>NW_024525489.1:3785115-3790240 GCF_017590135.1 Pyrgilauda ruficollis | reverse complement strand
GGGGGGGGGGGGGGGGGGGGAGGCTGTGTGGAATTGGTTTTGTTTGGATTTTTGAGCTAATATGGAACAACAATTGAAAGCACAACCGCTGTAAAGAGCTGACACAGTTACAATGCCTATGCATTGTTTTGTAACAAAAATTTATATAAAGTTGTTTTTTAGAAGACTTAAAACTGCTGTCAGAGAGAATTAGAGCTCAGAGTAGTTTTGTTGTCTTGCATAAAAGGGAATAACATTTCTCACAGTTATTATAAAATTAAAATTTTATTGTGCTCAGTATGCGTAATAATTAACTTACACTTTTTAAAAGGTGATATGTGTTGCATGTATAAGTAACATAACCTATGTTTATATGGGAAGCTGTGATTTTATATCCATAGAAAATTGCTTAACTGGAGCAAAAGGGGTCTTTTTAATTATGTTATTTTCAATAACTTCTGAAATCGAAAGTTCATATGCTTATTTAGTGATTCTATTTCTGAAAAATAGCGAGCTAAAATTAGTTTGCTTTTAAAATAGCAGTTTGGAGGGTTTTGGTAATAACTAGAAATTCTAGTTCGTTTTTGCATTAATTAATTCAGAAATTACATTGTCAGAATGACTGGATTCGGCTCCAAATTGGCTGTTCTCTTTTTAACCTTTTCTTTGATTTAATTCAGTAAATTTAATTTCCCTCCCCTAAATTGCTAGATTTTAAGCACGTTGGTGAAAAAGCAGTCCCATGTTTTCCCATCATATGCCCTGTGCTCCCCACAGACTTCAGCAAGGGTTTATTCACCTGGTGCAGTGGTTTGAAAATTGGTCTATTAAAACTAACGGGGAAATGAAAGGTTATTTCTACCCTTGGTATATAGTTGGCCACGTAAGTGTTCATGCTGGTGCAAGTGGTTGAATTGAAGAAAGGTGACACCAAAATTCTTGGCAGCAGTACCAGCACTGCTTAAAGTGACTTTGAAGCTGTGGTTGAGGATTGCTTGTTTATCATAATAATTACCAGAATTTAATGCAGAAAATCATGTTTGTAACAGCTGTCTTTTGAAAACTACAGATAATTTTGAGATGCCATATACTCAGAATAGATAAATTCAAGTAGATAACTCTTACCCTGGTGCATACTTATATTTGGGTTTAAAAAGCAATAAAGTGACCACCTTTTTTATAATCTGTCTTTAGTGATGATGACGTAGAAGAATCTCATCCAATGGATGGAAATGATAGTGATTATGATCCCAAAAAAGAAGCCAAAAAGGAGGTAACAGATAACTTAATGGTGAATGTCAGTTTGTTTGTTTTCAGTGAATGTGTTACTGTGAAGAGTGAATTGTAGTACAGAGGTTTAGGTTTTAGCCTGCCAAACTCCGAGGCTCTTTAAGTAGTCAAGATCTTGATGACTTCTCATTGAAACATAATTGTATCATATGTTTTTGCCATTTTGTGACTGTAAATGCATCTGTCATTACCTCCACTGTGTCCTGAGACATCTTCAAGTTTTGTAAGAAATGTATCCTCTCACAACCTAGTAAAACAGGTTGTTGTATTTGCCCTCCTTCAGTCTTGTTAGTATGTTTACAGTTTTACTGGTTGTGAATTATTTGAATGAAAATGTTCTTTGAATTTTAAATTTAAATTACATTTTTCAAAGAACAGCTTTTGTTGTTTGTTCAAAGCCACAATGAGGTGATGCATTTCAACTAATATGTGGTTTTACTGAGATGCTTTCTACTATTAGATGCAGAGGAAAAACACTTTTGTCCTAATGAGCACTTACTGTTAGCTTTACAGATGACTGCTGTGTTCAGGGCATGTTCAGGTTTTAGGAGTTTTTGGAGTTCTTTTTCTAAACATTAAGCTATCTATGAACAAGACTAGAGAAACCCATTTAAGTGTGTGTTTAGTTGTTTCTTTGATCAACTTTAAGCATTTGTGATCTTCCTAAATCAGCCAGTTCATGTCTCTCAAGAGTGAGAGGAGAAGTTATGCAAAACTTCAGCACTCCCATGAAGTGGTATCTAGGATTATGAATAAAACTTTGCACTTTTCACGAAAATAATATTGAGTAAGAGACTGATAAGTTTAGCTTCTGTTCTGAGCTTTGCAGTGACCTTCAATGTACCCCTTTATCTACTGGCCTTGGGGAAAAAAAGGACAAATATCCCTTTCAGTGAAAGAGTTTGAGATTACTTTTTTAACATGAGGATGTTTTATAGTACTTGCAATGTCACATGGTCTGATAATGTACCTTTTTACTTTTTGCTGTTCTAACAATGTCCTTGCAATATAATGATTGGAGTTCCTGCCTTAGCCATGTCTATAATAAGGGCTATTTTGCTCAATTTTCTTGGTTATAATTTGAATCATGACATGCAGTCCAGAATGCAAGTGGTGTGTTGATAGACTTCTAGGAAAAGGACAGATAGGTTTTTAGTTTCTGATATGCTGTTTGGATCTGCACAAGATAATTTTGTGATCTAATAGTTCTGGTAGGATTTGCATACTTTCACTTCCTAAGCAGAATATAAACTGAGTAGGCAGCTTGAGCACACAGAGTAATGGAAACTCTCTGTTACCAGTTAAAACAAATATAACCTTAGCTCTCTATCTTGGCAAGACAAAATTATGAGAGAATATTTTTACTTTAAATCCAGATTGAACACACAGAAACTGCAATTTCCTACTGAAAGAGCAATGCAGAACCAAAACCCAAATAAGTATAAACAGGGCAGAAGTAAACTTAAATTTTTTACATGTCAAAGGTGTAATGCTCTACATCAATTTTCTGGGGAAGAGCACATATCTTAAGTGCTTTTAAGGAGGCCTCTATGAAGGCTGTTGGCGGGATTAAGATGTTATATTAGCTGGGGAAGAGAATGTGGCACAAGGTCAAGTGTAGTAAAACAAGACTGTTTGCTGCTCTGCACTACTACTGCAGAAAATAATAATAATGCTAATAATAATGGCTGCTGCACTTGGTTTTGCAGTCACTGTGATCAGATGGCCATCTCCTCTTAACATGCATGGATGCTAGCAGGGAGGAGCAGTAGGGAGCTGCTTGAAGTAGGGAAAAGCCTGAATTCTCTTTCTGTTCTGGTACTAAGCATTCCTTTGAATTAGAATATCCTTGCAGAGAAAGTAATTTTTGTGTCTTTGCTCCTGAGCTATAAAGAAACTACTCAGTTGCTCTGATGCTCTGAGGGAGTCACATACATGCAGAGAATGTTTAGGTGCCCATACATACCGAAACAGAGACTTAATTTCCTCTTTGCCATTCCTTTCCTTTCCAAAGAAGCAAATAATTAAGGCCAAGGTTTTCTAAATTACATAGATTTTTATAATGACTGCAGGGGTATGTCCATTCTCTCTCTTCCAAATCTCAAATCAGCTCCTCCCCATGTCCCCAAACCAAACAGTACAGTCTTTTTCTGGAGAGTGCTTACAGCAGAGAGAAATGTAATTTTGCATTCTTGCCTGGCCTAGTTGACTTTGTCATTCTTCTCCTTTAGTACTTGCCCAAATTCTTCATATCTGATCAGAAATAAATGTGTAAAGTCACTGATTATTTGTTTTAAAACCAAGATACTTTCATGTATATTACTTACCTTCTGTATATGTAAGAGGTCCATAATGTCTGCCCTCTGTCACAGTACTGAGATTTCTATAACATTTACTGTATTTGTGGCCATATTGAAAAAAAGTTTTGAAAACTGACCTTTCTTAGAGTAATGCAGGCTTATCCAGCAGATGACTGGTATGCTCCATCAACTCATCTGCAAGACATAGTTGGATACTACATGCAAAGGAGGATGTTAGCTTAAGTTTTATTTGTCATAAATATGACATTACAATGCTATCTGATACTTCATTCTTTTTAGTAAAGTTGTGTACAAGATACTGTTATTCTTTAATGATTTATTTCTTGTAAATTAAAGGGCAATAATGAGCAGCCTGTTCAGACCAGCAAAATAGGTCTGGGTAGAAGAGAGTATCAGAGCTTGCAGCATCGCCACCATTCCCAGCGTTCCAAATGCCGTCCACCAAAAGGCATGTACCTGACCCAGGAAGATGTGATAGCTGTTTCCTGTAGTCCCAATGCAGCCAACACAATTCTTAGACAGCTGGATATGGAACTAATCTCATTAAAGCGACAGGTACCATGGGTTATTGGTCTTGGTTTTGGTTGTTTTTTTTTTTTTTTTTCATCTCAGATTGTTCTGATTGTAATGGTTTTGAAGATTATCTGTGAAGATTCTGAAACTTCTTTAATGTGAGTCTTCCACGTTTTGTTCCACAGTTATCACCACAAATGCTGGATAGTAGCTGCTCTTCAGTTTTGTTTTTTACGTTCATCTTCTCTTTTGGATAAAATGAAGCAAGGTTACTTTTTTAAAAAAAAGGGTAGCATTAAAACAGTGCTACAGATTTGGGGACAGGAAAAATCAGAAGTCACATTTGATTTGATTTTTTTTTTTTTTTACTTTGTTAGAAGTATTTGTTTGAAAAGTGAAAATGAGACCAATGGAGCAGAGGAAGTTACATTTGTTATGCTTTAAATTGTAGCTGTTTTTCTGGATGTCCTTTCCCACATATTATGAAAGTATGAGAGGTGTGGAAGTCATGGACCTAGTTATTTCTCTGTTTGAATTGATAAGTTTTGTACTTCTTATTAAATTTAGAAGAGCTTTTAGTCTTCACCTTTAAGAGGAAAATTGCTGCGTCCTTTGCATGAAGAAATTAAATTTTGGCATTTAAAGTTGAAACATGTAATTATTCATCTCCTAAGGGTACAGTAGTTATGTGCATGCTTGCTTTCTAGGAGCGATGGGGCTACAGAGGCAAGGCTTATCTTCTGGAATTTTTGCTTCCTTATAGAGCTGCCATGTTGCAAAATCATGGAGTGAATAAAAGGGGTTTTTTTCATGGGGTTTTTGCTCCCTTATGTTCTTTTACAGGAGAAATAAGCTTCTTTCTGTCACAGCAGGACTCTGGGGCTAAATAGCATAGGTGGGTTTCACTCTTTAGCCTAAGTGTAGGTGAGTTTCAGCCTTGAGGTTGTGTTTCTCTTTTTTTTTTTTTTTTTTTTTTTTTTTTTTTTTCCGTAATCTTAAGGTTTGCACCCTTTTGAATCTCC
>NW_024525489.1:3771638-3784994 GCF_017590135.1 Pyrgilauda ruficollis | reverse complement strand
AGGGTTGGGGGGTTTTAGCCTTGGGGTTTTTTTTTTTTTTTTTTTTTTTTTTTTTTTTTTTTTCTTTTCTTGCAGTGATCTCAGAGATTGCAGCCTTTGGAATCTCCCACTGAGTTGTCTGCTTTTGTGTCCATACTTAAGAACCCTTGTAATAGCTGTGCACCATAGTATGCAAAACTATTTTCTTACCTATATTATGTGCATCAATGTCAGATTTAAATGGTTCATAGATGTGTATATGCACAATTTGGAAGGTCTGTCCTTTTTATAAACTAAGAAATAGCTAAAATAATTTCAAGAATCCCCCTAATTAAATTAGAGTGATCTCAGCTCAGTAAAAGCATCTGTCAGAAGGAACTAACTGGAAACATCTCGTTAATTTTTTTTTTTTTTTAGAATGAAGAAGTTAATATATGCAATACATCTCACATGTCTAAGAATGAAGTTTTGTATCTAAAGTATTCTTAGTTCTTCAAGAATCTATGCATCCTTATCAAAAATTACTTGTTATGAACAGCTTTTAATATTCTTGCAAACAAATTGTTCTTTTGAAAGACTGGCTTAATTTTTTTTCTCCATAGTAAACTGATGTATTTTGTTTTGGATTTTTAAAGTTTTCTTTTGAAACAGTTAAAAGTAGTGAAGCCTTAAACCATAATATTTCTCTTTTTAACTTAGGAGGTACACTTGTGGCAATCCTAGTGAAGATAAATGTGTAAAGTGACCAACTTTCTTTGTGGAGCTGATTAACTTTGTTGTTTTTGACCAAGGTTCAAAATGCTAAGCAAGTAAACAGTGCACTTAAACAGAAAATGGAAGGCGGGATTGAAGAATTCAAACCTCCTGAGGTAAATCAGAATAAACACTGAAACCTGTGGCCTTGCACTTACATTAGTGGGAAGCTGCAGAAATGTGTTTTGCTACAGCCTGGTGTCTGCAGCTTAAACAGGATCCATTAAATTACATGCAGGGGGGAGTCTGGCTTCTTTACAAGAAATCGGTGGTAGGCACTTTTTTATGGCAACTGGTTGAAAAAAGAAGCAGAAAAAACTGAAATGTCATGTCTGTTCACAATAACAGGTAGCTGAAATTGAGCCCTGATACTTGGGGGCTTTTTGCATTAAAAATAGGTAATGTAGATTGCCAGTAATAAATGGTGTTTTGTGTGAAAACATGACTATGTATACATTTTGTCATCTAAAATGAATGATCTATTACTACTGAAGTTCTGGTTTTGCTTGTTTTAAAGGCTTGGATATGAAACATAACATGAATGCAAAATGCTCTAAACACCAAGTCCAAATAGTTTAGATAAATATTACTATAAATTCAAATTCTGTCTGCATAAAGATCATTAGCTTGTACATAAGTTATTATATAGCTGATACTAAGAATTACAATAAAAGAGGAAAAACTGCTGGCATAGTTTTAAGCTGAAATCCATCACTATTTCCTCTGCATGAAAACAGTCTTTAACTCTAAATTTATGGCTTATAAGTAAGAGGTTTTTACCTATTTTGCAAACTGTAGTGCAAGTAAAACACATTGACTCAGATATTTTGCAGCTGTTGAAACAATTTAATGATCTTTGTGCCATTTTTCTAATTTTAATAGTCTAATCAGAAAATCAATGCCCGTTGGACCACAGAAGAGCAGCTTCTTGCAGTACAAGGTATGTTAATAGTAGTAGCAAGTTGAAATCTGATGCAAAGGATTTGAAGAGGTGATTAGGCTTATATTTGTATTTCCCTCTAATGCAAAGCTAAACTTTATCTGGTCACCAGGAAAACAGCAAAATTATTGAGAATATTTAGGACATTTATTCAAGCAACGTGACACTGGGCTTTCTGTTGCCCATGTTAAATTTCAAAGAGAAAAGCTAAGCAGGATTTAACAACTGTATTCGTACCAGAAAGTCCCTTCAATTATCTTCTAAATCACTTTACATTAATTTCTCTAATGTGGAAGACTAAAGCAATAGTTAAAGTAATAAAATTTGAAGCATTTAAGACATCTCCAGTATCCTAAAATAGGAGAAAAAGCAGAAGTAAATCTGCTTTACTGTTGCTTTTCTCTGTTCATGAGGGAAGTAATGGGCAGGTATCTACCCATCAGGCCTTTTAAGAGTCTAAGGCTGGATATGGATGCTTGACTAACAGTCTTACTGGGCTAAAACCCCAGCATTTTCTGGTAAGCTGTTCATACAGCTAATTTGCATTTATTTCATTTATATGAAGGAAAACTGTCTCTTGTATTAGCATGCAGTGCCAAATCAAGGAACATGTAAGGGAAATATCTGGAAATGCTGTCTTGAAGGCATATATTGACTCACTTATGTGGATCATCTTCTATAAAGATAACAGCTCAGTTATATCTGAGCTGTTATCTTTATTCTGTATTCTTCACCTTGAAAATGAGAGACTCAATTTTAGTATAAAATACTCAGTGGATCAGGATGTCAGTGTAAAGTTGTCAGGTATGCCATACCTGGTACTTACTTATTAACCTAAGTTAGGTTATGAACCTGAAGTTGGGTTATTTTGAAGTGTGAATGGAAATGCAGAAAGACATGGAGAGTCTTAAATCATGCCTTTCAACTTACATGCTTCAGGCTTGGATTTGCATTTCCAAAGTGTCCCCTGTCCTAAGTTCATTCTCTCACTAAATTGCTAAATACTTCAGGATTTTGTTCCCAGATCCAACTGAAGGAGATGTCTCTAGTATGATAGACTAGTAAGTAAAAGACTTGCTGGAAGAGGGGGGAAAATTCAGGGTCATTGTGCCTGCCTTAGAATGAAAGGAATCAAACCATCTTGCCTTTTCATAGTTGAGTTATTGGAGCTCTTTCTAAGCAACATTTTGGGAAGTGATAAGAATACAGTCAGTTTTTGTTAAGCTATGACACTCTGTGACCAACAAGACAAATAAACTAGAGCCTGGGCAAAAGAGAGTGAGGGTTGGTGGTGACTCCTTGGAGAAGAGATCCAGTCTTCTGGTCTCTAGAGATGGTTCTGTGTTTTATAAAGGTAGTCAGCCTTAAGGAGGGGTTAGCAATCTGGCTTTCTGGAAGAAATCTGTTTTCACTGACATGTGCTTTTTATATGTATTGTTTCCTCTGTGGACCCTTTCTCTTGTCGCTATATAAAATGGAGATGAGAGAGAATCTTAATGACAAGAATAAAGTGTTCTAATTATCCCTCCCTTACTGCTTGCTCTCTCTCCTGGAGTGAGAGTGCTGTCTCCCATCCCTCAGGCTAAGGACCCTGATTTCTTGCTTCAAAGCATTTGCTTGAGGTAGTAGACTCGAGGCATGAGGGAGCCATGCTGTGTTTTTCCCTGGCTTTGTTTCTAGAAGGTAGCCACAACTGCTCTACTAAAAGCTTCCATAATGTGCATTAGGCTTGGACTTGAAAGTTGACTTGAACATGGGGACATTTAGTTCATACACTTTAAAATAGATTTATTTCATTAAATGTATTGGTATATTTTGGCATATACTTTTAATAATTTTACAGAAATCACAAGCATTAAGCAGGTAGGTGGCACTTACATGATTTGTTCACTTGAATTTGGACAATAACTCTAACCAAGGAAATTGTAAATATAATCTGCAGTAATAAAATTTTGGTACTGTTTTTTGTAAACATGAAAAAACTTGTTATCTGCAGGCTAATCTCAAGGGATTGCCAGTAACTAAGGAAGAGGTAATGAGAAAACCTATCTTAAAATAGGGCTGTGTGTAATCTTAAAAGCAGTGTGGGTGCCTACAATGGGGTTGTGGACTCAGATTTATGATCTCTGAGCCAATATATTCACAGTATAATTTATGAGCTAACAGTTCAGCTTTGAATAGTTGTTGGATGTAATGGGCTAGTTCATCAGTTAGTGTTCTTAAATTACAAACTTTTAATGTAGAGAAATGTATAAGCACAATCATATTTTCAAACTAAGATCTTGGCCATGAAAATGCAATTGCAAAAATATTTTAAAACTTCAACAAATTTGCCTTGAAAAGCTGTGCATGACTTTCATGGCATTACAGGGAAAAACAGTTAGGACAATCAGGATCTAACTCCGCATAAGATAGTTGCCAAGAGCAGTGTAATCCCATGACAGTGGAACTGCAGCTCCCATTAACTATTTCTGCCTTGTTGTGGTGCTGTATCATATTGCTTTGCACCCTGATTAATATTGTGTTTGCTGTGCTGTACAACATGAAGCAGTGTAAACAGCATCAAACTTGGATTTGAGTTTCTCCAAGAGAGATATTCAAGATGAAATGCTGTAATCAAGAGCATGCACGTGTTCCAGTGTACCTTTGCAGCTGGGTGAAGTTCTGAAGAGCTTGAAAGGATTCCTGTGAGCTGGGCTGCTTTCAAATGAGCTGAGAGAGAACCATTCATACCTGGGAAGTGAGGCTGTGCAGTCATCCTTTTTGAGCTTCACTTTCATCAGCCTAATAAAATTATTGAATAATGGTTTGGGCATGTGAGAAATAATTTGGGGGTATTTAGCACTGAATTTGCATAAGGATCCATAAGAAATAGGCTCCAGTTTGACAGGGATGGTGACTTGGCAACATCTCTTAGAGATATGCCATCATCTTATACATTCAAGTTTTATGAACACACAGTGAAAGTTCTCCATTTCTTACATGGCTTGAAAGGCTTTTAATACATCATTGTGGTAGAGCAGTAGTAACAACATTGAAAATAATCCAAAATGAGTAGTGCTGTGTGTAGCTAAACTAAGGAAATTTTATTTTATTTAGATTCTTTTTTAAGAGTTGGGTTCTCAGTGAGGGCAAGAACACCTTGTTTTCAAGCTGTTTGCTTGGAAACAGGCTTTAAGACCTTATTTTTTGACAACTTGAGTTGAAGATAGCCAAGAGGCTCAGTTGTTGTGCAGATTAAGAGAGGAAAGAAGTGTAGGCACCATAGTAACAGAAAAGGCTGAAATCACTAAAAGTCTGTATTCGTTTTCTAACAGAAATGTGCTTTGTTCTTCTGGGCACCTTGTTCACTTGATCAATTGTACAGTATGTTAGATATATGGCAGTGGACATTTCATGTTCATTATAAATCAGTAAGGGTGGTAATGGTAGGGCAGACAAAGAATATTAAAATACTGGAGGCAATGTTCTGTGGGCACACACAGCTTTTAAGGAGTACAGCTGATACCTTGTACAGCTGATAAAGCACAGAGCCAAATCCCTGTCTTTGCTGTGCCTGGATCCGTGCCCTCCCACATGGCTCGGAAATCTTTCCAAGGTTCCTGCAATCAGGAGGGTTGTATTCTTTTGTAGGCCCCAGAAAAAGATAATAAATAATGTAGCTGGGCTCTTGACAGCTGAAACATCAGCTTCAGCTACACAATTTGTTACTATCCTGGAGGTGAACTTTTCTTTTAAATTGCACAGAGTGTGTATTACCACATCAGAAGTGCCTAATAACAAGGAAAGTAGAAAGGAGCAGAACAAACTGAAGGTCACACTCTTCACAATTAAGTTGAAAAGGAACATAACTTTCAGATTTGAAACAACTCTCACTTTCTGAACGCTTTGCTTCATTTTCTGAAGTGAGGCATGAAATCAGGCATAAATTTCTTTTCCTGTAATGAGAAAGAGTGCCTGTCCTCTAAGAACTGTAATATGTTCTGAATGAGTTTAGCTATCATAAGCTTCACAGGAGAAGTCAAATTGTAATTCACTCATGCATAACTGACAGGAAAAAAGTCTTCTGTTTACGCACGCTGGAACAAAATAGGTTTATTTCTTCAAGTCTCCAAACTTTTTGATACTTGTCATTAAAAATATACTTTGTGCAGCTAAAGGCTGTGTTCTAGGAGGTGGGAGAGGTTAAGGATTTTTTTTTTTCTTAAGCAGGAGAGGAGAAGAACTAGACACATAGTCTAAATATAACAAAATATATATAATTTTTTATTATAATTCAAATTTTAAGTTAAAAACTATGGAATTTTGCATTCTATTTTTTTAATTGTATGCAAATGTAGTTCTAGAAGTATTTGAAATATATATTGGGATTTTCTTTTGACGTGCTCATAAACAAAAGTGACTACTGATGTCAGTACAAAAATTAATGAAAAGAACAGCGCAAAGCTCACCTGTCATGCTGCTTACCAGTAGGGGATTTAATCCTGGAGGCTTTTGCTGGGCCATCTTATAAGCAGACACTTGTAGCTTAAATTTATTTACATTCTCCAAGATGGAGAATGTAAATGTAAACACCCACCATAGATTTTTCTACCCAGTTTGAATGGTGAATGAAAGCTTCAAACAGGCTTTGTGAGATGAACACTTGGCAGTTGCTCTGTGTAGCCTGAGTAGAGCATGTCGCAAGTGCAGAAGTGAGCAGGATATTGTGATTACAGAGCTGTGCCCCCTGTTCTGCCCTGTGCCACTCCTGCCCCACTGGCCGTGGGAAAGAGCCGTCTGCATGCAGCTGGTGTGGAGGGAGCCTGTAGGAGCTGTCAGTGTTTGCCACTTGATATTTCTAGCATTTTATTCTGTTTACAACCATTCACACATGCTCAGTCACCCCTCCTCCCCTCTTGAGCTGGTCTTGAGCTTCTGCCCTTACTGTGAGCACAATGAAAGATTCACTCCGTTTGTCAGAGGCCAGATCTCTGTGGTTTTAGGTTGAGAGGCTTGGTGAGTAAGCCAGGATCTTTTAAGAAGAATGGGTAATGACTTATTAATAAGTTCTTGATTTGTATGTTGATAGCTGTGCTATTAAAAATTACTTTGTTTTAATGGAAATTGAGGCCTTCTCCTAATTGAGAAGTTCTCCTAATTAGCGAGTCCTCGGTTTGCAGGTCCCATAGGTTCTCTCTATAAATACATCACACGTAGCTGTGTCTGACTGATTCTTCACAGCTATGTTATTTACTTTGCCTTCCAGGTGTCCGAAAATATGGTAAAGATTTTCAAGCTATTGCAGATGTAATTGGCAACAAGACTGTTGGCCAAGTGAAGAACTTCTTTGTAAACTACAGGCGTCGGTTTAACTTAGAGGAGGTATTGCAGGAATGGGAAGCGGAACAAGGAACCCTGGCTTCTAATGGTGATGCTTCTGCTTTAGGGGAGGACACAAAAAATACTTCTAATGTGCCATCAGGAAAGAGCACTGATGAAGAAGATGAGGTGTGTTTTGTGTACCAGAAATAAGTAAGCATGGGTTGAGGAACAGCATTTTATTTAGTGATAAAATATAAGGTTAACTGGTGTGGAGTGGCAAACTGCATTCTAAAGAATGATGATGAGCTTGCATAGAACTTCAGCCAATGTCATTAACCATCTGGGAGCAGGACTGCACCTTTGATAGTGACGATCACGTTACTGTTTTACTGTTAAAATACACTTCTTGTTCTAGAAGAAGACTTGCTTTGTAAATATTTTTAGTTCTGCTGTCTATAATGTTTTGGTTGGTGATTTCTTTTCAGTAACTTCTCAGTTCTTTGATTTTATTTTTTTAAATGCTGTTTCCTGTGTAGTGGCCAGTGGCAGCCCAACTGCGTGACGTCCTGGCCGGGACGGCCGTTCACACAGTCTTGTCTTTGTCCTTTGTGCAGGCACAAAGCACTCCGGCCACTCAGTGTTTAGGCCCTTCACCTCCAGCACACGCATCTGCTCCAGCACCTGCCGCTCCCATGGCAACTCTAAATCAGCCGCCCCCGTTACTTCGTCCAGCACTTCCCGCTGCTCCTGCTCTGCACCGCCAGCCCCCGCCGCTCCAGCAGCAGGCGCGCTTCATCCAGCCGCGGCCCACCCCAAACCAGCCTCCCCCCCCGCTCATCCGCCCAGCTAATTCCATGCCTCCTCGCCTCAACCCCCGGCCCGTGCTGACCACGGGCAGCGGCCAGCAGCCACCCTCGCTCATCGGAATTCAGACAGAATCCCAGTCCACTCTGCACTGAAGAAATAAAAGCAGAATTATGCTAACTCCCACATTTGAAAAATTGTATCAATGTACTTTTTTTTTTCCCAAATATTGAAGGGGAGAAAAGAGCAAGCCTTCACAGGGCAAGCCTTCACAGGTATCAGACCAGTTTTCCAGAGGAGCGAGCTAAGAACTAGAAAAGGAACGACGTCAATGACCACCTGTATAAAAATATTTTTATGCCGAAGACTTGTACAGCAGAACAATGCCTACACTCCAGCCCTCCTCTTTATGAATAACTGTTGAAGGAAGCTAACTACTTAAATGAATAAATGTTCAACACACCAAGATTTTGTTTAACTGATTTTTACTCTATTTATTTTATTACAGTTCTTTATAGTCAAGCATCTAACTACAGGAAAGTAGTCTGGCAAATCTAGAAATAGATAATATTGTAGGAGACTTAAATGTAGTGTTGGGGTTTTTTGTGTGTGAATTTTTTAATTTTTTTTTTTACCTTTTAGTGAAAGAAAATAATGGCTTTAGGTTCAGAATGTTTGGCCCTGTTTAGATAACAATAGAAGCATTTCACATACTTGTAAAATGTAGGTCTTCTCTCCATGTTCTCAGAACATCTTAGCTTGTTTTAAAAGGTACTGGCTTATTAAATACTCCTCTTTCAGAATATTCTGAAGACTCAGTGAGCTATTGTACCAAATTTATTAAATCTCTTGCGTGTTCTACTCATAGAATTTAACTGGAAGCAGGAGTCCAGTTTCTTGCTGAAGTCTTGTCTTGTGGGCTGGGCAGGATAGAGTGGCAGCAGCTTCCGCCACCCAGAGGGATGACAGGACAGGAACCATCTAGCAAGAAGTATTAATTTAATTTGTTATTCCACTAATTTTTCTAATGGAAGTACAGTAGAATTCCATTCCTCTGAGAATGACTGCGTGCAGTTAGATCACTGATACCTTGCTTGAGCATTAATGAGGGAAGTGTAGAGGCTGGTGGTGCTGGTAGAATATCATGAGAGTAGTTACCTGCTACCAATCCTGTCTTACTTTTAAGTGATTATCTCTTGACTCCTGCTATATTTCTGGATTACATGAGGTGAGGGTATTGGGAGAAGTACAAGGGTGTTTTTTTATTTTATTGACTCAGTAAAACCTGCATATAGATATTAATATTGCTTCCAAATTATAGGAGTTTGAAAGAAACTCGTTTCACTGCATTCCCATCTGAAACCTTGATTGATGCCTAGTAGTCTTTCAGGGTGTGGGGCTTTTTGGTTGGTTTTTTTTTTTTTTTTTTTGTAAAAGCAGATGCCTCTAACCTCCAAGTAAACCAGGCTCCAAATATGAGTAGCACTGTTTGAAACCATGTGATTTGAATTAAGCTATTGAAAAATAATGAATTCTTAATTATGTAATAATATTCATGCTGACTGTCGTACTACTACAAAAGGTTTTTTTGCTTATAGCTGAAATGGTGTCTAAAAGTCTTTTTAACTCCATTTTGTTTTTAACTAGATTTGCCCTTGACTAAAATGAGACTTTTTATGCAAATAGGATGTGCTCTCCCTAGTTTTTTTTTCACAGATAATGATCAGTTTAGCCACTAAATAAGGTCTTTCAAAGGGAAGTTCTTGTGCTATCAGATTCTATTTCATTTGAAAGTCTAGTATTGAAGTTTGATACTTGTAACCTGAATTGCAGTTCAAGTGTTGACCTTTATGCTTTAGTTCTTCATTTTAAAATACTCTCAGATCAAACTTGAGAGATTTTTCTTTCTGAAGAGCTTTCACTGGTGTGCTGAGGTGTTGTACAAAAGGTCTTTCTTACAAATTTTCTTTTGCATCAGAGTAGGTGCTTAGCCACTATGTAAGTATCAGATGATCCCATGTCTAAGTAAAGCAGAACTTTAAAACAAGCACCAAGGAATTAGTGGTCATGGAAACTTGTGTTCTGGGAGTCATGAGTCTTTAGCATGCCCTCATCAGCTGCACACAAATCTGGCTGCTCTCTGGTCTTTAAAACCAATAAAAAACCAAGATGGTACATTTTTACAGTTTAGTTGTTAACGGTGGTAAGATTCATCTTCAGGATTTTTTTTATTTTCTTTTTTTTCTTTTTCTTTTCTCTTTTTTTTTTTTTTTCTGACTTAAGCATTGAGTCTCCCAGGTGTGTGTATTGTACATCTGCTAATTTTTGTCTTGTCTCTTGTCAATAGACTTCAGTGTGCAGAATGTTGGGTGTTACAGTACAGTTGGCCACCACCAACTGCTACGAAACTGTTCAGTACATTGTAATTCCGTTTAATCTTGTTTGAATATTCTATAACTGGGCAAAGGTGCTGTATTTGGAGGGGGGAGGGAGGGTCAGAGATAGGTAGGGTAGTATTTCTTAATTTACCTACACTGTAGCACACAGTAGGGAACTCCTAGCATTTGTAGTACTAAATAAGTATGTACATAGCAAAATGTCTTTATTGTGTGCTTTGCAGAATATGTGCATACGGTTTGCACGTCCTGTTTTGGGGGGTGGGGTTTGTTTTAAGCAGTGTTTGCCTGGAGAGTGATATGCTTGCTGCTTACTCAAAGGATTAAAGTTTCAAAGAAATCTGTGTCTTCTATTTTTATGTACCTTGTAATGGTCTAATATGTTAGGGCCCTTATACTGTGATTCTCTTCTAAATTCATTTATATTTTTTTAAGAATTAGAAATAAAATTATACAATGGTGTTGATTTCAGTGGGAAATTTCTTTTGCCATATCTAGTCTCCTGTTTTGTAATGTAGTAATGAACTCTTGACTTCAAGGTTGGCTTAATTTTGTCACTTTAAAAAATGTACAATGTTTGCACACTAACGTTTGGAAGAGAACGTGTATCCTACATTGTTCAAAGCTAATGTAACTCTACAGCTTTTGTACAGTTTATTTTAGTTAATAAAGCAAAATGGTACTAAAAAATTACATCTTACAAATGCAAGGCATAATCGGAAAAACATGTATTCAAGAAACAGCACTTGCAAAATATGGATGTACAAGAACTATCAGATTTAATTGTTGCACTTTAAATCAGAATGGGTACGAAGATGAGCAGGTATTTCTGCATTTAATAAAACAATCACTAAACACTGCACATCATAGTAAAGCAGTTTAATTTGTTGCTCCTGAGCAAAAGGAAATAGGTACTTTTGTCCTTAGGGTTTTTTTCATCCTTAGAGTGTTGGGATTTTTCTTTACTCTGGAAACCTCACAATGCATCAAGAACTGATCTGCAAGCCAGTTGCTTACAGATATGGGAGTTTGTGTATGGACACAGACAAATTGCAAGTTTATGGAATAATTTGGGATGAAGGTTACTAGGACTGTGTTGTGCCTCTTTTGAGCAAAAGAAAGGGATAGCCTGAACTTACAGCTGGGGCCAGGCAGAAATGTGGTTGTCAGGCAGAAAAGCAAAGCCAAACATCATGAAACAGTATGCTTGGAGACGTGTTTCATATTGCAAGGGAAGTTGTAGAGAAGTCAGCAATATTGCACTGTAAACAGCACTGAATACAGCCCAGTCGTCCTGCTAAACGTGGTGAACCTCCAGCTTTTCCTGAGGCTGACGTAGCCAAACCTCAAGAGTTTGCCTTTCTCAGAGTGAGTTAAAAACCAGACACTGATGGGATAGACATCTGCTTTAAGATCCTAAGCAGTTGTATATGAGATATAAAGGCAAATATGAACTCTTTAACACTACTCGTAGTCCACTGCTGATGAATTAGGTGTCAAAAATGTACAGTCAGGTAGGGAGGAGAAGCAGAATATACAGGCAACAGTATCTGGACTATTTAATTAGCAGGTGCCCCCTTTTATAGAAGAGACATCCTCAAAATTAATTCTGAAATACAACTGTGGAAAACAATTACTTCATTTTCACCACTAGTGAAGGCTTCTACTTTTTAGTTCTGTCTAATTCTTTAATCTTAAAGCTCTTTTTTAGTGCAGTTTTGTACACTGAAAGAATTCTAGCAGCACAATAAATCCTCATTGCTGTTACTGACTTGGCAGTTTTCCCTTGGATTGACTCAAAAGGAAGCACTGAGATTCAGGGATTGTGATCTCTACTGCAGTTTCAAGGATGCAACTTTGTCTTAAGGCAGACCAGGCATCCTGTTTTGCTCACTGAGCCTTAAGTGAAGAGGGATTTTTAAACTAATGCCTGCACCCTGATAGCTGATGATTTTATTGATGGATCTTCAACCCCACAAAGCACTGTTCTGGGGAATAATGTTCTGCACTGGGAGGATAATGCAGCTTGGGAACCTGATCTCACCTCTAAGCTATTCATTTAAACTTATAAATACTTAATTACAGAAACATAATGCCTGTTGTTCTTACGGATCTTCCTGTGAGCTTCCAGCAAGTAGTACCCAGACTAATCAGGATATTCCTAAAAGCTAATAAAAATTTAAAACCAACCTAATTTTTGCAAGGAATGTTTTTAAAAAGTGTCTGTCACAGTAATGCCTTTGCTGGGCTCCCAGACTCAATGCACTATGGACTGACTCCCTCGGGAGTGACAATTCTGAGTCATTTTAGCAAAATAATATTTCTGAAACCATTTCATTAGTACTGGTTTTAGAGCTCCTTTGAAGACAATCCAGATAACGCGACCCAAATGTTTCTTTTTTTGTTAGCCTTAGTGCTTTTGTGCGGGTGCTAGGATGGAATGTTCCTTAGAGACTGGTTTTCCTAGAAGTGGTTTAATGTGAAAGACAGAACAAAGTGCAGCAGCAGGTGATTTGGAACAGGCAGCAAAGCCCTCGCATCAGTACTGTTGGCTGGAGGAGGGCGGCGTTGCCTGCCTTTGTAAGGAGCCCTTCGGTATGTCTCGGGTCATTAGCCAGTAGTCCTGGCACATAACAGTAACACAATAATAGCAAATAACAGGCACGTGGCATGTCCGTGTCCTTTGCCTATTTAGCATGGGCTTTGTTTCGCTCTTTCGTTCCCGCAGGTGTAAATAATGAAAGAGCAACTACCTGCCCTCCCTGCAGGCAGCGAGTGCTGTGTCCGAGCCCAGCCGCCGCTGCTCGTTACTCGCTCCTGGAAAACTCCCTGGCTTGCGAGGCACGGCTCTGCCGACCTTGCCGCACCTCGCCGGGCGTTCGGGAGGTTGTGGGGCGGTGTGCTGAGCCCGGGGCCGGTACCGGGTGAGGATGGGCTGCGGGGGAGCCTTCCCCAGCCGCGGGTCCCGGCGCTGCCGTCCCTAAGGAGGCGGGGGGACGCCGCTGCTCCCTCCCCCAGCCCGGGAGCGCCGGCGCTGCCCGGAGCGGGGCGGTGCCGCCGCCGGGGTCTCCCCGCCCGGGGGTTGCCATGAAACCGAAAGCGGCTCCCGCCCGCGGGGGCGGCGGCAGCAGTGCGTCCTCGCCGCGCCCCCCGCCCGCCGGAGCCGCGCACGGAGCCGCG
>NW_024525489.1:3372054-3771619 GCF_017590135.1 Pyrgilauda ruficollis | reverse complement strand
GGCCGCGGGCGAGGGACCCGCCGGGGCCGGGGCAGGGCAGGGACAGGGGACGGGGCGCGTCAGGGAGCAGGGCCGGGCCCGCGGGCGGCAGCGATGGGTGCTGGCCGGGCTGGCGGGGGTGACAGCTCCCTGAAGTGGCTGTGCCAGCCCCGCGGGGCAGAGAAGTGTGCGCGGGGCTGCTCCTCTCCGCTCAGAGAGGAGGCCCGGGTCGCAAAGCCGAAGTTGGCGCCCCGGGAGTTGTGCGAGGTGCGGCGGAGCCCTCGCCGCTGCCTGGAGGTTCCCCTGTGGAGCCGGGCTCAGCCCAGCCCTGCCCGGGATGCGCCGCGACCGCCGCCCCCAGGGATGCCGGGGGGAAAGGCAGGCCCGGTGCCCGCCCCAGAGGTTGACGCAGGGCCGAAATTTTGGGGGCTGGCAGGGAGACGAAGCCGGGACTGCTCGGATGAATGAAGAATGGCTTTGCAGCTCTGATCTTTTCAGCCTGCAAGGACCTGTAACAAGCATCCCCGCTGGTTTCAGCTGAATGCTGCTGGAGGGAGGGAATCTCCCCTCTGTGCTTGTGCAGGGGGTCTTCTGATTTTCCTTGATTAACAGCACTCTGGGAGCATCTTGAGGCAGCAGGCTTTAACCAAACATTTTCAACACTCTTCATATTTAGAAGGAAAAATTAAGAGCTCCTATTGTTAGCACTTCTTGAATTGCTTTGCCTATTGTTAGCTTGGCTGTGCCTTCCCGGTGCCAGCCAAGAACAACTTTCCTCATAACTTCCGTTTTATAAATACGGGATGGCTGAAGGGAGTGCAGTGATGTGCTAAAAATAGCTGGGTGTATTCAGGTCAGGCACATCTCCAGGCTGGCAGCAGAAGCAGTTGTATTTTTAAACTCCCCTGCTGATTGCACGCAGAGCATGCAGGTTTAGTGATGAAGGTAAAATTGGGGTGGTCTGGAATGCCGTTGTGCATGAGCCTGGGCCTGGCTGGTTTTTCACATCATCTTCTTTTTTCTGAGGACTGTGTTGTATTACTGCTTTTGAACTAAACGTGAGGTTTGGTGGTGATGTGTTGCACTCAGCCTAAAACCACCCAGGACAACTTCCTTTGCTGTTAGCTTTGATTATCTTATTTTATTTCTATTGTGCACAGAAGTGTTTGCTGTGGTTGAGGACCCCTCTGTGTGAGCAGAAGGCAGAACTTCAGCAGAACTTCCCTTGGCTGAAGGGAATTCATAGTTTCAAGTCAGGAGGGAGGGACCTGCCTGCATGCAGGAGCAATAGGAGACAGTGGGACCCTCTGGATCACCTTGGTAGTCAGAAGCCAGTTGTCCCCAGCTGTTGCCCTCCCAGCACACACTCGCTCAAATATTGCTCAAATACATGACAAGGAGGCAGTGGAGCCTGTTATCTTTGCTTAAACAGAGAAGAAACCTTTATATCATTGGAGGTGATGCAGAGGCAAGTGGAGGGAGACCAGAACAGGCTTTGAAAGTGAAGAGGTTTTGGTGCAGTGGGAAAGTGGAGGGATGGTGAGAAGTGATGTAGTTGTAGCTGTGGCTTAGAAAAATTATCCCTGTGGCAGCACACAGGGTGGATAAATGAGTAAAATATTACATTTCAAGAGAAATAAGTGTTTGGAAATGAGTGTTTTCCTCACTCCTTGAAGTGTTTTCCCCATTCCTGCAAGTGTTCAAGGCCAGGCTGGATAGGGCTTTGAACAACCTGGTTTAGTGGAAGGTGTCCCTGCCCATGGCCAGGTGGTTGGAATGAGATGATCTCTAAGGTCTCTTCCAACCCAAACCCTTGATTAGATCAAAACCAGAGGATGTTGGTGATGGATGACAGTTTTATTTGTGTTAGCAGACAAGAAATACTGTGTCACACAGAGACATGAAGCAGGAGAAGTTGGTGAGGTATTGTGAAGATCTGACGCTTAAAGCCTGGGAGGGAGATGAAGGTTATGGAGCTGAGTGGAACAGGGTCTGGTTGTGCCAGGTTGGAACATGGGCTGTGCAGAAGAAGGGCTGCAGGGGAAGCTTGGGGTCATTGTGCTGCCTCTGGGCTAGTCATCATCCACAGCCCAGGTATCAGAGGAGATGCTGAGAGTTCAGCCTGTGCAGGAAGATGGTCTGCAGTGATAGAGCAGATCTGTGAGTACCTCCCAGGAAACTTTAGGGTTAGAAACTGAAGAGCTGTAAGCTGCTGAAAGATAAGATTCAGAGTAACACCATGAAGGAAGAAAGAAAAGCTTGTGGCGCTCACAGGGTATTTATGGAATTTTGAGAGGGTAAGGAATCACAGCCAGGAGGGGACAAGATTTTTAAGCTAGAAACCTGCTCTTGTAGACTTGGAAAAAAGGAATTCAGGTAAGTGCAGAGGGCAGAAACTAGACAGTTCTTTATTTCACCACACAGGCTCTTTAAGTCAGGAGCACTTCTTACACAGCTGTCAAAGCTGTGGGACAGGTCAGGAGCTCTTCATTCTGTGCCTCATACTGCTTGGGTCACTTTGCAAAATCCCTTCAGTGGGCAGGTGCAGACTTGTAGGGTGCTTCATCTCCTGGACTTTATTTGTGCCCATCTTTAAGTTACCCTATAGCCCTCTGTCTTCTTGAGCTCTTTGTCTGACCCTTTGATTTTGCACAGATAGACATAATTCATCATCAGGAATCATCTGGCTAGGGAGAAGTATTCCTTTCTCTGGTTTTTCAGTGAGTCTGTGTGAGTTGTAGTTTTCTTGGTCTCCTGGTCCTGTGGAGGCAGTTGCTGGTGGCTGCAGGGATTCAGGTAGTGTCTGTTGTCTCGCAGACATTCCGTTCTTGGGAGCATTCCCTGTCCAGAGCAGCGTGGCAGCCTGAGGGTGCTGTGCAGGACCCAGCCAGCTGGCTGGGACACCTTACAGCCTGTGTGCCCTTGGGTCTGTGGCCCGAGGTGAGGATTTGAGAACCTCTTCTTTTGCTTTCTGGGGCTTTTCTGTCTAAGTTTCTAGGCAATAACTGTGAAGGGTTAATGATCACACTGTTAGTCATCAGTCCCTTATCAGTAGCAGTTTGGGCTGCAAGTGTGTAGTTGTTCCACTGTCTTCCCTTAGCCCAGGAAAGAAGTTAACCTCTTTACCCTGGTGTGTGGCTGGGCTCGGGAAAGTGAGGAAACTTGAGTCATGCTGTATTGTTAATAAAAATGTTGCAAAAATTTCCAGTTTCCCCTGCTCGATATTGCCACAAATACACAAGTGTGTGAGGTACTGTTTGTACCTAAACCACAGTGATTTTGAGATGGGATTGGCCAGAGTGCTCTGTAGTTAAGCATGTTTGTCTCTGGGAGTGGGACTGATAAAGCAAGATTTTGTGTGTAATATACCGATGTTTGCATACCCATAGAGGGATTCTGTATAGGTGAGTATGTTGCTGTGAACTTACTTTGCAGAAGGTTATATAAAAATATAAAAGTTACTTACTATTATTTGTGCAAAGCCACCTAGTGACTAACCAAACCTCAGGGTTAGGAACCATCTGCAAAGCATTTTTTCCCAAAGTAGATGCTGTGAGACATGAAATGGTCTGACCTGTGCTAAGATCATAGGGGTTCACAGTCTTGTCTGCTATATCCAGGTGCTTGAAAGTGGAATGTGGACCTATGAAAGAAACAAAAAAATGCTGTGGCTGCCTAGCTGTGGCAGCATGCTCAGGCAGAGAAGCACAGCTCTCCACTGCCCACTGCATTTGGAGAAGGGACCATGGAAAAGCACTGCTCCTGGTTCTTACCTCTGTACATCTCCAGCTTGTCCTCATGGGAAAGACTTTTTAAGAACAATCCTTTTTCCTGACGATTTTTTTTTTCTTTTTAAGAAAAGAAAATGGTGACAATCTTTGCTGTCACCATTTTCCCAACAGCAAGTTCATGGGGTCCCTGAGAGCTCTGGGTTTTTACATTAGCAGTTGCATTTTCAGTGACAGCTGTGGCTAGAAAAACGTGTGTCTACATGTCATCAGACACATATATGTGTTTAAAAAAATTTGAGCTCATCCTAGTAATTCAGGTGAATAAGCATTGAGTTGATTTATAGATTTCTGTGTAGATGCTGGTAAAGTTCTTTATTAAGACTGAGTCAAAGGGTATGGGCGTGGAAAATTAAACCAAGGATCTCTTGTGCCTTAAACAGATATTCATGGCCAAACCAACATACTGGTCAAATCAGCTGAAGTCCTGAATAGTGTGTCCCTACAGAGCAGAGAAAGAAATGTGAATTTGGAAGCCCCAAAGACCTAGTTCTGCAAAATTTGTAATGGCCAATTATTTGTTAGGAAAAGTGATGACTCATTTTGGCTTCAGTATACTAAAAGATAAAAAAATAAAGCCTGTTAGTTGTCTTCAGTAACTTTTGTGTCTTTATTTTGCTGTTTTGTGTCTTCCTTCATTCTGTTTCCTAAATGCTGTTGCTGTCTGTCTTTTCACTCAAGTTCATCCCCTTGAATTTGCTTGAAACTTGGTCAGGGTTTCAGCATTGTGCTTGGGCTTGGAGGAGGTCAGGGGCTGCTCACAAGCAATAACACCGGCCTGCTGCTCTCTACTCATCTGCAGAGTCAAACTGTTTAAAATTAAGATCCTGCTCCCACTCAACTTCTCCATTTGGGGTTTTCCCCAAAGCTTCCCAGAAGCAGATGGTGCTTCCTGGAGCTGTGCTTGCAGAGCACTACAACTTCTGCAGCGCTGCCTCCTCCCGAGGAATCCAGCTGGATGTGCCCTTCCCTCAGAGCTGGCAGGCTCAAGGGAAGTCTGTGTACAAGCTGTTGCGCTATTCTGGTGTCAGCCTGTGTGTCAACCTGATGTTGCCTGTGAAGCACCCTGAGGACAGGTGCTGATGGCAGGGATGAAAGAACACCTTCTGGGTTAAAAAGCTTGACTGTAGAAGGGAGCTTAGGGAGCTTAGGCTGTGCTGAGAAATGCAACTCAAATCAATTTAATTGATCCCATAAAGAAGCAGAATGCCTGCAAATTGGTGCCTTTCTCTTGGCCACTGACTTCATGATGCAATGATTTGTCTGTTCTAGAGTTTCATGGAAGGTTCAGGAAAACATGCTGTAGGTTGAGGCACCTCCTGGAGGGGAAATGGAAATTGAAATAGATTAGAAATGCTTTGGGAGAAAGCTCAGTTAAAGGGAAAAGGCAAAAGAGGCTATATGTTGCATTAAGTACAAAAGAGAATAGACACTTTCTTTGGAAAATTATTATTTTAAATAACAGGAGACTTAAAAATTACTGCTTTCAGAGAAAATATAATAGGTTACTTTAGGAAAGGAAGAAAAAAAAGTGAAAACAAGTGACCAGAAACCAAAGGAAGAGGGCAGAGGAGGATAAAGAAAGAGTGGGGGTAGAGATGGAGCCTAAGGCACTGCCTTGAGGGCAGCACATTTTGGACTGGGGAGGGAGGCTGATGCAGAAAGTGATGGAGGCCGCCAAGAATCCTGCGTGCACAATTAAGTTGAGACTACAAAACCATTTGGGTATTATGGCCACTTAAGTTATTACAAAACCAAATAAAATGTTTATTTTCTTAAAATGGATTTTATTTCCGTTTGAGAGTTCTGTTTGAATGTCTCATGCCTGTGCAGCCTGTGGCATGAGCTGATGTGACCGAGCCGGTGCTGCTTCGTCTGTGAGCTGCCACTTCACTTCCTGCAATGGGTGGGTTCACCCGGCTTTGCCGAGGCTACTGTGAAGGGCTTCACAGGATTGGACCTGGGTGTTTCTTATGTCCTTGTGTGTTTCCTGCTGCCCTTGTACTTTTTCTTTGATGACATCACTCACCAGTTTTGTGGAAGGTGAAATCTACTCTGTATCTTGGATTCCAACTGTGAGAAACGTCCTTGGTAACCTTGGTCCTTGGTAACCTTTACCAGATGGTAAATTTGCAGTCCCTACATGATTGCAATAAGGCAAAATGCTTTTCAGTGGCTTGCCTTGTATCCTAACACTTCTAAAACATTTTTATGCATGATCTTTTCAAAGCTACTCTGGGGGATTTCCACTCCCTTGCTGTTTTAAAATGCTTGTACTGCTGTGCTAACCACAAAGCTCACTCTGTCTCTCTGTTTCTGTCTCTCTCTCATTTTCTCCCCATTGAGGACCAGCTACAGTTTCCAGGTATGGCTTTACCAAAATGTGTCTTGTTCATGCTGGCAGGAGCTTAACTTTGCCAGAATTATTTTTCATTTCTGAAGGGCTGTTCAGGGGCTTGGCACACAGGGGTTGGGGGAACGCTGCAGACCTAAAAACATCTCACAGAACAAGTTTACCCCTCCGTGAACCAGCAAAGTGGTGTCGTGATGTTGTAAGGGTGAGAGGCAGAGCCTTCTTACTGAGATTTCTGTTGGTGCTTGGGAAGGTGATAAAACATTCAGGGATTGCCACAGAAGTGATGGAAACAAGTTTATTTTTCAGCTGTGAATGAGGTTATTTTAAGGCATTACAATATTGTGTTGATTAGAAATAGATTTCTTGATAATGCAAAATTAATCAATTAATTATTTTTAGAATGTCCAGGGAAGACAGCAGATGTAGCAAATAAGTAAACTGGCTGTAAAATCAAAGCTGCTTTAGCACCAGACACTCTTCATTAATTGTAAGAGTGTATTTTTATTTTTTTTTAAACGCTGTGTTGTAACCTGTGTCTTAAAACCATGATGCAGTCTAGTCTTATGGGAATTTATTGTAATGCTTGACTGTACCTCTATGCAAAGGAAACCGTACTGTCTTACTCTGCTTAGTGAAAATTTGCCTATGGAGATGAGCAAACTGATGCTTGCTTAGTAAGGTTTTACTGCCTTGAGGATGAGGTAATATTACAGTTGGAACTTCAATAGCATAGTGGTGTCTGTATACAAAAGAAAATGTTTATTCTGCTGTCCTCTGCAGCAACATCCCCTGGGGAGGCTCAGGCACATATCCAATAGGAAATTGTTGCTGTTAGAAATACTCTCTCCTGGGTACCAGCTGGTCACTGCCCTGCAGCTTTTAAGTGATTAGGACAACAGCAGAGCAGTTCCTGAGGTTCACTTGCTGCCAGGTGAAGTGGAAATGAGCCCTGAGTGCTAGCAGTGGGTCTGTGTTGGTGCAACAGGGGATCCTTTCCCTCCTCTAGCCTCTGTGCTGCAGGGACAAACATGATGCAGCCAGGGTCCTTCTCCCATATGGGAACTCTGCAAGTGCTTTTTGTTGTCAGCAGTCAAAATGTTCTAACTCTTCCTGGGAGATGTCATCATCTCCTGTTTCCACATGACTCCATATAACTTGCTGTATCTTAAATATGTATCTCAAACTGTATAGATACTTTTAGTCATTCTTTAGCAAACTGTTAGCTCTTCCACTCTGTGTGTTGAGTTGGGGCATATATTTTTTCGTAGCCAAAATAGTGGAGTTTTGGAGGACCTTAGAGTAGTAAATCATGCAACTTTGTTATTTTAATTCAAAAGTACTGGAGACAGCTAATCTGTTCATAAATTTAGTAGTTTATAAGGCAGCTTGGAAAGGGTTGTTTTAATGCAAGATGTGTTCCCCTCTATCCTGTTTCTGCCTGTTACCTCCCAATGAAGTGACTTGATCTTAGACCTCCAAATCTGACAAAACTTTTCCCACTGTGCCTAAGACAGTTCTGATCTACCATAAAAGGTAGATGATTTTAGAGGGAGGGACAGGGCATCTTTGAAGACTTGTCCCTACCAAGTGTCTTCATGCAAAGCAACAGAGGTGGACTAGATCTACAGAAAGGTAGGTGCATAACCTTTTTTCTGTGCCCTTTGAATGTACGACATGGAAGCTGATTAGTGAGGACGGTGCTTTTTACTGGGAATACCCCAGTCCTGGAGGGTGGCTGAGCATCACCCTCCCCTCATGCAGTGAACCTGGCAGAAGCTGGGCTCTCAGCCCCATTTGCTGAGCAGCAGGACTAGGGATCCTGTCTTCTTGTCCATGTCTGATGATCAAATCTGTGATAACAACTTGGATATTTTCCCTTCTCAGTCTGACATGGTGGCACCCAGTGCCTGTGCCTGGTTCTGCTGTCCTGGAAGTTTTGGCTGTAGTGATGCACTCACAGCTCATGGGGTAATGATTGGCTTCACATGAGAAAAAACAGGAAAAACATGTTCTCGTTAAAAAAAGCAACCACATCATAAGGAATGGTTTTTCCTGTGTGCAGAAAGTATGTCTTTGTGGCTAGAAGAAGTTAATCTGTCCACAGTAGTTCTGTGTGATCAAGGTTCCACACAGCCTCTGTCATTCTGGCTGCTGGTGCTGTAGATAGAGAGCAGCAATGATGGAGGGGAGCTGTCTGAACATGGCTTTTAAATGTTGATGCAGTTTTATATTTTAGTAAGTCATGCCCATGCTGATTTTTCTCCTTATTATTATGTTCTGCTCTGTTTCTGAACAAGAAGCAATTCTAAGCTTGGAGCATTTTACTGGAAAATATTTGGGCTCAGTTTGGTGTGGTAGTAGTTAAAACAGGATAGCTCCCAATTTATAAAGTTTCTTTTTATTATGAAAATTCTCCCACTTGGATTATTTCCAGTGAGGTTAAGGAATCTGCATAAAAAGAGTTGTCACAGAAGCATTTTGCTTGTGCAGCTTGTGGTGCAGGTAGGGCTGGGATGCTGAAGTGGTGAGGTGGAGCTGGGAGCTCTTTGTACTGCACTGCCATTGAGCTCCCACTCATTGGTACTGTTTATAGGACTTGGGCTTAGCTTCTAGTTATTCATACCACTTTTTTTATGTGTGGGCAGAATTAATTCTATTTATTTCAGTATAGGGAAATCCTTTTTTTTTTTAAACATGTAGATTTTCGGTCTCCATAGATTGGGGGGTTTTGTGTGTGTGTGCTGTTGCAGTGCAGTTGCAGTGAAAATCCCTTTACAGCGTGCACTATGTCTGCCACAAGAGCATAATTATGCAGCACAAGCCTGCCGCTCTCTGCTATTTTAAACCAGCGTTACAGTTCACACGTGTGCTGAAAGATTGCAGCATACACAAAGGCAGGACAGCTTCCCCTTGCTGGAAGCTGTGAGCAGACAGAAGTGAAAGCCACCTCAGCACCTACCTACGCTGGCCAGGCATCAGCGTAAGCAGGAAATTGATTCAGATAACCCTGGGCTGCTCTCACTGTCACCTAACAGCACTTTTCCCCCTGACGGTTTCCCTTTGGTTTCAGTTCACAGAGCCCATGCGCTGGAAGGCAGGAGTGGGAGCAGAGCCGCTGCAAGCCGCCCTGAGTCACTGGTGAGTGCTGGGATGGGAATTACATGCTGCTGGGCTGGTTTGGATCACATCCCACCAACTGCTGGCTGGCACAGAGCTGCTGTTTCCCAGCTCCTCTGAGTCTCCCCAGCTGATTCACACGGGCACCTCTCCAGCTTGGGCAAAGCACTGCCATCCACAAGCCTGCTCCTGGAGCAGCCCATTTCTTCCAGCAGAACAGCTGCAAGCCCTGCAGCAAAGCTCCTGCAAGGCTGGCAGCAGCAGTGAACTCCCTCATCTTCTGAGGTTTCCGCTCTGCCCTCTGAGCCCGCAGCCTCCCCTTTCACCTGGGGGGCTCTTTCCTGTGTCCTGAGGTGCCCTCAGCTGTGCAATGCTGTCCTGAGCAAGGCTGAGGTGGAGGAGGTGCTTTCATGGAGATGCCAAGCATCTCCATTTTTAGGAGTGGGATCTGGGTTGGGTGCATTATGAAGGTGTTTAAAGAGATACAGGCTCTCATTTCAGCAAGAGAGTTGGAAGGTGTTATACCACAGCAGAGTAGCTCCTAGCAGAAAGAAAGGGGAGTGATTTTGGTTGATTTAATGAGCAGTGAGAGCTCTGGAGGAGTTTCTTGATGGGATTTTGGGCTGCTGACTGTTTCTTTTTAATGTGTTCCATAATTTTTTTGCCTAAAACATGTCACTCCAGCTGGAGTTTCTGGAGTTAAGGAAGATCCCTAAAGGCAAAATGGGTAAAACATATAATTTTTTTTTTGTTGTTGGGGTTTTTTTAGTGTGTTTTTACACAGTGTGGCATTAGCTTGCTAAACCATACCATCAGATGAGGTAAGTGCTGGAGCATAATAGGACTGGGGAAATTGTATGCCAAAAAAACGGGAAAGAGAGCAGCAATAAGAGAGAGGAAGGAAACTTGTTTCAGGGTTGTCACTGATCCACAGCAGAGTGAGTTCTGAGGCAGCTTATCCTGTGGGTGGTCCATGCTCTGGAAGTTAATGGTGACAGCTCTCCATCTGCCTTAGAAGCAGCAGGAACACTTTGCTGCTGGCATCGGCTACTGAGGCAGCCCAGATAGGAGACTGGTGATCCCTCAGGCTGTATTTTGTCATCTCTGGTTGACATGAGGAAAAGAGAATTGCTCCTTATTAGGTGTCAGGGAACCAGGAACTGCATTTTCAGAGGAGGAAAGATCAACTGTTTAAAAATGAAAGAAGCAAATGGACAACCCTGTCTGGTTTGAAGCAGGAGGCTGTTCACTTGGAGGGACCAAACAGGGTAATTTGCAAACTCCTGTTGGAATAATAAGTCTTTAATGGCTGGAATACGATTACAGTTCATATTCCTGAGGGCTACCAATGTTAGATGCTCAGTAGTGCTGGAGTATGTCAGACATTCAGCCTGGTGAAAGGCAGGGAGATTCTCACAAGCTGGGGAGGTGAATACTGTGTACAGCCACTAACAAGGGTGCTGAGTTACAGGAGCACTTAAATGTTGGCTGTGGAATACATTTTAATTGGTTAAGTGCTTTGGTGTGTTTTTGAATCAGGCACATTATCTGTCTGGAAGAATTCCTTGCCCAGTATGGATTGTTAAAGTAGAAAGGAAAGTGGATGTTGCTTTCTGAAGCCCAAGGTGCTCTGTGGCAGCTCATTAATTGCTGCTTTTGTGGGCCAGGAGGCCACTGCAGCAGGGAGGAAGGGCAGAGTGTCAGCACTGGGCACACTGTTTCATGCCAGACACAAGGTTGTTAATGGTGATGTGCTGACCCTGCTTCCCTTCAAAAGCAGCAAATGGCCTGAGTGACCTTACAGGAGATGAGTAAGAGCTCTCAGACAGGTGCTGATGCCAGTAAGAGTGACTCCAGTGACTGACAGGGTGGGTGGTGCACACAGAGAAGAAATAGCATCCCACAGTGCAGCTGTAAAACTGAGCACTTCCCTCATGAAATCAGGATCTGGCAGCTCAGGTGTGTTGTGCTTTTGTACAGTCTTGTAAGGAAAACATCTTGAGTGCAAAGCTGCTAGAAATGCCAACCAGAGTGGCTCTAGGGCTTGAGCTACTTGCAAAAAAATAAAAACTGCAAGGTTGAGGGGCTGGTGGCAAATCTCGAGGTTTGTGTCTTAAGACTTGGAACAAATGTTGATGGTTTTTGCTGTTGGAAGATTAACGTTGCATTCCTGTGCTGTGTATGAGTTGTGGTAGGTTGAAAGAAAAACTTATGTCACACTTCTGATTGCAACCCTGCTTTCCTTTATTTTCTTCTCACCACTTCTTTCAGACAGAATTAATATAGCCAAAAACTTGCACATAATTCAGTAAAATAAGAGTTTACTGCTAGAAATGAATGATCAACAGGAAAAAGAAAGACGTCAAGTTAAGAGGCTTCAACTCCTGTAACACCTAAACTGAAGGTAAAATCCCCCTGCTGGCTTCTTTTTTGCACGCTCCTTGCTTTGAACCACAAAGCCATCTCCTGCTTGAACCAGTGCAATGAACTTGTAAATTCATGTGGGTGGGCTCTACTTTAAGTGGAGACTTTCCTGGTGAACATTAAGGCCAAGACTTGGCCTCTGCTTTCCCCAGCTGTGTCTGAGACTCTTGTCGTTTTTTAAGACTAAGAACTGCTGCAAGAAAACAAACAAACAAACAAACAAAAAAAAACACAAAAAAACCCCAAAACAAAACAAAAAAACTCCAACCAAACCATAAAAATCTCAATTCTGTGGAATAATTTTCAGATTGTGAAGCTCTTTTCCAAAGAAGTGTGCTTTGATGCTTGTAGCGTGATCTTTGTTTCGTGGTTCTGTGTTTTATTGTTCCTCCATAGCTGGCACCACGTTTCCCTCTGAAACCTGTGTCCCCCCTGCAGATGAGAGCCCTCCTGCCAGCAGCAGCCTGCTGCAAGCGGTAGCCGAGGCAGAGTGGCTGCCAGGGAGTGTTTGAAGAGCTTCTCCCTGCGTCTGCTTCACTTCCCAGTGCAGCTCCCATGGCCTGTGACGAACCCGCTGCTCTCTCGGACATCTTCACGCGCCAGAACTCCTCCAGCACCAGCTCCCTGGACTTCGAGCCTGACACCGACTACAAGTTTGTGGAAAGCCTGGAGGAGCGGTACAAGTGCGCCTACTGCCACCTGGTCCTGCGCAACCCCCACCAGACGGGATGCGGGCACCGCTTCTGTCAGCAGTGCATTCTCGCTCTGAGGTGAGAGCAGTCTCCTCCCGTGTCCGCAGGCTCCCCTTGTTCCCTTTCCTAAGAAAAGCAGCCCACATTTTCTATAAATCAGCAGTGAGTGCCATAATATTACCGACCCAGTGAAAGGCTGAAGGAGTCAATGGCAGGGCTCTGTTGAAGCCAGTGACTGCATGCTCAGTGTTTGAAAGGTGTCTCTAAAGACCTTACCCGTGCTGGTGAGCCGCAGGGAAGTCAGCATAAAGAAACTGTTGATGTAAGCTGATAGTGCTGTGTGAGATGCTGCTGTGGTCTGTCTGTCTGCCGTGGTGCTCTTCAGAGAAATTTGCTGCATTGATGTCTCACGGTGTTGGTGGTTAAATTAGGCTGTGTTCATTTGCTTCTGTATAATTCCTCTGAATTTAGCAGAATTATAAACTGATGTTAATATTACCTGATCCTGCAGTCAGATCACAAGGCTGCTGGCATCCCTCTTGCTTGGTACAAAAGAGTTTACCCCCTAGACCTGTCTGGGAATACATTATGGACTCTTTGGTGTACCTGAGGGCAGGATTTCATTCGGAAAGGTTGCAGAGGAGCCTCTTTATGTGGATGGATGTCACTAATTACCTTTTGTGAACTTTAGATGCTTCATGTTTGCTGCTTTGTCTCTGGGTTGACTCCTTCTGCACTGCCTCTATGACTGTTTTCCTCGATTTTACACAATTTCTATGCCTTTTAAGAAAGAAGCCATTAGATCTTTTAGTGCCATAGCAAGGAGGGCACTGCTTCTACTAGACAAAGGCTGGGTTTAAAGCACACAATGAGATTTTTAGAGATATGACGTTTGTGATCTGCAGATGGTCAGACAGTGACAATGTTCTCTTAATTAAAAAACATCTTGTGGTTTTTACCATTGAACTCTCTTAGGGCAAACTCTGCTTTCTTACGTATTCACAGTTACTGCTTTATGCCCTTTTTGAGCTGTTGGCAGAATTTGGCTGTGTAGTTGCCAGATGAAAGTGTTTTTAAAGGACTTTTTTTAGTTGTTTGTTTTTATACTATCTACTGCTGACTTCTGTCAGAGTCAGATTATAGCATAGCCCAATTTCATAAAATAAATTGAATTTCCTGTGGGTTAACACGACTCTTCTTTTGATCTAGAGAGTTAAATGCAGTACCCACCTGTCCTGTCGACAAAGAAACAATAAAAATGCATGAGGTAAGTAGCTATAGTTTTATTTCGGCAGTCAGCATTTACATGGGAAAGGCAAGACAACTGAGAACAAGGTGGCTTTTAGTCCTCAGGGCAGAGCATGTTTTTTTGTCTCTGAAATAATGCTAAAGGAAGCAGTCTACTCAGTGATGCTCTCCCAGAAAGGGATTATGGCTGTCTAGCTTAAGCTTCATTTTATACCTCATGTTCTAAAGTTATTTCCTCTTTGTTCTCTGTATTTCCAGTAAAGTGTTGAAGAATTTCACAAAGCTTTGAATCCTCCCAAGTCACCAGATGTCTGTTTTTTTTAATGGAGATATTACTGACTTTCTTTTTAAATGCCCTACCTTGCTGGGATATCTTGTTTATCTGATTGTCTTCGTTTTAACTTGGCTATAATTTGCTGTCTTGATTATCTCCATTAGATCTCATTAACCCTGAAGACCTAGTTTACTTTTGGGCAACTTTTAGAGGAAAAGAGAGATAATCCTTTTTCTTTTGCAAGCTATTGTTGCTTTTGGTTGTTTTGTTTTATAATGGATTAATTTGTCCTTATTTATCTTCCGAAGCTTAAAAGTATACTATATATTGGTCCTGCCAGAAATTTTCCAGGGAAATAAAATGTCTCCTTCCTCTCTCTCTGAATCCTGATAGGAAATTATAATCAGACTGTCCCCAGGATTTTTGTTTTTCATTTGTCATCTTCCACTTCTTGCAAATTTTGATGACAGCAATGCGGGAAGATCTCGAAATAAGGCTGAGAGTTTGCTCTGGGGGCTTCATTTGTTTACAGCTGAGAATGGTGCTGCTTCTCAGAGGTGACAGAAAGGATATCTCAGCATCGCCTCCATCTCAAAGGCACTGCTTGAACATGGTGGAGCATGCACAGAGCTGGTTTGGCTTTTGGAGCCTGTTAGCTCCAGCTGCTTTCTTCTTGATACAGGCAGGCTCTGGCAGTGGTTATACAGCTCCTGTGCTACTAGTCCTGCTGGTTGTGGATGGATCAGCATCTCTGGAATAACTATGTGGGGGAAAAAAAACCTGTGCTTACTAGAAATGTTATAAATGGGTGAATTTATAGTATCAATACAAATTTTCAATATGAATTATCAATAGCCATACTCACAGTTGTGGTGTCTACGCTTGAACACCTAGAAGATCTGCAGTGATGTTTTGTTCTTTTATATTATTTATAACATCTCATGTGACTGCATATTAAGGCTGGTTTGCTTCCTTTACAGGTATTCAAAGACAACTGCTGTAAAAGAGAAGTACTCAACTTGCATGTGTTCTGCAAAAACTTTCCTGATTGCAATTCAAAAGTAATTCTGGGGCGATATCAGGTTGGTTTGCTTGATCAAATTTTGAAGCCTTTGATTTTCATGACAGCTCTGTGTATTTATGATCAGCTAAATTCCCATGATTGTCTTCAGAGTTATTGTAGCAGCGTGGTTCAAGTACAAAGATTATGACAGCTATACGCTGTAAGTAGCATATATTACAGCTTTTAGCTTGTTCCAGCTTTGCCTTAGGGTTGTTTTTTTAATAAGAACCATTTGCTTTATGTAGCCTTTGTAAATCGCAGTGTTCATTCGTATTCTGAATGCTTAGGTGATTGTTGATTCGAGGAAACATGCCAGGTCACACTGGCCATTTGTCATTTAACCTGCTGCTGTGTGTTGCAGGAGCATCTGCAGCAGTGTTTGTTTGAAAGTATGCAGTGCACTAATGATGGATGTCAGGATCAAATTCTTCGCAAGGACCTGAAGGAGCACTTGAGCCAGCACTGTAAATTCCGAGAAGAGAGGTGCCAGTACTGTAATACATATGTGGTGTTAATTAACATAAAGGTAAGATTATGAAGCATTCCTGGGAATCCATCACCTGTTTCCCCTTGATATTGCTGAGTAAAAAGCTTCCAGAATTGCAATGGCACTTAACTCCTGAAACAAAATTTGGCTGAGTAGCTGAAGAAGAAAGTATAATAAATGTGCTTTAAATCATACCAATTATTGATGAACAACAAAGTGATATGTTACTTGCATTTGTATGTTTGGGATAACTTTTTGCATAGCTTGCTCTGTATATACTACTTTACAAAAATTAAAGCCATTGCCTTGTTCTGTTTTCTTCTTCAGAATCATGAGAAAAATGACTGTCCTGATTATCCTGTGCCTTGTCTCCAAAACTGTTCGCAAATCATTCTGAAAAAAGAGGTACTATTATTTTTTTTTCTGATACTGCAATTCAGCAGATCACATAAATTTATGAAAACTGAAAGCTGCAGACCACATTGGCCCGTGCCAATAAAATTTGCTCTAAGAGTTTCCTTTGTTCAATCCTAAAAGGGCTATATCTCCCATCTTATAAGTGGATTATTCTGTCACTGCAAGCCATGGGTGTTTTGCAGCATGGAAAAATATCTGGCTAGCTTATTGATTCTGAATATTCGTTTTCCTGGAAAAGTGATTGGTGGTGTCATGACAATGGCCTTTATTCACCCTTTTTGCAGGCATTTAGATTTTATTAGTGCTTCGAATTACTAAGTATTTATTTAATCACAAACTGCTTCTTTAATACATGCAGATTGAAAAGCACCATGCTGTGTGTCCTGAGGCAGAAGTGGACTGTCCATATAAGCAGTACGGCTGTCATATAAAGGTACTGTTTTACAAATCTTTGTCTGTACCAGGATTGGACTTTGTCTCCCAAACCATCAGAACAATTAAAATAACCTATTTATGTCCTTTCACAATCATTTCTGCTGGCTAAGCTGAAATACTAGAGAATCAGGATTGCCCTTCCCTCCCTTTTGAGGCATAAAGGAGACATTTTGAATGTTTGCATCAATAATTTTTTTACCAACAGCTTCAAAAATCTGCTTATCTTATTATTTTATTCTTTCACTTTCCTCTTCTGCCTCACTAAGGTTAAAAGAGGGAAACTTGCTGAACATGAAAACAGCGCCCTGAGGGAACACATGCTGCAGATTTTAGACAAGAACTCCCAGTTGGAAGAGAGGGTAAGTCATATTTAATGAGCACTCTTCAGCAGTTCTTGACTGGTTAGAGGATGATACGAGATTCTACATTTGTTGCCTGGTTTAGATCAGGTGCATTTTAAAAGACTGTTTTTTATGGTTTTTCACACCTCAGAAGACAGAATAAGCTCTTCTAGTGAAGCCAGTCAATTACAGGGAAACCTCTCTGTACTCAGGCACATATATTCTCCACCAGGCACAGTGGGAGGCTCCTTGCTATTGCTCACCTCATTTACTTTCAGTCTCTGTTTCACACTGGATATGAGGTTTAGAGATAAAGTATTTTAAAGTTTAACTGACTGGCCATGTTGCTCCAAAAAGCAGCCTTTAGGTGCCCAGGTCACCCGCTCTGTGTGGAGGCAGCACAGAGGACAGCAGAGCCGGTTGCAAGCACCTCTCTGCTCAAGACCACTTCTTTGGCTCCCAGCAGGAGACACTTGGTGCAGGCCGAGTCCTGTTACTGAATGGATCCAAGCTGACAGGGGACTTAGTCTTTGCTTGTTTATGCAAGAAATGAGTCCCAAACTGCTAAAACTTGGTTTTGAAGTGTGTATCCCTCACTGACTCATCTCTTCTGCTGGTTAGACCTCAGCAGAGATAAAAAATGCATATACATACACATGCACCTGTGCATGTAAATATATATTATCCCACTATAGAGCTGAATGGATCATCACAATGGAAATGAGAGCTAGGAGCCTCTTTGCACCTGGAGCCACACAGATCTGCTCAAAAGTCTGATTACCTTATGTGCAGTTCTTGCCAGTGCTTATTCACAAATAGTGAATTAAGGAGTGCTCTATCTAGCTCACTTAGAGGATTTGCATTGTAAACTTTACCACTGTCTCTTATATAGTCAGATACATTATAACGTCTTCATTGTATGTTTTGGTGTTCCTTAGCATTTATACTCTGATTTTTCCGTCCGTAGATATCTGACTTGTATAAGAGCCTGGAATGTAAAGAGATTAAAATCCAGCAGCTAGCAGATGCCATTGAGAAGTGTGAGAAAGAATTCAGACAGTATACACAACTGTTTGGTAACAATAGCAACTTGATGGTAAGCACTCAGGTGAGACATTGATTTTACTTTTTTTACCGATTGCTTTTTTGCTTCCTGAAATATATTTCTCCAGTAATAGTTGTTATTAATAGCACAGCAATAACAAATCTCTCCAAGACCTTCTCATTTTTTTTACAATATGGTATTGTCTTTTCATTTTAATCGATACAGAAGTTTGGATACATGACCTGGGCAAAAAGCACAGTATAAATCCTCATGGTCAGATGCCCGGGGCAAATGTGCAGGTGTAAATTTGAATAATGAGTTGAACGAAGTGGTGCAGTGTGAATGGGTTCTGAAAGAGGAATGGCTTCTCAGTCTGTAAATGTGCGGAATTAATCATGAAGGAGCACTGGGATAAGTTCCTAAGCCAGCAGAGCACTTTGAATACGTCATATTGTTGCTGCTGCTGACAGGTTAAAGACTTCACTATCTAATTCAAAGCAAATATCTGGTTTTATGGATATCTCTTGTCTCTACGTCCCACCCTCTTCCAATGGCATGAACTGGGAAGGCTCTGGCCAGTCACCTGGATAAGTCTGCACGCCTGGAATCACAAGTGAAACAGCTAATACAGATGGCAAACCAGCAGCAAAGTAAATTAGACCTGCAGCCCCTGTTTGACACAATTGAAACGGTGAAACAGAAGATTGCCCTGATGGAGACATACGACCAGCGCTTGGGTATGTTGGCACTTCCCTGCACAGGTAGGGGGGTTGCTGATTTACTGGTGGCTAAGTAGAGGCTCTGGTGCTACACTCAGGCAGTTGGAGCTCTTCACTAGAAAGGGCTTTCTTCTTGCATTCTGAGACCAAACTCTGATGGTGTGCGCAGTGTTCTCCCACCTTTCCCTACTGCACAGTATCTCCTGAACTCCAGTGACACTGCAGGGCCACAGAGACAGAGCTGGCCTTGGTTTGGCTCCTGCACTGTGATGGAGGCCATGGTGCTATTCAGGCATTCACGATTTATAGTTGACAGCTGTTCTTATTCAACTACCAGCTGCAATTACAGTTTTAAAAAGTTAACAGCTGTAGTTCATAGCCTGTACTCAGGCTCGGGTAGATCAGTTTTGCCAGCTTGAGTTTGGGAGTCTGGGTGCTTGTTTTATCCAGGGCTCTGACAGTTTTATTTTACCAAATGTCTCTCTCTTTTTCTTTTTTTTTTTTTTTTCCTATTTCTTTTTATTTCCCTCTTCTCTCAGTTGTTTTGGAAGATCAGTCCAGCAAACATGATCTCCAGATCAATATACACAAAGCACAGCTCAATAAAAACGAAGAACGATTTAAGCTTTTGGAAGGCACGTGCTACAATGGGAAATTAATCTGGAAAATCACGGACTACAAGAAGAAGAAAAGAGAGGCAGTGGAAGGCCGTGTGCTGTCCATAGCCAGCCAGCCCTTCTACACCAGCCGCTGTGGGTACAGGTTGTGTGCCAGGGCCTACCTGAACGGGGACGGCTCGGGAAAGGGAACGCACATCTCCCTCTACTTCGTGGTCATGAGGGGCGAGTTTGACTCGCTGCTGCTGTGGCCTTTCAAGCAGAAGGTTACGCTTATGCTTTTGGACCAAAGTGGGAAAAAAAATCACATTGTGGAAGTCTTTAGAGCTGACCCCAACAGCAGCAGTTTCAAAAGGCCGGATGGAGAAATGAATATCGCCTCCGGCTGTCCGCGCTTCGTGCCGCACACCGTCCTGGAGAACACAAAGAACACCTACATCAGAGATGACACACTCTTTTTGAAAGTGGTCGTGGATCTAACTGATCTGGAGGAATTGTGAAAAGCGTGTCCTGTAAACGTGATTGCTGTAAGCATGAAGAACTGCTTTTGTGGTGAGCACCAGCCATGCAATAGCAAATTGCCACCAGTTAAGCTACTGAGAATGTTTCTTGGCTTTGGACTACAGGACAGATAATGAATTGCCAAAGCATCAGCCTTTCTTTTCTACCCTTTTTTCCAAGACTGCATTTTTAAGGCAGCTAGAAGTCCAGGTTGGTGCAAACATGCATTCAATCCAGATTGGTTCAGTCCAGGCTGGGGGGAATGCTTGGCTCCCATCACCAGACTGGTATTTGGAGATTAACCTCCTCCAGTAAATTCCCAGGAGCCCAGGCAGGCCTGTGGGCTCCTCTCCCTCACACAGAAGTGAAGCCATGCCCAAACACACAAGTGCATTTCATCTATCTGCAATGGAAACATTTCAACATTAGCAAATTTGAATCAATGTGTCTTGATCCCTCCATCTCCTAGATTTTTGAAGCAGGAAGGATGGCTTCAGTTAGGCAGGGAAAACATTTGCCAAGTATCTTGCATCTTTTTTATTTAATTGTGTTTTTCCAGAAAGCCCAGAGGAAGGAGCCAATGCCTCTTACCTTTTTAGCCTGTTTTTTCAGCTGCGCAGAGTACCCCAGGTCACAACAGCTTTCTTGTGTCCCTTCCACTCCTGCCTAGTGCCTTGGGACTGGTTTCCATTGGTGGTAAACATCCACAGTCCCCATCTGAAGCCAAAAGCTGCAGGTGCTTCTCACCTCTCAGGACATGGCCAGAGGCAGGGCACTCAGCCAGCTGCCAGCTCCTGGCTGCACTGCTGGAAGAGGGGCAAAATTCCCGTTCTTTTGCATCCACATCTGTGCAAAAGAGATATTTTCTGGCCTTACCAGCTCTACAAAAGGCAGGAAGAGCTTGGGGAATAGCTCACTTATATAACATGCACTTTTCCTCTCTCCTAGAAGTTTGGGGAAGAAGGGGGAAAATAGATTAGGGAGTGAGGTTGCTGTAAGAACCCAATTTTGACAATCAGTGCAGCTTTAGTGTTTGTTAAAGGATGACACAGCTACTGACTGTGATGTCTGAAGATCTTAATTTTTATTTCAAGTTCCTTCCATATTGCAAAGGAATGTGTGCATTGTACAGGGTTTATTGGAGACACACTAAAACCACCAAGGTCAGGCACTGAGGAACAAATGACACAGAACACATGTGCCTTTTTAAAGCCCTTTGGGTGCCTGTAAGAGGGATGTAATTTTGCATGCTCAGTGATTTTGTTATTACAAGTGGAAGAATTTTGCATCTCTCATCTCTTACACGTCAGGTAGGGAAACACCACAGCATTATCCATTGCTCCACGGCTTATCAAGAGACAGCAAGAAACTAAGTTGGTTTTACAGTAAGAGTAAACTAGGCAGGATAAAAATCAAAACAGGGCACAGACTGAAAGGCGTAAGATAGAAAATTCAGGAGGGCAAATGAAAAATGTTCTTCCTGTGAGGGATGTTGATAACAATCTAAATAATTCAAGGATTAATACCAAGATGAAGGCAAAATACTTTATTTTTTATCTGCAATCTTATTGCTAGACATTCACTTTCTCAGATGGTTTTCAGACAATAATTCAGACACATGTATTTTCTAACTCAGGGGTGGAGGGAAAGAGACCTTAGTAATCTGTACCTCATGGTGGGTTAGCACATGCAAAATCTTTGTTTTGATCTAGAAGTCCTTTTTGTTTTATAATGTCAAGATGTACTGAGCCACCACAGGGGCTTTCCATGTTCCCGGGACAGATTGTGAGGAACAAATTTTTTTCTTGTGTACGAGCACCATTGACCACAAGAGTCATTTCAGCTGTAAAACAGAAATGGATGAATTAGGCGAACACTTGGTTACAGAAAGAGCAGGCTTGTTTTGACAGTGGTGTGCCATTCTGTGACATCAACCCTGAGCCTGGATTTCATGTCGTTTATTACTTTAATATTTGTCATGTAACCCTCAAAGTGACACAACTTCCATAATAACCACTGATAACTGATGGGAATGTACCCTCCGTGTGTCCTGGGGCTCTCCAGTACACAGAGTGCTAAATACAGAAAGTGATAAAGAACTCAGACAAACAGGGGAGGCAAGATAAAAAGGATGTGTCTGGTCTGTATCCTGGCAAATTCCCAGCTCTCTCTGCCTCCACCACCCCAAATGTAAAATGGGGATAATAATACTTGCAGAAGCATTAGGGCTATTTAAATGTTTATGAAGAAGTTTGAGCATGAAAAGAGCTAAGTATTATTAAAACTCCATTTCCAATTGTTAGAATAGATGATGGCATAGTGATGTGGATAAGTGTTTAGTGTTTTCCTAGACAGATTTTGGAAGCATGTTTGGTTTTAGGCAGTTCCTACTGCAGTCTCTCCTCTACCTACTGGTTGGGTTTAGGTTTTTGCCATGAATATTCCTTTTAAAATTCTGAAGCACAAATTCATCCTGGGTGATGGAAACATCCCTTTTGAAATACTGCCTGTTTTATAAAGAATTAGTTGAGAAATTTTTTTTTTAAGACAACCTTCTTTAAATTTGTTCCTTTTAGTACAGAAATTAAGAGACTTATGTTAAAATTTTCAGTGATTTTTTTACTGCTTGTAAACAGGGTTTTAAACTTCATCCCATTCCTAATAAAGAAAAAATGTTGAATAGCATGAACTGTCAGGAAGAATTTTGATGTTGCATGAAGAATACCAAAAAACTTTTCAATAATATTGTACTGGGTAAGTAACCAAAAGAGCATAGGGTATTTCTACATCAGTGCACCATATGTTTCTAATGTATTTATTGATAGTTTGTAGTTGTTTGAATATCTCTTACTACAACAGAGGCATTTTTCTAGCCGAATGTCTTTACTGTGTATATAAACTAATGTAAGAATAAATAATTTTATCATCCTTGTGGAGGGTGGCCTATATTCCTTTTGGCTGGACTGAAGCAAACTTTTAAGGATGTGGAGTACTGGGCATTTGCTTACACTAATTAAAAAAAAAAAAAAACCCCAACAAAAACAAACCAACACTGCTTAAGATTAGGAATCAATGTGCTTCATGGTATTTAGGTTTGCACTTAGATATGTTCAGATATGAACTGAGATATGAACTAAGCTAGATGAGATTAATATCCTCGCGGTCTGAGGATGCACTGCGATGACAATTTGTGGTTGGGCCGGCTTTGGGCTCAGCAGGGCTTGGATTTGTTTCGGTCGGAGCAGGAGCAGGAGCTGTTCCAGTATCCCACGACTAGGGCGTGCTTGGGAACGCGGTGCCGTGCAGAGCCGGCAGGGCCAAGCCCGGCGTGCCGCCAGGCGCTGCGGGGGCCGCGTTCGCCGGTGCCCGCGGCTGCCGTGAGGGAGGGAGGGCAGGAAGCGGCGGCGGGCGGCCCCAGCCCTTCCGGGTCGCGGGCGGCGCCGGCCGAGGGGCGGCGGAGCCGGGGCGGCCGCGGCCGCAGCGCGGGTGGGTCGGGAGCCCTGGGCGGCCGGGGAAGGGTGGGCCGGGACGGAGCGCGGGGCCCTCCGGCCGCTGGGGGCCCAGGGCGGGATCCGTGATGCAGCGACAGCCCGACACGTAGGTGTGGGTGAAACCCCCCTGGCGTCTGCGCCGGCGACACCCGATCGTGGGTCTGGCCTCCGGTTCCTGGTGCAAGGGGATGAGCCTGAACGTGCTTTCCCCCGCAGTAAGGCGCAGTGTCATGGGAGGGGAATGTGCTCCTGTGCCGTGTGCCCCGGGATGACCCTGCTGGAGCGGGGAGGTGGGGCTGGGTGACCCCTCTGTGGTCCCTTCCAACCTGTCCCACCCTGTGCTTCATGGCGCTGCCCTCAGGCGTGCTGGCTCGATTCCTCTGTTCCTGAACTTCCCCCCCACCGCCACAGTCTTTTGGAAATTATGTTATTGAATGTCCTTTTGCCTCTGACTAGATATGGATAACAGGAAGGATGAAAAAAGCAGGACGCTGTGTGCAACCTCAGAAGAAGGGCTGAAGGCCCGAGGTGGGTGCTGTGATCTATTGCTGTTCTCTGGTGTTTATGTGGTTTTGTTTGTGTGTCGCCCTTTGGGTCATTTACCGGTTTGCTTGCTTGCTGATGCCAGTAGACCATGGCACACTGGAAGAGCGGGAAAAAACACAACCAACCTCTCAGAACAGGGGTTTATTGTGTTTAAATTCTACTAAGAGTCATTTCTGTAGGCCACAGTTACTAGTTGCCTTGTGTTGCCCTAAGGAAAGGAAAAAAGGAAGCGAAAGCGCAGCAGAAGCAGATCCTCATCTGTTTCGTCCACATCGTCTTCTAGCAGTACATCCACTTCTTCCTCCTCATCACGCTCATCATCAAGATCATCTTCTTCCAGTAGTAGTAGAGGTAAGCTGTCTCCACATGCACATGATGTTTTCCAGTTTTGACAGCACTCCTGAGAGCATTTAAAGCTTGTTTTAGAAGAGGTGAAACCACCACAAAGTGACAGTGCAGAATACCAGTGCTGCTTATTCAGGGTGTTTCTCTCATAATCCTTTCCTGTTGTGTGTAGAGGTGCCACTGCACACACAGTTTGCAATGTACTTAGGTTAATTTGAATTCCTTCTAAAGAGAAACTGCCATTCAGATAAATGTTACTTGGTAACAATATGCTGTATATATTTAAGCCCCTCAATTTGTTGCATTTTCAAAACACCGATGTTTTTTACTTCACCAGTCTATCTAGACCAGAGCTGTGGGTTTGATTTAGCCCTGCTTTGGTCTTAACATTTCAAGCATTTAACTTTGAGGACTCAGGTGAAGCTGGCACATCTGCAGAATCAGTAAATCAGGTATTTTCAGTTTCCATGTTAGTCCAGTAAGTGGCAGTAACCCAATGTGTTCTCTTTCTCAGGATTAGTTCAACCTGTGTCTATATATATATATATATATATATATATATGAACTATAGCACTCTCTTTGTATGTTTCACATTTCTCTGTCTTATCTGTAAAACTAATGCCTTTTTCAGAATGCTAAACTTACAGGGTTTGATTTTGTTGTTTATTTCTTCCTTAATTTTAGATTCTCCTAAGTCTAAATCAAAGAAAAAGAAAAAAGAAAAACATAACAAAAAGGTAAAAGTTTACAAAGATAAATAAGTAGTTAACAAACAAAACAGTTCTTTATATTTCAATAACCTTAAATGTCATGTAAGACAATGCTTTTTTCTGTGGCTTTGTACATCTAAATTATACTTTAAGGGTTGTGAACTGATAAATGGGCACTTGACTTTATCCAAAAGAGAAAACATTTACAAGGTACTTTTGCCAATCATTACTGGTCCAGCTGGAGTTTAGAGTAGTCTCTGAAGAAAAGAGAAGTGGGGAATCTTGATAACTTTATAGAATTTGCCAGAAGAAATTATTTATAGTTGGTGAGAGAAGTGAATGGTAAATACTTGCTGTTGTAATTTTTCTGTTCCATGTTCAGTGATTTATAGTGCAGTTACTTTAAAAGAGAGAGAATGGGGAATCAGACCTTTTCTGTTGCTCAGAGCCCCAAGGTTTGCTAACTCTGGTGTGTTAATTTCTGCTACTTGTCCAGTAGTGGTAAGGGCAAGCAGACGTGGCTGTCTTGACTTGAGTGACCTTGAAAGATCTTGTGGGTTTGGGATTTTTGCCCTTGTTAGTCTGTAAGCATAAGAGTGTATGTCTTATTCTTGTAGAAAAGGAAAAAGGAGAACAAAATGAAGAAAAAGAAGGAAAAGAAGAAAAGGAAAGAGAAAACAGGACCTGTCCAGCTTTCCAAGGTATGCTGGTCTGAGTGTGAAGCCCTGTTTTCTTTCTCACCTACATACTTAATCCATCCTGTCATAAAAATGTTTATAGGATCACCAGTTTGGTCGTCAACCAGTAGAAACCTCTCTCTGTTATTGTGGACAGTAAGGAAGTATAAAAGATTATTGTCTGTAATTTTACATAAGATTTGTAATGGTACTGATGAAAGCTTATGTCTTTTTAACATGTGATCTCATTTCAGTTCTTCAAAAACAAAAAGAAGAATGAAAACTACAGCATGATAACCGGAAAGAAAATTAAGATGAAAATAAAGAAGACTAAGGAAGATATAGAGGTAAGAGTTAATTAATCTAAATGTTCCTAAGAAAAAATGCTGTATCTTTTAATATTTTTCTAATAGTAGTTTTTGTAGAAGACTAGGTCTTGCAGTTAAGAGTTGTAAACTGAGTGTAGCTTTTACTGTGGCTGTGATGCCCTCTGAAAAATACTAATTCATTCTTTTGGCAGGTTTTATATTATGAAGGGGCTTGTAATACTCAGTCATGAGCAGATAAACCAAAGGATGCTTGTGTAGGTTCTTAGAATTTCAGCCTATAATCATTAGCCAGTTTGTAGCTTTCTCTTACACTGGTGTTAATTGTACTCATCTTCTTTCAGTCTCTTGTGATCTGTTGTGATAATTGCTACTTCACTGTGCTTTTCTAACACATGCAAGACTAGCCTTGATTTAGAGAAGAATTTTTAAAAACCCAGGTGTATTATTAGGACCACATGCTCCTGCATTTTCTCAGAGCAGTCAAATGTTTTTGCTGAGATACCCTGGGAAATAAATACCATGAATAATAGTGTGTGCTATAGGTATGGATGTTTGGACTCAGCACTTAAATAATACTGTCACTCTTCAACACCCTAGGATGACCTGCAGAGGGCTCTGGTACTGGTCAGGAAGTGTTACTTCCTTGAGGTATCCAGCTTGGCAGATTCAAGTTCAGCCCTAGTAGTTCATTCTACAGCTGGCAAAGCAGTCTGAGCATTCTTGAGTTAAATTTGACTGAAAACACATTATCTTCACTCTGTGACACCAAAGTGTGTGTTAAATTATGTTGAATGTTCACTACTTCTGTTCCAGTAGCCTGCTTGTTACAATATGTGATGTCAAATACTTGATGTTGGTCCTTTTTTTGATTGAGGCCTGTGGTCTTACTGAATTGAACAACATCCATCAATATTTAAATATCCAATAATTTTTTATAAAAAACTCTGGAATTGACGGTTGGGCCATCTCTTTTGTGAAGAGAGAACCCAAGTTCGGGGTTCTGTTATGCTGCATAAGCTACGCTATATGCACAGGGGGGAAAAAAGACACTCCCCAAAGCTAAGGACTTGCTGTGAATACAGTGAAAGTTGCCTCAGCCACCAGAGAGGAGCATCTGTTGTGCTTGTGAGTTCTCTCCTGGGCAGGTTGTGAGCTGCAGGATCACAGCCCAGTGGAGCCTCCTTAGGGAGCCACTTAGGAAATGTCTCCTGGAATAGTGAGACATTTGTCTCCCCAGAAGCCATGCCTGGCACTTCCCCTGGGCACCCAGGCCGGCCTCACTGGTCACTGGTTAGACCCAGCTCTGTCAATGGCACTTGCTTTGGGATGTGGAAACCCCACAGAAAATAGGGATCTGTGGCTTTGCTCCTGAGTACAGGTCTGTTCAACCACTGCTTCTGCTTGTCTGCTCTACAGAGAGACCGGAACCGTGCCCAGCTACTGGAATTTCTGAACTCTGCCTTGTAATGGGAAGAGTCCTCACCAGGGACAGGTAGATGTACCAAGCCAACCGTCATCCTAGCAGAACACTAAAGAGAAACTCAGGGAAAAGGACACCATGTTGGACAAGACCAGACCCTCCTACTGAGAAGAAAATTGGCATGTCCTTTTTTTAATGGCAAAACACAGAGTAGCTAATAACTTGTTAATGGAGATCCATGTCCTCCTTTTGAGATCCTAAGGTAATAGCCAGGCTGTGGTGTTTTAGAAAAGCCCAAGTGTATGTTGTTCACAATGATAAGAAATGACACACTGAAGTCCAGCAATGTAATTTCTATCTTAACTGCATGCAGAATGCACTCTTAATTTCAAATGTCTTAATTTTTCTAGTAGTTTAAGCAGAGTATTTGTAAATGTTTATTTTAAAGATGAGATGTTTCTTTTATGTATTTTTTTCTGGTAGTGGTTATGCATATCATAAAGAGCAAACTGACCTTTGTAAATAGAGCATCCTTTTACATAAATGATTTTTTTTTTGAAAGTTCATTCACTAATATATTGTTTTCTTTCAGAACTCAAGATGTGGTATTTCTCTGGACAGTTTATTGTTCTCTCTCCTTAGAAAGTGTAACAGCAAAATACTCTAGAGCAATAATGGTAGCAAATTATTTTTATCCTAAAATAGAAGCAGGAAAGGTCTCTGGTTTTGTTTGTTTATCTGATCAGTTGTTCAGTTCATAATAGATAGTTTACCCCCCACATCTGGAGTTGCAGTCCCTGGACTGAAAGCTCTGGAGTTGTGGCCTGCTTTTCTGATCCTGTGAGCCGTGTATCAAATCTTTATCTTTGAAGTCCAGCAAGGCACATACTATCGACATACCTTAGTCTGATGGAGGCAGGCAGTGACAGTGACTTCACGGGTCTGCTGACAGTCCCCTGTGAGATGAGACAGGGCTGGACAGGCTGCAGGAGCCCAGCACAGCTTGTGGGTGTGCCAGCTGTGGTAATTTGCTCAGTGCCTGCACTCTTCCTTCCACATCCACTTGACTCTTGGTTACCCAGCAGGCCCCTCTGTAATAACCCTGCTGTGGGAGTTCACTTGAATCACTCGTGAAGCTGGTGCTCCTCAGGAGCTACAGTTTAGAAATGCCTGAAGGAAGGACTCAAGGGGAGTTCACTTTGACAAAAACATTAAGTGTACAGCAGTGAGAGTGGGGGGAGTTCATTAAAGAGCAAATGGAAAACTGTGTCCGTGTCTGCTACAGTGTTTTGAAGTAAACCTGAAGATTTGTACCATTGCTCAAGGGATAATTTTATTACTGTTTTAATGTGTGAAACCTTCTGAAGATGCTAGAATCCTCTCCTTTCCTTAGTTTTCTTTTGTTGTGAAGCATTGGTACTGTTGCAGAGATGTAACTCTTTAGACACTAAAGCCCTGATCCAGCAGAGAAACTCCATACATTCTTATGAACATAAAACTTACAAAAACGTAGGTAAGAAATGGAGTTTCCTTGACTTTTAATCCAACAATCAGAAGGATTTTTTGAAAGCACTGTACTGAAATGTCACTGGGGGGAAAAATCCAACCAAACGAGAAAACCCCTTTTATTTATCATGGGGATTATGCTTTGATTTATGCTACTTTGGTATTTTCTAGCTAGTGATGTCAAAGCATCTTGCCCAGATAAGCAGCTTTTGTCTCTGGACTTTGCATAACAGGCTTAATCACAAACACACTCCTAGAAGACAGCATCCTTCCCATTCCCTAGGTTATATTCTGTGTAAAGATAGTGTAATTTTGGAAGACTTGGTGTGGGGTAGGGAGTAGAAATTCGGAAGATGGAAAGAAAATAGCAACGGGAAACCCAGAGATCACAGTTGTAAACAACTGCATTGGTTGGAATGTTCATACTTAGTTTAAATAATTTGCTTTTTGTTTCAAGATCATGAAATCTCCTGCCCTGTTGTGCATTAGCAGGGAAAAGGCAAAGGGCCTTTAGTAATATGATGTGGACTCTTCTTCCTTTCGGGTTTTGGTAGTTGTCTCTCATGGTACAAAAATGAGTCAAACTATTTCTTCTTAAAAAACAAACCCTTTTTTTTGGTGTGTGTTCAGGACAGAGACCTTTATTTTCTCTTTATTTTTCTTGACATGCTGGGTATGCTTTGGTGATGCTTTAAAATATTTGTGTGGCAGCATTTACTTCTAAGCTATTATTTCTTCCACAAAGCCGAGCTGCTTAAACTTTTTGGCAGTGATTCTGCCCAGTCAGTTACAAGTGCTCTCTGAAACTTCCCAGCAGGTGCTGCTTTTGTAAGCCTCCTTTTCTGTTCTACCCATCTCCGTTTGGGTTCTCAGGTTTCTGAAGAGGCTTGAGTCATGTTGCATCCTTCCCTTCTCCATCTTTGCTGACAAGCGCTGAGACCCTGTGCATCTTCTTGGGACTGAGTATCTTTGAGGCTGCTGTTGGGAAACGGCCAACAGATTGCAGTCCTCCCTAGTGAGCACAGGCCCTTACATCCAGAATAATTTTCCATGCCTTGCACCCTCAGGGAAGAAGTTCATTTCACTGACCCTTTCACTAAAGCTTGGCTTCTTAATACTGCTTCAGATCCTTGTTGTGGCAGGTGCACCACAGACTGAACCAGGTGGGAAGGCTACTACCGGAAGAATGTGGTGAAAATCAGGTTGAGAAATTTGCATGAGGGAACTGTGAAGGCGCGTGGGATATTAACCTGATACATGGCTGATAGAGAGACTTGCTGCCAGCTCTACCACGAAGTGCATGTCATGGGCAAGGGTGAAGGCTGGAGCAATAGAGCAGTGGAAAAGGTGAGGCAGGGGTGGAGGGAGATGGCTGCCATCAGAAGTTGTGGAGTGGGGTAGAGGTCAGGTGATGAGGCAGGGGCTGCAGAAGCTTACCTGGCTGGGCAAGTTGAGGTTCTTCTTAAAATGCCAAGTAATAGAAGTCTTTCAGACGTGAAACCTGCCTTTTGTGTGAGTGTATGTGTGTGTGTGACAGTCTTCCCTATCGCACTCACTTTCTGTGTTCTGCACCATTTTCCATTCTGAGAATCATGCAGAACTCAACTGAATTTTTTTTTTAGCAGCAGAATTTTCAGAAGCAGAAGTCAGTGTTGTGGGAAGGAGATGAAGGATACATTCTCTGAGCTGCTGCTGCCATGCCCATCTTCCTTGGCACTGTTTAAAATATTCAACCCTAGCCAGTTCTTGTGGGCAGTGCAATCCTTTGTTACTCATTTCCTTTAGAGTTGGCTTGAACTTTATTCTTTTGCCCACACAAAAATGTAGCAGAGATGAGAAGCTGAGGAAATACTGATAAATGCCATTTTGGCTTGGAAGTACCTGGCTCCGTAGAACTAAGGGGTCTTATCCTGCAGAACTGAGCAGGGCCTGCCATTTCGGTAACAGTTCAATATTCAGTATGGTTAAACTTGAGCAGGTTGTGCTGTTTGGATGTACTTGGGCTTTCATGCTGCAGGAATGTATCATTCCCAGTCATCCTCTGCAGCAGGAAAAACAGTGAGCTCTACATGCAGGGGAAGAGCAGAGGTCAGAGAGGCTGAAGTGACTTGCCCTGGGGTCAGTCACTGAAGTTTTCCTGGTGTGGGCAAGGATGGCTGGTGGAGCTCTGATGTCCTTTCATGCGTTGAACACCCTCCTCATTGTCTTTGCTGTGTGGGTCTTTGCTGTGTGGGTCTTTGCTGTGTGTATTTAGAAACAAGTTTCCAAAGTTCTGGTTCAACACTCAAGGCTGGGACCTCCTCTGTCATTTGAGGACTCTGTGGAATAGCTGGATTTTATGTCATAGTGGGCTTTCCTGAAGGAATGAGGTCCTGGGCACACTTGAGAATCCTCCAGTTTGCACTTGGTTATATTTCAAGCTGTAGGGTGATGAGTTTTTGAGGACCTGCTTCTTAAAATTATTGGCAAGCAACCGTCTACCTAGTTCCATCTCTGGATAAAATTAATCATCAAAATTACTGTCCAGTGCAGAGACTGAGATTCATTTGTCTGTTGGCAACAGGTATTTTCTTCTCCCTGCCTGTTCAATTTCAGTGTTAAATTGTGCTTCAGGAGTGTGACTGATGTAGTGTTGTCTGAGGGGTCTAAGGAAGCCCCGTAGAGCCCTTTGCGGCAGCCTGAAGAACAGCATCACCACCCAGCCTGAGAGGCACCTCGTGTTCACGATGGCAGCTGCTCCCATGCCAGCATGCTGGCTGCTGGTGCCATCTTCCTCTCAGGCACTGAACACTAGGGCTAACATCACTTGTGTTCACTTTGCTCTCCATTTGTGAGCTGTCCTAGGGGTGACAGAACAGTGTTGTGAGAGTGAGGAATCTGCATTTGTCCCGAGATGCCTGGTTAGGAAGCTGCTGCCTGTTCCCTGGTTGGTCAGTGCTGGAATATCTGCCGGTAGGTGGCAATGCAGTCCAGCTGGAATGTCACAGAAATGTTTTTAAATTTTTTTTAACCTTTGGACATTGGCTTTGCACTTTCTTATTCTGAAACCCTATAATTAGCTCTCAAATTCCTAATTATGGTTGTTTATGGGGAACGTGTTACTGCTGTCCTATGAATTTAATCCAGTCTTTGTTCCTTTCTTGCCCTTGGCTGTGCTGAGGACAGACAGTAGTCTCTTCTGCTGGTGCCTGTGTGCCAAAGACAGAAGGAAGCCTTTAACTTCTCAGTAGCTGAATTCAACAGGAGCAGGTTGCTGAGAGCCAGCAGGGACCTGGAAGGTGCACCACCCTACCTGTGGCTGCTGAGTTCTCCAGAAATTGCACTCTGCTCTTCTCCATCTCGTAAATATCAGTGCCAGAATATAGAAAGATGACTCTCCAACGTAAGAAGTATTTCAGTGTCACTGCTTCATAACACATCTGGTTATTTAAATAGTCTTCAGACCAAATAAAGTGCAATCTGTTGCTTTAAGCCACTCGACACTGGAAAGAATCAGGTTGGAAAAGTACTGCAGATGGACTGTGACTTGATAGAGGCCTCTGAGGATACAGCATTGTGAACGCTAAACAGATGTAATAGTAATTACATTCTGAGAGCAGATACTCTGATGTCAAAAACACAGAAGCTCTTTTCCTCACTTTGGTATCTCTGCTCCTGGGTTAGATTGCATTTATTTGGGAAAGGCAACATGTGTCTGTGGCTAAAATATAGAGGTAAGATGCTATAATCTGTGGGGTAATCCTAGCCAGGACCCTAACAATTTATAATATGAAGTGTCCAGTGATAATGTATACAGTATGTTCTTGTAGGCCTCTTTCTCACCTTTCTGTTGTGTTTTTTTAAGATCTCATCTGTAAGGATTTTCCCTTTGTCTGAGAATATCTTTGTGCAGGAAATGCACAGAAAATACCTGGTAGTCATTGGGAGACCTGGGCCCAAGACCCAGCACTCAGGGCTAACAGAGCATCTTTCTGATGTAAGCCAGCTTGAGACATGGCTTGTCTGACTATGCATAGGGAACAAGAGGTCCTTGTGCCAACAGCCCACACACAGACAGCAGTACCAGGGAAAAGCAGGCACTGAAATTATGATGTCTCTGCCTGGCACAGGTGGGTGGAACTGAGGGAGGCCTACTCTGTTGCAGGGCACAACCAAGAAGGCTGTGACTGAGGCAGTCCAGTTCTTCTAAGAATGCTTTTTGGGCAAAACTGCAGTGCCATATCCTTTAGCAGGGAGGTGCAGCAGGACACAGGAATATCAGAGGGGCCATTCAGTCAAACTGTAGTTTTCCTTCTGGGAGAGGCCTATGGCAGTGTCTGGGGGAAGTTGTGTAAGCAGCAACACAGATGTGCTTGTCCACAGCTTCTGGCAAGGAGTAACTCTGTGCTATAGGCTGTGTCTAGAGCACTGTGGTATACTAACCCCGTGTACTCACACAGTCCCCTTTTGGAACCACTCATCTGTCTGATGTGCAGAATGTGCTAAGCAATGCAATTCATGCTTCAGTAATATCTCATGTGAGGGAAAAAAGGGTTCCCTTTTGTTTAAAACATATGCATGCTTTGTATATACGTTGCTTAGCACAGGGAGCTCTGAGCCATCTGGGGCCATCTGCTGATATTAAAGTGTTCCAGTACACAGGATCAGGTATGGAATCAACAGAGTGACTCAAAAGTATCTGGAGACAAAACACCCATTTTGTCTCTCATCTCATTTTGTGGTAATACTGGTTAATGTAAGACATGCTCAGAAGCACGTTGATATTGATGAAGACTTCGATTCAAGGTTGTATCTGCAGACCATGTAGCTTCAGAGAACTTCAGACCTGTGCAATTGCTTAATCCTGGTTATTTATCACCTTCTGTCTTGAGATCTGATTGTAGAGCTGGCAAGATAGAAGGTAGGCAGTTGCATGTGTAGCCCGTAGAGGGAGGATGGAGGGTTTTTTTGCTTAGATCAAGTGCCTTTAGCATTCGTGCCTTCCTGCTTTGATACATACACAGTAGGGCAGTGGAACAGCTGTTGTGTTTGGCTAGATATAGACAGATTATATTTCAGGAGACCTTTAATTAAAGACAAGTACAAATAAATTGGCTTATATTCCACAGCTTTACTTCAATTCTCCAAGGTTCCATGTTGACATGTATAAACAGTGCAGTGTCAGCAGACAGGTATTTCCCTCAGAGCTTACTCCAGTTCTCCATGGCATGACAGCTGCCTGAACTCTGTGCTGCTGTGGGTGAGGAATCTCAGCTCCTGCCTGCACATCCTTTCTGGCTGGCACAGCCCATGGCCAGGCTCATCTCTAGAAGCCACAGGGGCAGGGCTGCACAGCCTCCCTCAGGAGAGCAGTGGCTCTAAGGAGTGCCAGACCCTGGAAGCTGGGCAGTGTAGCTGAGCTGCTGCCATTACTTAGTAGCAGGTATAGCAAATCTAGGACTGCTTTTTCCTGGGTGTGACAATGTCCTTTGGACAGCACAACACTGTCAGCAACGGGGCAACAGGGATGCTCTGAGCTGATACCAAAAGCCTTGCTCAGTTCTGAAAGAATGTTTGAGGATTGAGAATGATTCTTGTTCGGTTCACTTCTGCTTGTTAATGATGATGTGCTGATAGTGAATGTTTCATTCTCCTTAAAGAATTAACACACAGGACGAGCTCTTAGGAGGTGCTAAAAACAGATCAGAGGGTCTCATCAAGATTTTTTGTTTGTTTGTTTTTCTACACTAGCAAGTAGTGCAGCCCAGGAGGAACAGAGCTGTGGAGTCAGACAGTTACCAATGAGGACCTGATCTTCACACTATACAAGTTTCATGAGAGTTTGTTTCAGACCACCATTAGTCCAGATTTATGGTTTGTGAGCCACCTGAAATGGATCATTTGGGTTGGCTTTAGCCAGAAACAATCTGGTTACCCTGCTGTGTGTGCCCAGTGCCATGGACCACAGCACAGTAGGTGGGAACAGTCAGGAGTTTCATGCTCCTCATTTAAACTGGCACTAACTTAGCCATGCCAAATGTGGAATTAGGACAAGGCAAACATGAGTGCATGGTTTTTGCTGCATGCTGAGACCAAAGGATCATTTAAGGTTCAGTGTACAGCATTTCTAAGAAAAATGAGCACCAGAAGCAGTGCAGCAGTTGTGCATCCTGATCACCTCCCAGCTCTGCTTCAGTACCTGCTGCTGCATGCACAATGCAGGAGTTCACAGTCAGTCTCCAAGCAGCTGGCTGCAGTCAAACATGGTACTACTTCTACCCCTGTAAGAGTACTAGATAGCATGGAATAAGAATAGATCTCCCATAGCTTGGTCTCTGAATATCCCTCTACCATCAGATCCTACTGGGAGCCCAGTGTAACTTCCAGAAGTAGTACAGGGAGAGTGATACTACTGTTCAAGAGTTTGGATTATGTTTTATTGTGGAATTATAAATGATAGGTAAGTTGAGGCAAAACAGCTGTCACAAGCACTGCCACAGCCTGGCCTCCGTAACATGCAGGGCTTTGACCAAAGGTCAGCTCTGTCTCCTTTGCTGCACGAGAATGGTGTCTGCCAGCTGGAAGCTGTTAATGAAGGACACAGCACAATCACAGCTACTGTGATAGTGTGAACACCCATCAGTGATTTCCTTGGTTTAGTACATTGCTGCAGGGAAGCTACTACTGCTGATTCTCCTTAAGAAAGAGTGAGCATGCTACTGACCCTGTGCTGTAACAAAGAGCTTTGTGGCAGAGTGTCAGAAGGTCCCGTGTCTCCCAGCAGTCCATCAAACATCGCATCAATGCAGTCAATACTGAAGGTGTCAAACAGAACATAAATGCAAATAAAATGAATACAGAGCTGCAGCATGAAATTAATAGACTCATCTCAGTCTTCAGTACCATACAGTGGCCTGCAAATATATAAAAAAAATATGGCTGACTCTTTTCCAAACAAGAATTGTATCTGCAAATTGTGGTGACCCCTTGCTAGAGATCCTACATCTTTTAGACAGCTAAGGTTATGCTAAGTATGTCTAGCCTTGGTTTTTACTTCATGTACGCAATCACATTACTTCACAAGGACATAGGCTGACAAACACTAAGCTGATTGTCAGAAGGCTTTAAACTCTCCCTCATTGACCTAAACTTGGAATAGCCTGTCTCAAACTGGATGCTGTATTTGGAAGCCGTGACTTTTTGATTAAAAGTGAGCTGCTTTCTGTCCCTAGGAGGGCTGCTGGCAGCAATGTTTACCAAGGGATAGAAACTGCAGCCTGGTGCTACTAAGAAAGCATTATCTTCAATCTTACATAGCCCAGAGGGGAGAGAGGAAGAGTCAGAATCTCAGTCTCAGAGAGTTCTTAGGGAGTTGATCTTGACCTTTGTTTTACGATGCCTTCCTCCATCTCTGGAAGAAGCTGCACATTTCTAGTCTAGGATAGATTTCATGTACTGGAATTCTTCCCAGAGTTGGCACAGCTTCAGAGGGTTTTAATCTTGGCTGTAGAACCCACATGCTGTTGCAAAGATCCCCAGGGAAAAATAGCTGGAAATGGACAAAAGAACAACAAAGCTACAGGGTCCTCCAGGAGTCTATACCCCACTAAGATGATTCCCCAAAAGCCAGTCATCCAAGCAAATGCCTCTCTTCGTTCCCCATCTCCCGTTGGTCACCACAAAGCATCCTAGCCCTTGGGTTCTCTGCAGGACACTCGACTTTCACAGTGTGCCCTGCTGTTCCCTTTGCTGGTGTGAGCTCTCCCTGCTGATGCTGAGTTAGGGCCTTAGCAGCTTTTCCTTAGTGGCATTTTCCTGTCTCTTCAAGGTCTCAGAAGAACCTTCATCTGCCAGAGCACTTCAGTCACTCACAGCAGCAAAAAGTTCACATGATCTCAACTGTTGCCACTGTACAGCGAGCCCTGGAGATGAATGCTGAGTCCCTTCACCCTTCCCTTTACATGGCTACTCTGCTTCAGCCCTCTTTCAGGCTTGGCCATAAACATTAATTTCTGGGGTGCAGGGTGATTTCTGATTTATTTTTGGGGTGTAGGGTGGAGCACTTCTCAGCAACACAGAGCACTGAGGCCCCAGAGCAGCACTTGACACAGCACTGAGGTATCCACCTGCGTATCTACACAGCAGGTTGATAAATTTCTATCTACACTGCAGGTGCAAAGTTCTGGGGGTTCTGCCTGCACAAAAGAGAAAGTACCCAAGAAACCTGAACATGCATAAACTGGTGGTTGTGGAACATGATTGGTCTTTAATCTCAAAAAGCTTGCATCTGTTTCTACTCAGGTTGGATTGTGAACTGTCAGCAAAAAAGCAGATCAAGAGCAGTGCTGAGGTTACCTGTGAAGTTTGTTGTAGCACTGAAGAAGGTTATTAGTTGGAAAAGGAAGTTCAGTTCCAAATCAGATACTAGCTTTAGCTCACAAGCCTGATCCTGCAAGCCTCACTCATTTAAGTGGCTGTCTTGCTTTCGGCAAGATTGGAGCAGCCAGCAGCTCTCAGTAGCTTGAGCCAAAAGTTTTTATAGATAACTACATCCAGGCTGGAGGGGAAAGGGAGAAAACAGACATAGCAAAACTAATTCATTAAGAAAGCAGTAATAAAAATGAGATAGTAAGTGAGCCTTGTCCTTAAGGTTACTGGATAGCTACTGAGTTAAAGGAAAAGCTACCATGTTTGGTAATAAATGGTGTCACAGACTGCAGGCATCAGCAGCGGTTACTACGGACACAGCTTTCAAGACAGAGACAGGCAGGAAAAGAGAGATGGAAAAAAGAAGAAACCGTAGAGTTAAAAAAGGGTTAACTGGGCTTTCAAAAGATCAGTGTCTAAAAACCTTATTTAGTATAGAGTCAGAAATCCTTGGTGTTCCGAAATTCTGGCATGCTCCAAACCCTCCTGTTGGGCTGGGTGCCCCGTTCCACATCCTCAGAGATGGTCTTGATGTCACTGATGAATGGGGAAATCCTGGACCGAGATTTAAATGTTGTTAAGGAGAGGCTGGTTCTGTTCTTTGTGTTCCATTGCCTTGCAAGCTTCTTGGCCTCTTCCTCCTCTTTGATCTTCTCAGCAGCTTCCTGCAGGACAGAGCGGAAGAGCCGGGATACTTCCTGTGCTTCTGGTTCGTACTCTGCAACCACTTGCCTGAACCTGGAAGCACAGTCAGGGCACAGCTTTGATTAAAAACATCAAATTATGGATTGCTGCCAAATCGCTATGCTAGGCTTGGAACTTGCACTTTCCTGCTAAATGGGACTCCCTGGACAGAAGGGAACAACAAGGAGAGGCCACGAAGGTATGCCCAAGGTCTCTAAAATGACAAGCAAGCCAGAGAATGTAAGGAAGAGATTAATCACTGTTTCTTATAAGCACAAGAAATAATAGGGAACACCAAACAAAGCTAGAAGGCGAGTTTGAAACAGAAGGAAGTGCTCTTTTCACACAACACCTATTAAACCAGAGCTCAATGCTATCAATAGCTTAAGAAACAAAATTATTAGACAAGTTTGTGGAAAATGTCCCCATCACTGCTCATTAAACATGATTGTCCAAATGCACATCATTGCTCGAGGTAGTCCCTGAACTGCAGCTTACCAGAAGCTCAAGGCAGACCAGGGAAAGCCCCACATGACTTCCCCTGTTTTCCATTCTTGTTCCCAATAGCATTACCCAACGGCCCCTAGACAAAGGGAAATCCAGTCCCTTTGTTTGGTAGTCTTTCAATATTTAACTTTCCATGGTGTTTCATCTTCCTATGAATTTCTGTAACATAACGGACTGGCTCAGCTGAAAACATCTTTGTTGGCAGCACAATGCTGTATCTAATTGGATAACTCTGAATTACTTCAGTGCCTTCTCAGCAAAGACCTCAAAATGGAGGTTTTTTTCAATTTTATTAACCTAGCTTAATACCAAGGAAGTGAAGAATCACCACTGTTTATTTTGCAGGTGAGGAAGAGAAGATGAAGGGCAGAATAGTTTTCTTGGAGCCACTGAATGGGCCACAGGCTGGGCAACAAAGAGATCATGCCATTCCTGACACCTTGTTGGGTGAATTGTCCCCAGCCTGGAGACTGTGGGATCCACTCCCGAGGCTCACACTCTGGTCACATAGGTATTCTGATTGTTCTGTAATAGTACACATTTGTGACAGATGGTAATATGGCTGCTCTTCTAATAAATAATCAGTTCTTAAGGTAAAATTATACCTGCAAGCAGACACAGACCTAAACTAGTACTTCACTAAAATCCAGGTATTTGTACTGCAGGGAAGCTAAAGTGTGTAAGGTAAGCATTTCAATAGTTTCCTCCAACAGAACTGAACAAGGATGGAAAACAGTAGGACTGTACTTAAATGAGCCCAATACAGCAGAAGCTGACAGAATAAGATATTGCCTCTTGGGTTTTTGAAAAGCCCCAGGAATGTAAGGAGTTTAGCACATGTGGAATTGCATTGCTTAATGGTGTGCCAAAGGACACCCAAGATAATAAGGACAGAAAGCAAGACAAAGAGAAACCAGAAAGACTTTTTGTATGTTTATGTATTTTGACTCCGACTGTGGAGTCCTGAAATGGGCCACACATCTTGACACCCTGCTGTATCCCAGATATTTCTCTCCCAGCAAGTACTGGCAGCTACAGGTACAGCTGTGGGGACACCAGCGTTACTCGCTGAGGGAACTCAGTGTCAGCAGAAGCACCAGTCCCTTCCAGTGTCAAGCCAGGGCAGTTTGACACAAAACCTTCCAAAGTCACCAAAATGTTCCTTAACTGTTTCGGTCGATTTCAATCTCCCTCCTCTGCCCCCTCACCAAAAACCTCAAAACTTTGAACATTTGGGTGCAAAAAGCCTCTGAGGTGCTGTAGTTCATGCTGGTATTTAAGTACTGGCTACCAAACTGAATTGTGCAGAGCCTGGAAGGGAAAGAGATGAACCCTTGCTGAGGGTTAGCGGACAACCGCAGGAACTGGGATTTGTTGGACATTGCAAACTTCCTTTCTGCCTTTTGAGGAGGCACTTCAGTTGCGTTATCAAAGTGCCCAAAATACAGTTTTCACAATAAATACATTTTTCCCTTTATCCTATTTGAAGCATAGACAGGTGAGTCCATAGAAACTCAAGTCTTCACAACATTCCTATTATTATACTAGGGAAAGCAGCCTCAAAGGATTTCTATTGCAAAGGTGAACTAAAATGAGACATTCCATTATTTTATCTTAATGTATGTTTTAAAGAGAGGTGCTATCATTTATATATATATATATATATATATATATATATATATATATATAAAATTAGATCCTCCTCTTTTGTATTGGCAGTTGTGCACCCAAAAGGCCTCATCACTTTCAGAGGCTGTGTGTCATACTGCTGGATTGTTGCTCCAGAGCAGGGATCAGGTTGTATCAGGCTATTATTAGGCCAGTGCGTGGCTCTGGATACGAGAGGGGAAATGGATGCTATGACAGCAAATAAACCCCCTGAGCAGAGAGCTCTAATGCTAATGGCCTGGGTTGCTGATAAGGCTCCCAACCAATCCAGCTGAAACAGTTTTCTGAAATCAGGGTAGCTTTCCACCTGCACAGCTATCTGCCTGTTTGCACTCAGCTTAGTTTTGTCAACTCTGCTGTTAAGATTTACCTCTAACTTTTCAGGACCAGCACCAAAACTACTTTGTAAGGATTTGACCAGGTTTAAGAAACAAAGAGAAAGCAATCCAAAAGACTGTCTGCCAGTCACACAATGGAAAGCCACCCTGATTCTCATGGGGAAGGGAAAGGGGATCCTTTTCTCTCCCCTAACAGGATGAACTAACTTCACCATTTTATTAATGTCCACCTAACTTCAATACCAGCACGTTTGTGTAAGGGACAAGCTCATGTAGGAAGTCCTAAAGGAGTGCACACCACAAATATTTCTCAACAGAAAAGATGGACATATTATCAGGGCTGAGCTCCAACTAAACCAGTCTGTGTATCAGAAAAAAAAAGATGGTTTTGCTGCAGGCACCTACACATAACCAAAACCATCTTTCCCAGGTATCAGTGAACACCAGCTGATGTGCTGGATGCTCCAGCAGTCTGTTCTCTGCACAGAACAGCCTGTATATAAAACCAGAAAACCACTGGAATCAGGTAGTATGGCCTTGTATCTTGAGAAACAAACTCCACACAAAGCTGCTCAGTGAGGTCAAGAACACAGAATTGCACAAGGCTCATCTGTCTTCTACCACAGGTTAACACCCTTATACTTTTGCATGGGATAGTTTCAAACTAGGCAACTGCACAGTCATGTCCAGAACCACCTCAACAGGGTTTCCTTACTCATCACAAAAACAGACCTCTCTATCTTCCTTGTGGTTCAAGCTATGGAACTGCTGGCAGCTCTCCTGGAATACATCATGCACGTCACACAGTCTGAGACGTGACAAAAACTCACCTTGAACTAGCACAGATCTGGGGAGGATAAATAGGCATACACAGGGATGAGCACATTCCCCAGTCCAGGCAGTGTTTGAATCACAGTTCAAACAAATTTGTCCTTTAAGCTGTGACCCTTTCATTGCTTTATAGGGCTGTCAGATTTCAAGAATCAGGCCGTGCTTGGCTCATACTGTCACTGCTTTTTAAAGCACTGTCACCTGCCTGAGTTATTCTGTAGGTCCCTGTACAGTAGGTTCCCTAAGTACTGCCTGAACTTTAAAGACCTGTTAAATCCAATGAAAGTCCATGGATTTAAACAATGTGCTTATAGTTCAGGGTATTCCTGAATGCCTGTCTGAATAGGGAGCTCTAAGCAGATTTAGTCATTCAAAGAAAATGTGGGGTTGCTCAGTGCTAATAATTAGCTGAATCTATATTTTGAGCAGTAATTCTGGTTATAGGGTAACACTCGAACAGCTTTGCTAGAAAAGGGTCCTTGACTCCCAAAGAATTACAGCATTCACACTAATTGCAACACTCATGTCACATCACCTTAAACTTAAGCTTGTAAATAAATCCACTTCTGATTTTAGTAATTTGTCTTACATTAAGTCTTACTAGGAAGGCCACTTCAGCTATACACAATCCTTATAAAATTACAGTCCTTAGCCTGTGATATTGACAACAACTCAGATCATCAAAATGCAGGTTTACATTTCCATACTAGGGAGTTTTTTGTTTCCCACTGGGCACAGGAGGACAGAAACCAACTGTTTCACTTTTGCTGAAATGGAAAGAAATTAAACAGACTTTAACTAGCTCTGACTAGGGTTAAAGCTCTGAGTAAAGATGGGAAAAATCTAGCATTTTTTACTGGCAACATACTATTCTACTTGTTCAGTTTAACCATGGCAGTTAGGTACTACAGGACTCACCAAACTCACTGTCATTTCCTTCAGCTGGCTCCAGGATTTAATTTTAAATAAACAGCAATCTCTAACCCAGTAACCTAAAGCTAAGTTACTCCTGATTGCAATAGCTTTATTTGCATGAGGTGGATCAGTCTCCAGATATCTGATGCTATTTGCAGTGTATTTGAATCTTTCCAGAGTTCCAAGAGCCTTGAAGAGAAGTTTCTATTGACCTAAAATACAAAATAGGCAATCTGGATCTGAAAAAAACCCCTGTTCATTTGTGAAGTGCTCCTTTCCAGCCTCCTCCACATCTAAAGAAATAAATTTGGAGAAACTTTGCCTCTCAGCAAATGATCCCATACACACAGAAAAGGAAAATTTGGATAATCATTTAGACCTTCAGAGAACAAAGTGACATCTCTGACAGCTCATATAAAAATGTTTTGTTCTGGCTTTGACTCTGAACTCAGAGTCTCACAAAGCAGGAGACCTTGCATGACACAAGCAAAACAAACTGCAGTCTTGCAAGATGCCTGCTACTTGTGTTATTTAAGAATTACGTGCTTGTCGAGTGCAAAGAGGACTTCAAAAAGGACCTCAGCTCTTCAAATATCTAAAATGGAAGGGAAAAGATCAAGCTTACTATTTCAGTCAGAACCAAGGGCTTCAGTAGGGTACACACTCTGCATTTAATTTCCCAATGCAAACTCACAAACTTTTTTTTGGTGGAAGATTTTTCTAAAAGCTTCTACATATCAGGAAGTCACAGAGTACTCAAAAGAAAACATCAGCAGTGCAATGATCCTATTATTAAAGTACTTCACTGGGAATGTGGAGGTTTCATTGCATTCCTATTATACTCATCTTGTGGAATTTTGGGGAAGTTACTAAAATCTCCATTTTATCTCACTTTCTGAAAAGAGAATTTATCCAATTTTGGCTGTCTTTCTTTTAAATTGCAGGCTCTTTCTTTTTTTCTTTCTTTCTCCTGTATATTTTCACCTCCTAACATGACAAGCCCCATTCTTTTTCTTTGTTTCCTCACCAGCAGTGAAAATTCCATGGAATGACAGAGCTCTCAGTTAGAAGGTAGAAAAGAAGAGGGGTCAACTCTTAACATTTCCAACATAAGATGAAAGGATTATTGAATAAAACTAGAACACATTAGCTTAAGACAAGCAAAACACATTTTTTTGTAGCAGAGTTGTAGTTCAGGAGTGGAACTCTGCCACAGGGTGCCAAAATGTTATAAATTTGCTTGTGTTCAAAAAGAAAAAAGCTCCCAGAACCTAAACAACTGAAAGAAAAAGCCACACCAGCCAGTTATGGATAGAAGTGGCTATCCACTTGTGGCTCCAAAAGTCTCCCAGTTAGAAGGCACAGTAAGTTGGATGCTATATATGAGGTGTAATTGTCCCTACTGTTGGATTTGTTTCCTTGTCCTTTGCTCTTTTCCTTGCACTGATGCCACTGGCCACTGATGACACTGTGACATACAGACTGCTCATCAGATCAGCCAGACGTCTGACACAATCCTGTTCCACCATTTTTGTGCCCGTGAGAGCCCCTTCTCAGTCACAGAATTGAACCAACACAGGTTATGAAATCCTCAGGCTTTTTTTTAGTGGGGCTCTGCTAACCATGCAAGCTCTGTAAAACATGCCACTTCTGGAATCATAGTGTAATACAATTTATGACAGCACCCTATTTGTAAGAGAAGTTATAAGAGGATGGTTTTAGCCTTTTTCAATCATGCCCACACAGAGTCCACCAACGTTGTTGAGTACATTTATCTGCTGCCATCAGTATGCTGAACAACAGTGAACAACCATTACAAGTTGCACTTAAATCATACATCTTGCATGATCATATTCAAATTAAAAAAAAAAAAAAAAAAAAAAAAAGCAGAGCAGCAAGTTGTATATGGCTCAGCTTAATACTTTCCTGAAGAGGATGAACCCTGGGGCCTCTGCTCCAGCAACCGAAGCCTGCTGTCATGGAAATAACCTGTTAGCCAGACAGGTCTTGCTCAATGGCCCTGGGGATGGTAAAGATAGCTCTGAATCCCAAGTGGCTTGTTTACAGCATAGCTTGGAGTTATACAACCACAAAGCAGGTGCTGTTCCCAGCAAATTTTCACTGGAGAGGTCTTGGTCACTGAATGATCCCAAATTCTGCCATCATGGCAAGAGCCAAGGCTCTATGTGCCAGGTTGCTTCCAAGGTTCAGCCCTGGGGAAGATGAGGGCTGGAGAGGTAATTTTGGCATTATTTCCTGGCTACATCCTCTCTCAGACAGAGGACCAGCTATTTCCAGCACTTTTACAGCTGCAACTCAGAGGCCATAGATTCATTTGTTCAAGTGAAAACATGAGCCAGCATATGCAGCGAGGGACTGCAGGGTGCTGAGAGCCCTCTTGTACATGCCCTGCAAGGACTGTGCTCATTCTAATCCCAACTGAAGAACATGTTGGAACAGGGGAAGTTGATTATAAAGGCTCATTTCACAACTTTGCTTTGGCTAAGGTGCACTGCAGAGTCACCGTTCCTCACTTTGCCAAGTTTGCCTTCACTGTGCCAAGTGCAAGAATTTATCTTAGAACAGCCATCGCAAAAGGAAAAGAGCCACACCCTTCCCTTCCAGTCTGGATGCTACAGCAGGCTTAGATCAATTTCTAAAGGCATTTTCACAGAAGGTCACTCAGCTGGCAGGCAGCAATCCTACGTGGAGCACTTGAAAGGCTCAACAGCAAGAGAGGCTGTGTGTACATCTACACTGCAGAAGTCAGAAGCACCACTTGGCTGTTCAAACCAACTCATCCTCACCTGCATTCCATGACTCCATATCTAGAGTGAAGAGAGAGGGTAGGGAAGGGAGATATTCTCTGGGAATACCTGGCTCACCGGCTGAAAAAAATAATAGCACCTTTAGGCTAGTTTGAACACTGGGGACAAGTGCCTCATAGACCTGCTGGCAGCTTAAATCCAAGAATGAAGGCTCCAGTGAGAGGGAAAACACCAAAGGAAGTTGTTCAGAGGCTGTGGAACCTCTACCCTCAGAGTTATTCAACAGTGGACAGGACAAGGCCCTAAGCAACCTGATCTAACTTTGAATGTGGCCCTACTCCAAGTAGGAGGTGGAAGTACATCCCTCTACAGGTCCCTTTAAACCTCAGTTTCTCTACGATTCTAAAGTCTGAGGCAAAAAAAAGCCATCACAATACTGAGATTGCCTGTTCATCAGGCAAGGTAACGCTGCTCTGGCTGCTCAGGAGCAGAAAGCACTCAAGCCAGTGTCAGAGGGAAGCATTCTGTAGCATTAGCATTCTGTAACTTCTTGGAGGAAATGATGTTGTGTTAAACTGACTAAAAACATTAGATTTCCCTTCTTTCATGAAGACACTATCCCAGCATGACTCATGACACAGGATGCCGAGTTTTGGTTCTGTTGGTCCTAGCAACTCTCACTCTCTCCTCACACATCATAAAGAGGAAAGGGGGAAAAGAAAGGTCTTTATCATCCCGTTTTTTACTGTACCTGAGTATGACAGGCCCACAGTAGGAAGGATGTATTTTGGTGCACATGTCCTCCAGCTGCAGCCGTTCTCCGGGGCTGATGTCGTAGCTCTGCTTTGGGTAGCTGACCAGCCAGCCGTAGTCCACCCCTGTCTTGATCTTGCGGTATTCGTTCTCCCGCTCGCGCTGCTGCTTCTCTGCCTGCTTGATCTGCCAGCTCAGCTCCATCATGAGCGTTTCCACCACCATTTCTGTGGGGTTCCTCTGGGAAATGCGGTTTGGGGGCTCATTCCACCTGAACCAGGATGCCAATGACATAATGTGTGTCTTTGCTGGGAGTGGTAGAGAGGGAGAGAAAAAGAATACTGCCATCATCAACACACCTCAGCTGAGAGCATTCTTCCCCCCACACCTCTCCATTCTGTTGTTCAAATTGCTACTGGATAACCACTTGGAAATAATTGGTGCTGGGTACCTTGAGAAACCTCACTTGTAGCAGCCAGCTTGCTCAGAGGGTGAAGAGGCACTATCTCCCTCAGCTTCCTCTCAGCATGTAATTAAAATGAGTCACAGTCCTGACACCTTAAGTCAGGTTACAAGGATGGCTTGCTTCCTCCAGTCTGGGCTGGGGAAGCATTCTCCTGCCCACACACAGGGCTTGGGCTCGCCTGGCTGAACCCTCATGGGAGGGCACGACCTTGCAGCAACCCTACCTGTAAAAACTCCATGCACAGAGTCAAAGGATTGCTGGGAACTACATTCTAGCCAGGAGATCCTTAGAGAGGAGGCAGGATTAAGTGACCTGGTGTGGTGGGTTGAAGCTGATGCCCACTAAGTGCCCACCAAAGCTGTTCTATCACTCCCTTCCCCAGCTGGACAGGAGAGAGAAAGGCTTATGGTTTGAGATAAGGACAGAGACATCACTCAGCAATTACTGTCAGGTGCAAAACAGACCCAACTTGCATATATTAGTTTATTACTCATCAAATCACAGTTAGATAATGAGAAATAAAACCAAATCTTTAAACACCTTCCCCCACTCTTTTCTTCTTCCTGGGCTCTGCTTTACTCCCAAATTATCTACCTTGTCAGTACAGGGGGATAGGGAAATGGGGTTGTGGTCAGTTCACTACGTATTTTTTCTGCAGCTCCTTCCTTCTCTGGGGCAGGACTCCAGACTGTCCATGAAGACAGTCCTCCATGGACTTTTCCAGTGTCAGTCCTTCCCATGGGCTACAGTCCCTCATGAACTGCTCCTGCCTGGATCTCTCACAGGGAGTGCAGTCCTTCAGGAACAGGCTGCCCAGTGTGGGCTCCCTGTGGTGTCACCAGTCCTGCCAGTAAACCTGCTCCAGCATGGGCTTCTCTCTCATGGAGGTCCTGCCAGGAACCTCTTCCATTGTGGTTTTCCGTGGGGTCACAATCTCTTTTGGACATGGGCTGGAGGTGGATCTCTGCATCCCCTTGAACCTCCACAAGCTGCAGGGGCACAGCTGCCTCAGCATGGCCTTCACCATGGGCTGCAGGGGGATCTCTGCTCCACTGTCTGAGGCACCTCCTGCCCCTCCTTCTGCACTGACCTTGCGGTATTTAGTGCTGTTGCTCTCCCATAGCCTCATTTCTGCCTCCCAGCAGCTATTGCTCTTTTGTTTTCTCCTCTTCCTAGACCTGTTATCCCAGAGGTGCTACCACCTGGACTGATGGGCTCAGCCTTGGCCAGCAGTGGGTCCTTGCTGGAGCCATCTGGCATTTACTTTGTCAGACATGGGGGAAGTTTCTGGCAGCAACCCACAGGAGCCACTGCTGTAGCCCCCATCACTGCCAAAACCTTGCCACACAAACCAAACTCACCTGGGTAGGTTTGCTGCTGCTGCTGTGACATCAGCAGTGGAACTCACCCCTGGCTGGGCAGCACTCACAGGAGCCTGAGGTACAAGCCCAGACAGAGCATTAACCATTATTTACAAATGTGTTACTGCATGCTGCAGAGGCTACACCACCTTCCACAAGCTGAAGTCCAATTATTTGCTTTGCTGCAGGAGCACTCCTTCAGCACCACCCCCAGTGCCAATGGAACTGAGGCTGCTCTGAGAGGGAAGCAGAAGCATACCAAGGTTTAAACTGTTATTACTTCTAAGTGAGAGGTTTCTACTGCTGGGGAGTTACCCAGCACTCAGCAGACAGAACAAATTGCATCAATCAGCTCAGAAAAAGACGGAATTAACTCCCCACCCAGCCAATCCCTTCATGTTGTCCCTTCAGGAGGACAATGCGTGGAACAAATTTATTACCTATTGTACTTGCATTTAAACACAATGGAATCCAAAACAGGCACTAGGGAGCTGAACAGGAGAAAAACAGCATCTGTTTCTTCACACGGTGCACTTACGTGCCTTGTTGCTCCCTTCCATTAGCCCCTGGGGAGCAGGGGTGGCACAAATAATGATTGCAGCTGGGATTACAGAAAAGCTACTCCTGGCAGCAGCCCAGGCAGGACATGGCGTCAAAAGTGAACATGAGGGCAAAGGATTAAAGAGTCTGATTCTGCAGGCCTGAGCAAATCCTCACTACTGGGACACAGACAGACATGAAACTGAGAAAAATATGTTTTTCATTTAAGCTTCCACCTTGGGGGCTAGGGCCTTTAATGACAATAAAAATCACCAAAAGCTCATAACTACACAGTACTCCCACTAGAGCTGAGAGCCACAGGCTCCCAGACTCCCTGGATGAGAAATGATCAATAGGATTCTACCATGACTGCAAGGAAAAGATGCTTCCATGCATCATTCACTTGTCCTGAAGAAGCCTGTTCATTTTCAAAAGTGTTCATACTATGTAAATAAACCACACCATTAAAGGAAAATGCTCCAAAAACCTGGAAAATCTGTACAGTGTCCCACGTCTGAAATTATTTCAGGCTGTAATGCTTAGACTTTTCTAGAATCAGGAAGTTTTCCAAACTGCATCAAGGGACTAGTTTATCCAGTCCTGTATCCTACCTCTCCCAGAAAGCAATACCAGTTTCTTCAGAAGGCAGACATAAAAGGGCTGAAAGTTTCCACAGGTCACAGATGCAGCTACCTCAGAGTGTGAGGCCACAGGTCTTCTCCCATTCCTGCAAACAGGAACACCTGGGCTGGTTTGCAGTGCTCGTACAGGAGAGATGGCTGCAGTGACTGCCCGTGCCCCCAGCATCAGCTGTGATTATCCTTGTGACAGCAGTCACAGCTAGCAGCTGCTGCAAGTACTCCTGCCCCTGCCTCATCCCTGTGCTCTGGAGGAGGAGGAGCAGCCAGTCCTTCCCTTTGTGTCCATTGCCAGGGTGACTCCAGGCAGCAGCTCCCACACCGGCATGCAGAGCTCTGGCGTCTCGGCCAAGGAACAGACTCAGGCTGGAACCGATGCACTGTCAGCTTCAAGTCCGTGATCCTGCCACTCCAACAGGTACCTGGATCCTGCTACATGGTGGTCTCCACTCACCATCACACATCATTAAGGATGAAGACCTTTTCCTTGGTCTGATCACCCCTTGTGTATCCCTAACAAAAGTGAGGGGCGAAACAGGCCACAAGCTGTTGTAAATAATTTAAAGTCTCCTGTTTCTTTTCAGCTTCTGTGATGACAGTAGTTTTTGTAAGCTGCTACAGGTACCATTATTATTTCTATTTGTGCCTTTATCTGATGAAGGTGAACATGCCCTTCTGTATTTTAATTCTGGCTATGACCTGGTTTCACATTGGTTTAACTCTGCTGACTTCTGTGGCATTAGGGATAAATCAGTATAAAGCATTACAGCTGTGAAGCTGAGGAATGCCCTTCCAGCTATTCCTGGCTCACCAGCTGTTTTATTAGAAGAGGAGCAAGAAGGGAATTTAGTGGTCAGACTGGGAAAGAGAGCACGGAGGCTTGGATTTTGCGTGATCCTGGGCTGTTCTTGCTGCATTTATGGTTTTTAGTTCCACAGGTCTCCCTCAAAGCAAGGCATTCTGCATGAGAACCATTTTACCTTGCACTAGTATTACAGAGAATAAACAGAAAAATATTTTGGATACCTTGTCTGCTGATACCAAGGCCTGCTAAACCTGAGCCTTGCCCAGTCCCAGAGCTTTCAGAAAGCTCTGGTAAAAGGCAGAATTGATTTTGGTGTGGGAACATGGATAGCTCTGAGCCCAAATGGGGCTTTCACTTGACTGCCATAAGTCTGCTTCCAGATGAGAAGACCATAAAGGAAGGAAAGCACCTCCCCTGCAGTGGAAATGGCCTGTTTTCAAATGAAGGAAAATCCCATGCAAGTGTTTCATACACACTGGCAGCTTGTGCTGGCTGCTCTTAAGGGAGTCCTGTTTGTATGAGATTGTTTCCTTCCCCTTCTCTCATCCATCATCTCCTCTTTCTGAGAGCTGGCAACTGGCCATGTCAATTTAGCAGGCTCAACAAGCCACCACTCTTCCCACTACTGCTCTTAGCAGCCTGCAGAAGATACTGTGGGCTCCATTAATTGTGGCTGCTGGTTTTAATTTAAAGTTCACAGGCAGGCTAATCATTAACTGACTCAAAATGGCTTTTCCATGTGGAAAAACTCAAAGGACTGTTGGCAAGATGTGGACAACTAAAGAAAGGCAAAAGTTACAACCTGACCTTCTTACTGGGGAAAAGGACAAATTTACACTTTGCAAGCATTCACATTAAAATTATTTTTAAAAAGACATAGCCCCAGCTGAATACAGATCTTTCTGTTGCCCAATTAGTCCATTTTCTAATTACTTCTAAGAGGCTATCCTGGGTGACACAATCCAGTTGATTAACTATTCTGGTGTTAGTCAACCAAAATTTCCGAGGGGTTTATGTAAGTTCCGCTCCAGAAACAGACCTGGGTTTTGAGACTTTGGTGTCACTGACCCTAGACCTTTGTCTAGAAGACAAGCCTTCCCCTCACACTGCTGATTGCAAGTCTGACCAACCACCTCACAGACTTTTAAGCATACATTTACCTTAGCTATGCTAAAGTCTGGAATACCTGGATTTCTCCCCCTCTCTCTCTCCCTCACAGTCTCTGAGGGGTTGCTTCAAATTTTAGTAATTTTTAGTAAGTCTCGCTGAAAGTTTTTCATGTAAATGTTTCCTGTTAGTTTTGTCTTTCTTCAAAACTCTTCCACTGTTCTCCACCCTGTCAGCAATTCCTGCGTTTTTCTTCTCATGTACTTTGCAGCTTTCTCCATTCTTTTCTCGGGGCATGTTCTGAACAATTTCACCTCATCTTCCACGTATTTGCCTTCTCCCATGTTTCCCCATGTGATTTCCTCGTGTTCCAAAGGATGCACCAAAGAATGATCAGAAATATCAACATTTCCATGCCTCATCTGTTTTTTCACCTTCTTCAGACAGGGTTTTAGCCCTTCCTAGCCCTTTTACCAACAAAGGGAGTCTGTTTCCTTGGCCTGCTCTCTGGCTGGTCTTTGGCCAACTGGAGGCTGTTCATACAACCTGACAGACACAATCTCCTTCAGGCTCTTGCAGGCTACATCACCACTTGCTAAGACTTGTTACAGTCTTAAACCATGAGTTTAGACAATCAGCAGGGCCAGTTCAGGCAAAAATCAACTTCTGAGAATAAAAAATTCCTTTCCATTGATCCTTCTCCTGGTCCCCAGCTTGTAGTGCCCTCCAGGATAGGAGAGGAGTATGCAGAGGGTGGGAAATGTGCATTTTGAAAAAAAAAAATGAGAGTGGAATAGGATTCTCTATAAAGCTATGTCCTCTGTTGGACGAGTCTCCTGTGGTTTGCCTTTGCTTTCACAGTCCAGGAGTGCTACTGACAATCCCATGTGACTCTAAGGAGCCTTAGGGGTGTGGTGATTGTGTAGGAGCAGAAGGAGAAGCCTTAAAGGGGTTACATGATAGAAGCCTAATCCATAATCCAGTGATGTCAATAGAAAGGCTGTCACTCAGCTGTAGACAGGTTTCCAAGAAATCCATCATCATCCAGTCAAAGCATGCCAACCAACTGGGCTGAGGAGCTGGGAAATGCCTTCCTCCCTTCTTGTGGGTGGTAGTTCTTTATAGCTACAGTCAGAGAGCAGAATTTGCTCATGCAAGATACCCACTTAGCCTTTTTCCACACACGCCAGATCGCACAGTAACAAACAAGGAAATTTATTTCCAAAGTGGGTCCAATCTCCAAATTGTCCCCATAATTGTACTTTTTAGAAGATACATAGTTATGGGGAAAAGAAATAATGTCAAACTGCAGAGCACATTAAAATTTGTTTTAAATTATTTACCTCTTTAGTAAGATTTGGATTACATTGTCCAGGAAAGTCCAGTGTCCTTCAGATACCAAAAGGTATCAAGTACCTTCCTGGACTGCAACTCATAGGTAGATTGAAATTGGTTTGGCTACACCCATCTCTGAATTCTGTGCTAACTGATGCAATGTTTAACCAGCTGCTCAGACAAAAATTATGGTCATGGCTATGCTGCTGGCTCTATCTGCATGAAGTAACATTAAGTAGCAACAGCATCAAAGATGAGCCTCAAAATGTATTTCTCTTGTGATGAAGATATTTTAATTTTGTTCCAAAGAATCTTAGAAACTTCTAACTAAGAAACTGCTGCCAACACCTTCTCAATTTTATTTATCTAGTCCACTGTAGCTTTGTAAAAGTATCCTTGTTTTCTGTTCTCCACCACTTTCTGGTTTGTTCAGCCTGGAGAAGAGGAAAATGAGGGGAGACCTCACTGCAGTCTACACCTTTCTCACAAGGAGAAGCAGAGGGGCAGGCACTGGTCTCTGCTCTGTGGTGCCCAGTGACAGGACCCGAGGGAATGGCCTGAAGCTGTGTCAGGGCAGGCTTGGGTTGGGTATCAGGACGAGGCTCTTCACCCAGAGGGTGTCTGGGCACTGGAACAGCTCCCCAGGGAACTGGTCACAGCACCAAGCCTGACAGAATTGAAGAACCATTTGGACTACTCTCTTGGGAACATGGTGTGACACTTCAGGATCCTGTGCAGGTACAGGAGCTAAACTTCAATGATCCTTGTCCATCCTTTCCAACTCAGGATATTCTGTGATTTTTTTTAAGTTAGTTGCCATTATTCTCTCCAAACAAAGAATTGTACCTTACCAGGGCCCAAAGAACTCTACTTCCAATGTGTCTGGAATCTCCTTTCTTGTTCAGTGACATGGAAGGCTAAGGTGTTTACAGCTACTTACCACGTGACTGTAATTTCAGTGGAAATTATTATAACCTCAGCCCGAGATGCTACGAGGGAATTAAAGCTGAAAAAGCAGTAGGCAGAGCTTGTCAATCAAGAAATTTAAAAGCAATGCAAATATCATGATATTAACACAGCAGCATTCCTCATTCTGACCTGCAGAATAAAGAAAGAGAACTCTGGAGGACATTCAGGGGTCTGCTTATAGACCACAGTGGAAAACCTGTGTTTTGCTTTGTAAGCACACATTCCCCTATTGTGACGGGCACAAGCTATTTCTGGACTTTAAAAATTGAAAATCACCGTGGTTAACATGTTTCCAAGTACATGACCCTGTTACAAGTAGCAAGGAGCTTTGAATAACAGAAGCACAGGGGATGAAGCGAATGCTTTAAATGCAACCTTATTGTCAAATCTTCGTGGTCGCAGGTGCTTAAGGACAGCCTCACAGCAGTGTCCAGGAGCAAAGCCAGCTGTGCCAGGGCTCTGTGGCACCCGGCAGGCCCTTGCATGCCAGGCAATGCCTGTCTGTCCCCAGCCTGGATGCGCTCGCGGTCCGACCTGCCCGCCCCGGGCTGACAGCTCCTGCTGCTGCCCAGCTCCGCTCCTGCCTGACAAGCGCTCCCAAAAAAGCGTGACAGCCGTGCTGCTGTTCAGCATGCAGCCCCATTTCTGTAGTCACTTTTCTCCAGCAGGCTTGGCACTGCCAGCACTACAGAAAGGGACTGGCCCTTTGTCTGCTGTTGTTGCCGCAGAGAGCTACAAGTCACTTAAGCCTTTAGTGAAGGTGCATGACTAAAAATCACCGCTAGGTAAACGTGACAGGAGGGCACTCAGAGCAAACCAAAGGTGCTGCAAGACAGAGAAGAAACAAAAGGTACTATTTCTATCAAAGGAAAGTTGAGTGGCCTTCTGGAAATACCACAACAGTGATGATATACATGAATATATCACATTTTCTAGAGCTGGTGGCCCTCACAAGATTTTTTTCAATGAAAGCCCTTAAAATTGAGAATGCGCTAAAAGTACTTATCTCCCCAGCATTTGTGTAGTTTGTAATACATTCTTAGAGTCTCAATCTTCCAGAAAACAAGTGTATCTGACGCATTTTACATCTGAATGTTGATTGCAAGAGGAGTAAAGAAACAAGAATTCAGTGCAAACTGGGCCCCAAGTTCAGGTATGAATGAGAAAAATGTTTTTCAGTCACTAACCAAAACACCATGAGGAAAGGTAGCTGATCTAATAGGTACAGCTTCATGATCTACAGCAAAGCTGCATAAAAGTAAAACAGATTTGCCTCGTTGAAATAAATGAGAGTTCTGTTGATTAACTTCAGATGAAAATCCAGTGTTAAAGAGTGAAGGAATGGCCCAATAGCTTGGAGCTCTCCTAATGCCTGGCACCCTCTACAGAAGATAATCTTTGTGTTATCTGCAGAAGCAAAAGGGTGGACTCTACTCAAATCTACTCATGAAGCAGCGCAGTGTTTTGCAGTTTGTCTACTTATCAAAGCAAAGGAGTTCACTTGGTTGAAAAACAGGACTATTTTCATGCCAATTTCTCACTCATGCTTGAAACTGTTTCTACTAGCAACCATAATAGCACTCTGTCATACAACTTACACTAAACTGTTACCTAAACCTATGGAAGACGGGAAGTTAAAGCACAATGAATTGCTGTGTTTGACTGATTTGTTATTGAAACTCCTATATATTGCTCAGATCTTGCCATGGTGGATCAAACACACCTTCAATTCTATACTTTGCTTTGATCTCTGCAGACTAAAAAGCCAGGTTTCCAGTCAGGACAGAAAGATATAAAGTGTTCTTCACCATTCATTCAGCTGTGCAAATGAGAGTTCAGAAGGTAGCACAGACCCAGAGCTTTTCTGTTATTAAAATAATTCAAACCACCAGAAAAAAGTATTCTGCAATAAAGCTGTAATACCATCTGATGGAAGGCTCCAATACAAAAGGCTTTCAGAATTAAAACTATGAGAGATCCCCAGCTCATCTTTCTCTATTCTACTACTAACCACACAATGTTATTAAAGGGGCAGTAATGTCACAGATTGGAGTTTCTAATACTGTCATCCACTGCAGATACTCATACACAGAGTTATATAAAGAGATTGAAACTCTGACCCAAAGGCATATTCCACCTGTCATCAGGTCCTCTGAAGTTTTTTTTATTCATATATTGTGGTGAAGACGAGACTAAGTGCTGTGAAAATGGGCAAGTGATATGTGCATTCTCCATCCAGATTGAGGACTGATTCTTCTGGGAAAACAGGAGGAATTCATTGCATCACAGGTGAGAACGCAGTTTAAAAGACACCAGTACATTTCTGTTCAGGACTGAACTTTAGTTATGGTATCTACCAGAATGAATATTGACCAAAGGTCCGTGAAGTCCCACTCTGACTGCAGTTTTCTCTGTACTGCAGAATACTAGGACCAGTGTTAAAGTTTGATCATTGTGACAGGAGCTACTTAAAAATATACATTGTTCTAAAATTAGCAACCAAAAGAAGAATGCTAAATTTACAGCTTGGAAACTGAAGCCTGTCTTTATCGAGATCACCCACAGCATTGGCAGAGCTCTGGGAAAGCTCATGCTTTCCACCCTGGAATAGCTGCATGTCCCACCTGCGGGCACAGAGAGAGCACGAACAGCGCTGTCCTCACACGGGTTTTAGTTAATGTATCAGCACTAGGAGATGTACAGTGTATTCTATCCTTAGTTACACTGCCATAACTCAGAAGTTGTCTGACCGACCTTCGTGGTACCTCACTGGGGTTGAAAAACACTGAACTTCCACACTACAGACACTTAGTAGGGCAGGTGTCTAATCAGAGAGATTTTAAATATGGCATAAACATAAAGCAGCATAAACCACGCTTTACTCCTCGATTGCCTGTCCTTACATAACCAGTTACCCAGGGCTTATCCATGATCCAGGCAGCCGTGCCCGAGCCCAGCCTGGGAGAGCTGTCGGAGCGCCCCGGGCCCCTTCCCTGCCCTGCCCTTCCCTGCCCACCCATCCCGCCTCACCTTTGGCACCAGCGCTCCCGCTGCTCGTGCGGACGGACGGACTCAGGGCGAGAGGAGGGTACCAGGAGAAGGACGAGGCTTGAAGTCAAGCCCTCTAAACTGGCACAGCAGGCTTAAACCCACACTGGGGTATGGATTAGCCCTGGTGACGAGATAGAACAGCTGGGCTTACGGCAGTGCTTTGGAGAGATTAGGGCTTGCTCCACTACGTCCACACACACAGCCTCCCGGAAAGAGCCGGCACCTCTCGGCTCAGCCAGACTCCGGCACCCGTTTAAAAGTCCCTCCAAAACACGAAAACTTTGTGGCGTTTTCTACCCTGCAGCTGAGCCGGCCCTTTGAAGAAATGCAGGTACTTGAGGGCACCGGGACTTTCTGCAGGCTGCAGGCGGGGTTCGCTCCCGTCGCTCCCCGGCCGTGCCACCCCCGGCTCGGAGCCTCGGGGCTGTCCCAGCGGAGGCGGCCGCACCTGGGAGCCGCTGGGGCCGGGCGATGACAGCCCCGCCGGCACAGGGGAACGGGGACACCCCAGCCCCGGGCTCTTCCCTGCAAAGACAGCGGTCCCCTCCGCCGGGCACCTCGCCCGCCGCCGCCGGCGGTGTCCCCAGCTCCTCCTCCTCCCGCTCCTCTTCCTCACCGCGGTGCCCGCTCCCGTCCCGCCGCCGGCGCGCAGCCGGGGCAGCGCCTCTGCTCCTCTTCCTCACCGCGGTGTCACCGCGGTGCCCGCTCCCGTCCCGCAGCCGGGGCAGCGCCTCTCGCCGCCGCTCCGCCGAAGTTGAGCGTAGCCGCCGCTCCGCAGCCGCCGCCGCCCCCCGCGCCCCGCCCGCCGCCGTTCCCATGGCGACCACGAGAAGCCCGCTCGGTCCGGGGCCGTGAGCTCCGCCCGGGCATCCCAGCGGCACCGGCACGGCGTCAGACCCCGCGGGGACCCTCTGCTCTAGATGGAATTTGCACCGACAAATAACGGCGCGGAAACCGGATCTATTCATTCATTTCTCGCCAAGTCCTTTGGGAACAGAACAGAACAGAACAGTCTTCAGCCACAGAAGCCACAAGGGTTGCGCTGGGTTTGGAGGGATGAAGAAGGATGAGCGGTCGGCACGGGAGTTGGGAGGGCATGGGAGAGAAGAAGAGGAGGAAGGTTTTTACAGTTAGGGTGGTGAAACTCTGGCCCAGGTTGCCCAGAGAGGAGGTGGATGTCCCATCCCTGGAAGCGTTCAAGGGCAGGTTGGACAGTGCTCTGAGCAGCCTGACCTACCTGAAGATGTCCCTGCTCATTGCAGGGGGCTGAACTAGGTGGTCCCAGTCACACACAGCCACAGTGTCCTCTGTGAGCCCACAGTTCCTCACCCAGACTCTTTCCACAGTGCAAAAATGTGCAAAACCATCCCCAGTACCATTGGCTAAACCCCCCGCAAATTCCAGGAGAGCCAGGTTGTGTCAGAGGGTTGCAGAGCTACAGCCTTGGGTAAGGACAGCACAGGGACAGGTGACACCACTCAATGACACCTGAGCATGTGTGTGAAGTCAATCATGCCCCCACTGAAAAGCTTTCATAAGTGATGGCCCAAGTTCTTGGTATTTATGCAGCACTCACACAGGCAGAGGACAGAGGTGTTTCAGACCATGTATGTGTGTGCAGCACACACATAAACCAAAACAGCCCAGCTAAAAATATTACAGATTACAGGATGCCCAGTGCAGTCTAAATTAAAATGTACGAGGATAGGGGGGTTTAAGGTTTAGTTTATTATTAGATCAAAACCCACAACTGGACTAACAAAGAGATAAGTAGCATTTTTCTTTGCTAATTATCTGTGGAGGATTACTTGTCTGTCCTGAGCTCCAATGCCAGCCCAGTTTGTAGAGGTTCATAGCATTCTGTGTATGCGCTGCTCTAAATGGGATTGTTGAGTTTAAGTAAAAAGTCATTTTATGCTAATAAAGGCCATAATGCTTTCATATATTAAAACCTATTTCAAAAGCCATCAACTCTGACTAATGCAGAATAAAACCCCCTTGAATATGCTTCATTTTCAGGTATATTTTCCAGGTTATATTTTCAAAGCAGTGAATTCCTGGAAGTTCTTGTCATGAATCAGAGACACTGATGACTGGGGAATATCTCTGGGAACATTTCCTTGCAAATATGTAAGCCTCACAACTGAAAAATCATTCATCTCTCCCATACCTTATTTAGCAGTTGAAACCAAGGATTCTTTTACTGTTGTACTGACAGGACTTACCAGATCAATCAGCACTCAGATCATCAGCTGCTTGGTAGCAACGCTCTGGTAACATAGATGGAGGGAAGATTTATTCAGTGGCACATTTCCCAGGATACTCCATGACAGTCAGGTTTCAGCATATTGCAATTTGTAGTGCATTTCAACAGTGTGTAGTGTAGTGCACCTGGGCCTGCTCTTTCTCACCATCTGTCAGATGCTGCCCTGACTCACCTGAGCACACTGCTAACACTGCAGGTGTTGCCTGCAGAACCTTCATATTTTGGTGTCAAAGTCATGGACCTCTGACAATGACACTGAGGATGGACTTTTCCAACCAGTAACAATCATATTGCTGTTATCTTCTGCATAGGTCCAACCACAAGCAAATAATCTCACTCAATCACTGACAAAAAGCAAATTTAATAAGGTAGGGTTGTATTTGGCCTGCTGGCTTTTGTCTGAGTTGCTGAACCATGTTAGTTAATAAAATGGGGCTCCACAGAGGGAACCCTGCTTTTTCACAGACTTACTTACAATCTTGCTTAGAAAAGTGCCACTTTCAGAGTAATCAGAGTAATATACCTTGTTTGGGGTTTTGTTTGGTTGTTTGGGTTTTTTTAGAGCTTGTTTTCCCTAAGCAAAACAGTTTTTCATTTACTGGAAAGATCTTCATGCTATTTACTTCAAATCCAGTTAGCCCACCCACACAGAAGTGTACCATGAGCAAAACAAGAGACAGTTCATTCAGTCTCCAGCAGCAGTCCCCAGGCATTGCAAGGCTGAGGCCCATTTAAGAATAACTGGTAATGTTGCCATGTCTTTTCCAGCACATATTTCTTTCTCTCCCTGTCCCCTTTCTCCCCCCACATGTTATGGCTGGGTTGCTGGGCTGTTGTCTGTGCCCAAAAGGGCTGAAAGGCTTGGGTCTGGTATCTCTGCTGCTGGAGGTGTGCTGTCAGGGACCACTGGCCCAGGAGGATGAAACAATCAGCTCAGCAAGGAGTGTCCTGGGTCAGTAAAGGACACATGCTTAGATATGGTGCTCCAGAGCACAGCTGGATGATGGGCATGGTATACAGGTCTTTCTCAGGAAAAGTCAGAACTATTCAGAGCAAGCTGCACTTTCTCCAGGACTCTGGGATAAACTTACCATAGAATTCTTGCAGGGAGAGCTGTGACTGAAGTGAACAGTCTTTCTACTGTCACCTTCTACAAGCTCCTGAGTGACAGGCCCCTTGCTGTATCTGAGTAGGCTCTGATGCTGGGTTTTTTTGCTCTCCTTCCCTTTTTTAGGAGAAGATGATAGCTATGGTTTATTAAAACCTAGAATCCTGAAGCCATGGAAAAGAGAATCACAGGGTGTTACAATGCCAGGGTGGGAAAAAATTGCTTAAAATTAGTATTAACTAGAGCAAAGGAAGAAATGTAAGGACAGAAAATCAGGCATAAGCAGTGACTTCAGAGAGAAGATTTGTATCATTGCCAAATATTTCTTGTGGATGAGCCCCTGGGGTAAACATTTCAAAGGACTTTAGGAAAGCAATAGAAAATGTTTGCATCCCTGTAGGAAGATGAAATGAGTTTCCTATGAGGAGCACTATACCTCTAACCTCAGTGGCACTAGGAAATAAAAACCTACAAATGTTTCTTCTCTGCTGCTTGCACTGCCCACTCGGTGCAGTCAGCTTTCACTGCTGATTCCTTCTGACAGCCTGCAGTCAGTGAAGGGAGGCTGGGTCTGCCCTGCTCCTTGTGTGAGCACCCCTTACTCCATGCAGTGAGTGTGGTTAGCTGGCACCTCCCAACCAGTTACACACTCATGGAGACTACCCAGAGCACAATAACCAAACACCCTTCCTGCCATGGCATGTCCCCTTCTCTCTGTGCAGAGTGAGCACCGGAGCAGATGTAGAACCCCTGATAGTTTTAACTCCGTGCAGAACCAGAAAACCTAAGCTGCAGTTTTGAAACTGCTGCTGCTTCTTTCTTGCCTTTCTGTTCACCACTCAAGAGTCTTTTAATAGTAGTGTAGTGGTCTGTTTAATTGCTGATTATCTTAACCAAGCAACTTAACTGAGTAAATGCAAATTCTGTTCTTTTAGCTCTGAGTGAAAATGATGAAGTGTCGTGAAATACTCAGCCAAAAAACAGATGTAGTAAGGCAAGCTGAGCAGCAAAAAATACAACACAGATGGTCACGATAAATTAATTGAAGACACAAGGGGGAGAGATGCAAAAAAAATGCCATGGAGCCTCTAAGTAGACAGATGTCAAAAATATCTGTGATTATGCACTTAATTGCACTCTCTGTGATTGCTTATTCCTGATGTACTCTCTTAACAAACAATAATCTCCAAAGGGCATTGCCAAGGTTCTTGGCTTTTAAAATGACCACATTTCAAATGCTGACACAGTGCATGATGCCACCTTTGCAGAGGTAATAATTTTTCAAATATTAATTTTCATTATGTGACGAAAATGCCTCTGGTACTAGACATGTAACTACTTTCACAACATATTTGAACGGGTTTTGTCTCTGTCTTACCAAAATATGTGCTCTTTTATCTTACACTGATGCAAATCCAGCTGACAGCAATTGACAGATTTTCATTAGACTCAAGAAGCTTCAAATTATTTGTCCTCTTTCATTCAAAAGAGAATTTTTCACTGTTCAAAATTCAGTACAACAGGAGTTTTTGCCATTAAATTCAACAGGACCAAGACTTTGTCCATGCTCTGTTTCAGTTTGTTCCAGAATCTACTGAAATCAATGCAGGGGGAGGAGGGATTTAAGTTGATTTGGAAAGGAATTTTTAAAAGGGAGGGAGTGTAATGATAATGCCATCATTTCTCTGAATATAGATATGGAGAGAATCTAATTAATTGCTCCATTTAGTGTCTAAACTCATTGTATCACTGAAACTTCATGGGATGTGTTGTGCAAGAAACACAACTTTTACACATACATCCCCTTCAGGAGAGAGAGGTAGGAAGAAAAAAAGACAAGGACACGTAAGTAACTGCTTTGGGGATTTGAAAGTGAAGGACAAAACAGTAGTAAGATTCTCTGGAGGCAAGAACTGAAAACTCAACGAGTCCCAGGGGGATCACGCTGTTTGTGTAGAGGCTCCCAGAGAAAGCCAACTCCTCCCACTCCAAGAGCTCTGGAGAGTGCCTGTGTTCCTCCTTGGGTCTAACAGATGCTTCTTTTAAACACTTAGGAAGAGATGCAGGGTACAAAATCTCCCTGTCATTGCATCCTGACACCTTAAAGCCTACATTCCACAGTTAGGGGAAGTAGGATCAGCCCTTCCTTGTTGCCAACAACTGCTTAAGAATGAAAGTTTCTGCAGTGGTGGTGTTTCAGAGAGGGGCACCCTGTGGGTATTTGAATTAAGCCCATATTTTCTGATATATCATTTATGTCCATGGACTCTTTCCAGGGTCACCCACACAGCACATTGGAAGCACTTGCATCTAAGTAAGTTTCAATCCAGCATTTAGGGTGCTCCTTGCACTGCTCCATTGAGCTGCTGGGCACTCCAACACTGGCCATAAGCCTCAAATACCTCTTGGCACAGCTGGGAGCAAAAGCTGGCATACTGCAACCCTCCCACTGGCTTGGCCCCGGAGAGGATTTTCCCTTTGGTGAGGCTGTTTCCCGCTTTCCATCTACTTTCACCTCTTGAGATTACACAAAGGGATCTGCTGCTGCAGAAGCTGCAAGAGACTCTCTGGCTCAGATGGGCTGGGAAAGCAGAGGGCAGGCACAACGATTTATCCTTTCCTGCACGCAGTGTTTTGGTCAGGCTGAGTGAGTGTGCTGCCTCTGCTCCCTCCTGACTCGATCTCTAAAGCCTGGAGATCCTGAGTGTTGCAGGGACAAAGGGACACTGGAGTTGCTCCTTGTGAGTTCCTAAGAAGCCATTAAAAAAGATTCAAAAGGGCACGGTGGTGAAAGTCCAGCATTTTTTTTTCCAGATTTTATCAAACTTGCTCTCTTCAAAATGTGAATTCTTACAGTAAATCTTAAATGTCTTGAACATTCAGTTAAACGCCCATTTTCAGAAAGATATGTAGCATTACCCACGCACAGACATATTTCTTTCAGTGTGGGAGGTCAACATTAGAAACTCTAATCCCAAAAATGCTGAGACTTATTCTAACTCTAGAGCCTGTAATTTTTATCTATTTACTTAAATGATTTAGATTTCATTTAAATCCAACCAAACGACTGCCCTTTCCTGAAGACAGGCCCCAGGCCACAGCACTCATTCATTCCCTAGCATTACACCAGCACTATCAGCAGCTGAGGGCAGGGGAGCTTCGCTGGGAAAGGTATTAAATGCAGTGATTTAGCAAGAGCACGTTCGGTCTCTTAAGCAGAAGGTGATCTACAGAAGCAGATGCATCTAGTAGATTGTATTTACAACACGTAGAGAGTCTGTTCAACCAGTCCCAAGGCTCTGTGCCCACCAGTGAGCTGTAGAACCCCGCTGAAGCACGGTGCTGCTCACCACTGGAAGGTAAAGTTCCATCCATGTGGCATGAGCAGCAGATGCAGGAGATCATGCAGAGGCTGTTCTCTGCATCAAGAGAGCTATCTGAAATAAGTCAGGCTCAGCCTAGATGAGATGTTCTGATACGATGCTTATCTGACACCCCACCCTTCTGTATGACGGCAATTGTTTTGGGCCTCCCAGTGGAATGTTCCACAACTCAAAATACTAATTACTTGACAGGCTAGTGCTCATTTTCCTATCATTGCAGCTGTCTGCTTTCTGTTGTGATTCTAAATGGTTAAGCAAGCTGTATACTGGGAGGCATAATCTGCTGTAATACGCTGTGGTCTGATGCATGCACCTAGATTGGAGTGTTACTTAAGCTTTAATCCTCAAGAAATCAGTGATTACCCACAGGAGACAAACGGAGGGCTGTTTATAGTATAGTTGCTAGACAACAGTGCACCATTGAAAGTATTTTTGTCCGAAGATTAACTGCATCTCAGAGGCTGACAACTTTTCCAACCACCTGTTTCTGAAAAGTGAAGTTTAAAACATCTAGATTTTCAAAAGAAAGGAGAGCAACCTGATAATGGCTTGGCATTTTCAGGGACACAGAGAAATGATGAGTGCAGTGCACAGTGTAGAGGAAGGGGCTTCCAAGGCTTGGTCTGCTGGGAAGTGAAGGAGCAGCATGATGAATACTCTGAACAGGTCCTTGCCATCCCTCTGCACACACAAGGTGTGCACTTCCCCAGCTTTTATACACCAGTGGTAGGCATCTGCTTTAAAGCCTTTCATTCCCTGCCTGCCTCAGAGAGTAAAACCAAAAATAGTAAAGAAATTACAGAAAGTGTACCATTAAATCCATCTGGTTTTCTTCCCTTTCCTCTTCTGAGTGTTACAGCAACTACCTTTGTTCCTCTGGAAAAGAGGGATATGTAAATGGAGCAGAGCTGGGCTGCACTTACCAAGATGTATTTGGCTATGCTCAAATGCAAACTGCATGGATAATGTCCAATTTAAATGGTGTTTCCCTACTTACTGCAGTGTTATCACACTTAGTTTTGCCTCTTCCAATAGTTTTGCCCCTTCTTATAGTTTGTTGATGCATTTTGTTTTGTTGGTTTTTTTGGTTTGGTTTGGTTTTTTTGTTTTTTTTTTTTTTTTTTTTTTTTTTGTTTGTTTGTTTGTGTTTTTTTTGTTTTTTTTTGTTTTTTTTTTGTTTTTTTTTTTTGTTTTTTTTTGTTTGGTTTGGTTTGGTTTGATTTGATTTTTTTTTGCTGTCTCTTTGACCACACTGTTTTTATCTTATTCCCAACACAGCAAATGCAGCAAGGAAGGAATATGTGGACAGGGGAGGGGGTCCTTTGTGTGGAAGAAGCAGGGGGACAAGAAATCCAACAGATACTCAGAAAAGCAAGATTCTCCTGACCCGTCATTTCAAACACTGTTTTCATTTTTTAGGAATCAACTGTCTGGATTATTTAGATTTTGCAATATATGGCCTCTGTGTTACTTGACAACTTTTTAAATTAATCTGGGGTTTTTTTTTTGCAGAGAGGGATCTGTTCAAAATGCACATGAATTCTTAAAAATCTAACCCTCTCAAATTATTTTCTCAAAGCAGCAGTGTGAGCAGTGCCACTGCATCAGTGCTCCCCCTCCTCGGCTTGGATCATTGGCTGGCCCAAACACAGGGAAAGGACTTTGCTGGAGAAGCTGCAAGGCAGATGTGGCTGATGCTGCAGGGGCTGGGAGGTCACCCCAGCCACCATCAGTGTTGGGACAGCATGAAGCACAGCATGAAGCCTTCCCTGACAGTTCTCTATCTAATCTACACCTAAACACAAAGTGGCAGGAATCCTGTGGCCCCTCCTTTTTTACTAGCTACAAGTTTCATGGTAATATTTTTTTTTCCCATCTAACATAAGTTCTCCTTCACATAGATTAACCTGATTTGCCATCACCTTATACCGAGTAGATGGGGAGAACAACTGCCTCAGTAGAATACCTGTGACTTGTATTTATCCCATGGCCTGCTGTGACCCCTTGTTCTTATTTTGCAGTACTTGTGCCACTTGTGTAGTTGTACATTTCTAAATGTATAATTTCACCTTCATCATCACTGAATTTCATTCTAGGCCATTTTCCCTGTTAGTCCAAATCACCTTTAACTCCGGGCCTCACTCCATGTGAGTCCTTCAGTCCTCTCAGACAAGGAGGTCATAGAAAAATTATATAAATGCATTCTCCAGTTAGCACCACTGGACATAACAGTAAAAATATCCAGCAGAGACAGGCTCACAGCACATCCCTGTGAGACCTTATTTGAAATTACCTCTTGCTGAGATAAAGAAACCAGAGAGAGCTCAGAGAGTGGTTTTTCAGCAAACATCTCTTTGTTATGGTGCTTCATCTACACCACAGGGTCCCTAGTGCATCATTAACTTCTAAATTGTTGCACAGAAGTCTGTGCAGCTGAGAGCAGGATCTGGCCTGCACATTAGTAAGATTTGCTGTTCTGGTCTGTTTCAAAGCCATCAAGATGAAGACTCTCTATTCTTAGCTTGAGTAGTGGCATTAATGCACAGCACTGCAAGAAAAGCAGAGAAATATGTTCCCCTAAGTGCTACCTTTTTTTGGGACAAAGGCAGCCAGGGCCAACCATAGCTCCCAGGATGCTCATTTTAGACATATATACACAGAGCCTCCAAGTACTTGACACACATCCTCCCAGGATGAAGCTAGAACTTGTTTGCAAATTCAGGAAGATTTGAACCTAGGTTATGTGCATGAATTTAAAGGGACAAAAAAGAAATTATATGGCCTTAATTACAGATGCCCTCCCAGTAGATGTGCCAGGAAAATTGGATCCATTGCATCAGAGCATTTTGCTTCTCTTCTATGAATAGTATCCCAACATGAAAATTCAGAATGTATAGGCTCAGTTTTCTCAGGAATTTTGCTCCTTTTTTCCCTTACCTAGCAGAAAACCCCAGAATGTGATGGATTTTGGTACCTTATGCCCAGTGTGGAAAACACCGATTTAATAAATGGGAATATTTGTCCCAATAAAGGAACTGAATCTGCTGGAAAATTGAGGACTGGGTGATCAGGCAGCTCTGTGAACAAGAGCAGAAGCAGTGTAGAGAGAAAATGTAGAAGCAAGAAGTTATTTTCTTATGCAAAAGCTGTCCACCCCCTTATATCAAGAAACGACAAACCATTCCCTCATGGAAGTGAGAAAAAAAAATACTGAACACCTCTGTTCAACATTGGTTTTGATTAATTCTCCGTAAAAAGGCAGTCCCTGTCTCATCACACTCACTTGGTGTCTCCATGGACTTAGAGAGGAAAAAGACTTGAAGTGCATCAAGTGAATACTGCTGCTGCTCCAGCCTCTGAGATGATCACTTTCTTCACCTCCCACTGCCAGCCCTTGTAGTTTGGAGAGAAAAGCCACACATGGAGATGAGCAGGTCACTGAGCCACGTTCCAGGGATGGAGCTCAGTCCATCAGTGGGGATGGAGCTCCTTTGTGGCAGTGGGCACAGATCCTGTCATGGCTCTGCCTGTTTGGAGGTGGATGCTGCAGCTCTGCTTACCAAGGGCTGACAGCCTGCAAGTGGTGCTGGTGCTAAAACACACCAGTTGCCTTCTCAGCCCATGTCTGGAAATGAACAAGGAAAGGAACAGGTTAAAAATGGAAGTCTCTTTTCTTTCCTGAGCACTGCTATTACTGTGAAATGGTCTCTGCTCAAAGCTTGCCTACAGGGAGGAAGAGACTGTCATTTGAAAGCACCTACTCCAAGGATATTCTTATTCTGCTCTGAGACTGCTTTTTCCCAATTATCCCAAATAACATATTCCATAAGATTCAATGCTGTCTTATTTATTTCGCGCAGTCAAGCCTCAATTGCCAGCAGAAGGCAAAACAGAAACCTGATGGACAAGGCTAATCTCCTGAAGAGGGAAGGCCGCAGGCACTGCCCTCTCCGAGGACCCATTTTAGCAGCAGGTAGCAGAACCAGACAGATTCCCCTGGAAAAATTACTGACAAAAAGTCAAATGCAAAACAAATAACCTGTTCCACTTTCATCTGCTTATTGCTACAGCAAAATCACTTGTCAGCAAGGGGGACATGAACATACAGTATGTTGTCATGGCCTGACAGCTTGTACCATCTTCATTTTGCAAGGACAGACCAGCACAGATTCCTGCAGGCAGTGACCAGCTTTCTCTGACAGTCTGAGTGCTTCTGACAGGGAAGTGCTCCCACAGCCCTAATTCTGGTGGGAAATGTAACTTCTGGAGTGACGTACTAACAGAAGAGAACCTATGACAAAGCAAAGTGTCTGATTGCCATCTTATCTTTCCCTCCAGCCTCTGGATGTCTCTGGTTGCTCCTCAAAGCCCAGCCCCACACCCTCATACGAAATGTGGTGTAGAGAGGTTCTGGGACCAGACCCTGGTACCCACCACGAGTGCGGGTCCTGCACAGCTGGGAAGCTGCTTCATTTCACAGAGGGTTGCACTGCCCTGTGCAGAAGGAGCAGGTGGAGAAAAAGCCCTCTTCACACCTTGTTGCTGGTCTGGTGACTGTGGAGGAGCAGACAGGCTAAAGCAATCAGTGCAGCAGCAGTTAGTGCTCTGTTAAGAAAGAGAGCACGTGTGTGTGCAGGGTGGATTGAGTCCTACCCTAGAAGGCCACACAGCAGACCTGGAGATCTAATGTTTCAGATATCTTCCTTTTACTGAAGTACTTTTCTGGTGGCTGCAGGTCAGTACCATTGCCCTGAAGGACGGGATATTCAGTGTAAGGTATACCTCCAAGCTGTGCTGACCCCACTCTGCTCACACCAGCATGGAACGTCACCCATGCATCCATCAGAGCAGAACCTGGCTTGGGATACCTTCACCCTCTCTTTACTCTCCTTTCAGCCCTGCTCTGAGCAAATCATCTGTGCCTGTCATGCACTCAAACTTTAGACTGGAGAAGAATCAGAAAGTCATATTTTAACCCAGGGCAGCCACAGGGAGTGGAGGTCTCTTTTCTGCTGCAAATATTTATCTAGCACATTACTGATGCTTTGGGACATAATGATAGAAGATTAGAATGATTATGATCTCTGCAAAAAGTGGCTTGTCGTGATTCGTGAAACGCAGCTCAGCCAGAATGAACCTGGTCCTGGACCAGCAGATGAAATGCAAGGAAGCCTAAGGGAAGAAACATTAACATGTTTTCAGTGATAGGGCTACAAGAGGATTAGTTCTGTGATGTCTGAGTCCAGTGTTCCAGAAACTGAACTGGCTTCTGCAGAATAATTCATTATCTCTACTGAAAAGCTTTTCTGACGATTTGAAAAGGGACACAGAGAGGGGCCAAAAAATCACACTGGCTCCAGGGGCCTGATCTTTGGCATTGAACTGCTATTGTATGCTAGCAAAAGAAGGCTGGAAGGTGGAGATAGACACCCATGGGCACTATGACACTATAAAAAGTATCAGGGCCAGGTCAAAAATGACTGAGGCAATAGTACAAGGGAAAGAAGAAAGAAAGATTTAGTTGCAGTAAATGTTCACTGTGCTTACACAACAGATTTTTTTTTCCTCCTTCCATACCATACTGGTGCTTGACAAAGACAGATAAATGCAGTTTTGAGTTATGATACCATCTGTAACGAAATCATCACACCATCAAGGAATGCTGTTTTCAGCAGAAACACATTGGTTAACTCTCGTATGGATTTCAGAATCCTGATTCAGATGGCTTTGTGACAGGATTTACCTGCACATTTACTCTTTAAGGTATTTCATAGCTATTAGAGCTATTATTCAGCTCACTGGGTGGTTAATTTATTCTTTATGGAAGCTGTAAGTGTCCTGAGAAATGGCCTTCTTTCCAGTGACCGAACAGGTACCATACGGAGAGCTCCTCGCCTGCCATCTGCTCCAGCCTGGTGGGAGGGACCAGCTGTGTAGGCAGCAATCATTCCATTTCCTCTGACACTTAGTCCTTGACGTCTCTGCTGATTGCCCATAACAGCCCAGTAAGTCTTACTTGTGATGTGCACAGCTATCCAGTAAGAAGTGGATTAGGACCATCTGTCCCATTAAGGGCCCAGATTCCTCGGCGGTGATTACACCCTGCGAACGCAGGTAGTGCCTCTGAGGTTAGCACAGCCCTAACCATTTCTGACAGCCAAGGACCCCGCCACTTCTCCCAGCCTGCACTTACCACAGGCAATGCTACAGAGCTCTGCTTGCCTGAGGGCTCTGGCACCCTTTCCATGGCCAAATGTGTCGTGACTGCTGGGGAAACGTTTCGGCAGAGGTCAACCAGCGCGCAGCAAGTGACGTGTGCTGTGAGGGATGACAGCCTGCACACAGCTGGTGCCCAGCATGTTGCCCACCTCATGCCTGACACATACCAAGTCCTGGAATCTGTAACGAGTGATTCTTCTCTACCAGGGTGAACACATGTGTGTGTGCACTCCTAGCATGTTTGGGGATGATTTAATGATGGACGTGTCCAGGGAAGGCCAAAGATGCACAAATATTCAACACACAACTGTTTTGGAAGCTGATTACATACACTGAGCTGTCCTCTCAGGTTTTGGGCTGAAGAATAAGACCTCATGTCACTGGTTAAACTGTGTTTCAGGCACGACAGCAGTCAGGAGCTGTGCTGCAGGAACTGACTGACAGCAAGGCACAGAAAAGGGATTAGTTCTTCAGGTCAGCACAAGAAGACAGAAATTGAAATGACAAAGATAGAGTGCAGTCTCAGAGCTGCAGATTGCACTGCATGGCTGTGGAGCACCTTGTTTTAGAGGTGATGGAAAGAGCAGGAAATCGAGATCTCCTGCTGATCTCTTTTACCAGCTCTCACTCCACTTGCCCTGCCACACACAAACCTGTAGACCCACACCTGGGTTTTTAAACCATCAGCCAGCTTGAAGAGGACAATGTAAGAGTCACAGAAGTCTGTTCTTAATAACTGCAAAGAGAAAATTTAAAAAGAGGAACCTACTGACTCTGAAGTAAAAGGTGCTCAACTTATTATAAGATGATGCAATTTCTTTAAAGTTAAAAATACTGGTGCTCCTGTAGTTTTACCAGCAGGTTTCAGATTAGGCATCTGCTCAGGCATTGCCTCAAGTGGATGTGGGGGTCACTTCAGAAAAGTGATTGTGCAAAATCAAGCCCTCCTTCTATTCTGTATGCTGGCTGCAAGGAAACCACTGATGCCATTCATCAAGAGCAGGACCAGCCAGAGCCTTTTGAGGCACTGGTAATGTTGTATTCACTGAATAAACAACCTGTTGTTCTCACGAGAGCCCCATGCTAAGCACATGGGCAGATGTGGAGGTGCAAACAGCAGAATGGGGGATGGGTCACTGCTCACCCCAAAGGCTTGTGATAGGCAAGTCCCAGGCACAACAGCTCTGAGCACAGATGAGCTGCAGTGGTGGAAAAAGCATGTTTAATTTCATTCATTCATTCATTCGTTCATTCATTCATTCCTAACACCACTGCTTTTGCTTCCTGAGATCCTAGCAGAAGTTTTAAGGCTCTCTGAGAAAGTTAAAAACTCTCTTTCCAGGGAGGGGTGTTGTTTTCAAAACCCCTGCCTTTCAACTGCAGTAACTGCAGCCTTTGAAAGGAAAACAGGCTATCAAAGCAGAGTCAAGCTCCTTGCATTCCAAGGGGGTTTGGAACCAAGTGTGGACTGATCTCTGAAAGTAGAGGTGAACTGCCAGGAGCACTGAGATTTCTTCCTACGCAGCCACCAGGCAGGGCCCAGGAGTGAGCAAACTTTCCTGATGCAGCTCGGGTCAGAGGTGACAACAACCAAACCAGTAGCACATGCCCTCCACGTTTTTTAACATGATTGACAGTTTCTGCTGAAAAAAAAAGGCCCACCATATATTACAGGTCAAAAGTGAGCCCCTATGTAGAGCTGGAGAAGGATTTGGCCCTGACCAGCACTCATTGTCAACAGCACCAAAGCACACAACAGCTTTTAAAGGAACGGGAATAGACTGAATAGCCAGAAGCAAGGCAGTTTTACTGCAAGGCCCCCTGTACCATGGGAAGGCTTTTAGCGATTTGAAAATTATTGCTGCTCAATCTGAGTGTGGCATTTTTAAGGACCAAGATGTCCCTTTTCCTCATAGCCTGCTTCCCTCCCTGGCAACACCCCTGCTTCACAGTTACCTTTGAGCCTGTAACTAGCTATTTAACTGCCACAAACAATTCAGATTTCATCACCAGGCCCCACCTGTGCCTAAAGATGTCCATACCAGGTTATATTGTCATGTCCTTGAGCACTGCTCTAGCAGGTGCTGGTGTGATGTGGTGGCAAACATTGATCAGCTTTGCCTTATATCTGTCCTTAGGAATGGTAACTGCTGTTAGTACTGGATTAAGCCTGCTCCAACCAGGCATGGACATTTGCATACGAGGCCTGCATGGAGGCTGCACCATGGCTTAAACTGATTTCAGCTGGCACAAGTTTCTTGGCACTAATGATGGTGATATAGACATTTCAACCTGTGGAGGAAAAGCAAGGCCAAGCTTTGTTACCAGCTTTAGGTGAAATCCTAAAATTAGCATTACGCAGAGTGACTGAAAAATCAGAGTGACAGCTTGTGGATTGAAGGCATAAAATTCAAAGCCTAAGAGTTTCTATGGGGCACAGTGCTTCAGGAGGCTTTGGGCATGGCTGTGTGCCAGCTGATACACACACAGGGTCTTCCAGCTAAACCTAGAAACAAATTCACCTCTACACTCTCCTCAGGCTTCTAAAAAATTTTCTGTTTGATCCCAACAGCTCAAATATAAAACTTAGAAGTTCTCAGGACTGAAGGAGCAGAATCTCAGAGGCAGTTTTAGCCAGCTTGCCTGGCCAATTGCTCAAAGACACTCCCTGTTCAAACAGATGGAAGTAGAGCAGGTCTCTTCATGATCCAGCAGAGAAAAATTTTTCTCCAGCACAAAAATAGCCCAAACAAACCTGAATGTGTATTACAACCTAAATAGCACTGCCTCCCATCTGTTAGATAAGGCATAATCAAAACCTACGATGTCCTGCAAAAACTGACAAGGACTCTTTGCCTGAGACAGAAATGCCAGTATTGTGTTTCTGGAGGGACTCTCACTGGCATGGAAGGGGTGATCCCATGTTAGATCTGACCTGCACCTCTTGCAAAGTAAGCTGGCTCCTTACAGCACATGCTGAGAACACTGGCCCACGTCTCTCTCATTCTGGCCCTCTCATGCACGTGCCTGGGCTCTTGCCAGAGCTGCTCTTTGCACCATTTGAGCCAAGCCCAGCTGAATTCCAGCACCACAGGAGATTGCTTTTGGTCACATCTGTCCTCCTCCCTGGCTCACTCCTGAGGCTCACAGCAGGTTCCCAGTGTCCTCACAAAGCTCCCAGCAAAACCTACCTGGCAGCTCCCTGTTTCCCAATACCAGCAGAAAACAGGCAGCCCCACAGCCATGTCAGTGCACAATGCTGGGGGCTGTGCTGGGCAGGCAGCCAGCCCTGCTAATCCATGCCAGGGCCATGGAGTGACCATGAGCATCCCTGGCATAGCCAGGAGGGGCTGGACATGTGCCCATGTGGCACAGTGTGGTTATGCAGGCAGGACAGCGTGGCTGTGCTCCTGACAGGATTTGCTACAAGAGGGACTTTTCAGGGAGGATTAGCAAACTTGCCCCTGAGTAAGGGGTGAGCAGGACAGCCCTGGCCAGGCAGAGTGTGCTTGAAGGAGATGAGCACTGGACCAGTTTGGGGTTGATCACTGCTGCTGCTGCTAAAGCTCCAGGCATTTGCAGCAAGATATTTTAATGGAAACTAAAAGCTTTGCAGAAGGACAGCTTGAATCGCAAGTGAGCGACAGAAAATTGACAGGCTAATTCTATGTTTCATTTTTAGCAGCATTATTCTGAAGTGTAGGATGGTGGTTAACTGATTTAACCAAGTTCTTACTTCACATAAGAGAGGCAGAACAAAGAAAACTACTTTTTTTTTTTTTCTTTTTGCAATTTTTCATTATAATCAAGCAGCAACATGCATATCTTTAGCTGGACTTCCATCTATAAACTGTTAATTGCTAATGAATGTGATTATAAAAATAGTTTTGCTTCAAAACTATACACGGAGCAGTAACTGTGCACTTAGGTTTGTGTAGTAACAAATAATTTCATTTTTACATTCCATATGATTTCTGTCACCCTCAGACTGGCCAAACACACTGGAGTGCAGTCCTTGGAGATGCCCAAAATTGTACCAAAAGACAAGCCAAGGAGAGAGCAGCTCTCCCCAGCCAGACACCTCAAGGACAGTGCCCAGGGGTGGGTTCCCAAATCAGGCAGGCTGCCCTAGGGAGGTGGTGCAGGCTGTGTCCATCAGCCAGGAGAAGTGCAAGGAGGGGGGTCCTCCCCAGAATCCAAGCCCATCTTCTCCACAGAGGGTGGCTGAGCTACTTCATCTCAGTCTCAGTGGGCTCCCGTTCAGGGACAGAGGTGTGCTTCCAGCTTCTTTGGAATCATGCCCAGAAGGATCAGGTGCCCGCATCAGTTCCCAGTGGTACATGAACTTGTGATTAAATGCACAAACAAAACTGCTGATAGGAGTGTACCTGCATTAGGCTGAGGTGTAGGCTTAAGTTAATACCCAGCTTTGTGCAGTGGGTATCACGGGGTGATTTACGCTGGGAACAGGAATCTTCCAGGTTAGCTGGTGATCCTTTGTCCTTAACCCAAATTATATCAAAGATGTAGTGTTTGGCAGACGCCGGCAGGATGAAAATTCCCTCTTTCCTCCCCAGCTGCCTCTCGGCAGGGATAGGGTGGGGGTGGGTGCAGAAGACAAGTCTCCACAGCCCTTTCAGCCACTCCTTTGCTGGGAAAGCCCGAGAGCGCACGTGGTTCTAGGGTGTTCCTCTCCCATTTTCGCTTCCTTCGATCCATTAGGGTGTCTGTGCAGAAATGCACGCACTCGTGGCACATCTTCGCTGCTGTAATTTCTCTTTGCAGGGCTCGCGGCTTGGCTCCTGCTGTGCTCCTGCTTTGGCAGAAGGGACCAGCACGTCACATCGCCTCATGCTCCACACCGACCCCAGCTGCGTGTCCAGCAGTGCTCCTCTGACTCGCAGCTGCCACTGGGGGCTTTCCACGCCTGCGGCCGGCACACACTAAGTGCTCACGGCTGCCAGATTCCTGCCAAGGGGTCTCAGATCAGCAGGAGAACAGACCGTGATGCCCTGAGCCCTGCTGGAAGCTGTCTCCCTGCCTTCCCTCAGCCACCTGAGATATGGTGATGGCTTTCCTAATAACATTTCAGAGTTCTGTTAACAAATAATGTTTATGGGGTTCACCAGTTCCACTTTGTTTTCCTCTCCTCCAAAGGTTTGATCTCCCTCCTTATAAAGAATGTAGTTTTTAGGATGTTGTTCGACAACACTTACTCTTTCACAGCAGCAAAATCCTTATTAGTGACCCTATGAACAATGATTATCACCCTGACTACCAAAGGGCTTTGTGTTTGCACTTCTTTTCTTGCTGATCACCCAGTCCTGTGTGCTAATCCAAACAAGACCTTTAGCAGCAACATGAGCAAACCAGTGTTGTGTAGGCTAAGCTGGGCAGGAACATCATCTACTTGATTACATGAGGGTTAGACTCTGACCCGAGCTATGATGGGTATAAGCTGTCTGCACTCTAAATTCCCTCATAGCTCCTGAGTATCCAGAGTGTGACTCACATCTCCAGAAGTAAGTTTTATGGTACAGTCAGGAGACAGGATTACATGTGCCCTCGCCAGCCCTCTCCCTGCTGTCCTTCCTTTATCTTCTTTTCTGTTTGGTCTGAGATACCTGCTCAGTGGCAAACACTCTTTTATGCACCATTTCTGCCCCAAAAGAGCACTACTACTACTCCTATGCCACTGGAGCATGAGCAGTAATAGCACTCAAGACAGGGAGAAGAAACCACCAGGGTGTCTCTACTTCCCGAACAACCTCCAAGAAGTTCCTTCCCTCTTTTCCTGAGTTTTGCCTTCAAAGTTTTCCCTTAAGTCTGCAGAGCAGCTCCTCCTGATGCTGTGAGGTCCATACATCCTCCCCCTGCTGTAGTCCTCAGCTACTGTGATGCCTCAGTAGCTCTGGGGTTTGGTCCAGTCTCACAAGGCAAAACTAACACAGAAATCCACACAGACAAAAAAAAAAAAAAGTGATCTTACAACAGTGGCTGATGTTTGTAAGTTGTTTTTTTCAATAAGCTGAGCCTGCATTTGATCACCAGAAGCGGGTCATTTTGGGTAAAGGGCACTGACAGGGAACAGGCTTTTATTGAGCTCCCTTATGGCAACAGACTAAACACCCTCTCCCACTGCTGCTTTGCCTCGAAGGGTGTGGTGAATAGGAAACAAACTCAGCCCTCCTCAATCCTCTATCTCCAGCAATCCGGCCCGCCAGCCTCCTGCAGCAATGCTCACCATAGCCCACCGTGCAGAGTGTGCCCTCATTGCCCTGGGCCTGCTTAACCCGGCTCTACCTTCATTTGCGCTAGCAGCATTACATAAATTACTTACTCACTAATGATGCCTCTCTTAAGTAAGCAAATGGATGACATCACCCACCAGCGACATACCAGCTGCTCAGGGAGGGAGGGAAGGGCTAAGCCGTGTCTGCGTGGGTGTGCGCACACAGACCGCTGGAGCCATGGCTGCGTGGCAGAGTTCAATCCTCCCAGGAATGGAAACAGCATCAGCAATACTTCAGGACTGGAAGGCACCTCAGGAGATCTCAGCCCACCCTCCTGCCCACATGAGGGTCAACAATGAGGCCAGACAAGGTTGCTCCATGCTTTATTCATCTGAGTCTTGAAAACTTCTGAGAATGCAGCAAATAGCTTCTCTGGGCAACCTGCTCCAGGGTTCAACTGTCCTCACAGGGAAACATTGCTCCCTTGTATCCAGTCCAACTTCCTTTTACAACTTAAAGCCACTTGGCCAATTGTAAAGGTGGTTTTAAATACCCCTATACACAAAAATATCATGTAGATGTATTCAAATCAATCCACATCTCTGTCCACATCTTTGTTCCCAGCAACCCAAGACTTCTCCAGCCTTTAATAAACTTGTTATACAATATTTGTTGTACACAGCATCATTTAATGTGTCTGTGGGAGTGCAGAAATTGGTTCATCTCCTAAATACCTCAAGCAAGCAGGACTATAGGCACTAAGGCAGCTAAAATGACTGCATAGCTTATGTTTTGTCCAGATGCTGCATTATTTCTTCATACTACAGAAAACTACTGTTCACTAATTTCTCACAGCCTCCCTCCAGGCAGGAGGAATCCTGCCAGGTTCTCATCTCCAGAAAGTATCTTCCTGCCTAGCTCAGCCTTCTCCATGAAATCAGGTGGTCCCATGCTTGGGGCAGCCCTTCTCCAGCCCGAGTGGGCCGGCAACAAAGACCACACAAAGTCTCCTTCCTGTGTGCGGGGGCTCTGGCACTGGCCTCAGGCTGTGCTTTGGGAGGAAGATCTTCAACCCCCCAAAACCATTGTAACTCCACAGGCCTCTACCCAGCACCACTTAATTTTGCTCCACCCAAAAGAGTGGTCAGTAGGATCTGGTGTGAGTTGCTGCAATGGTCAGGAAAGGAAATCACATCCACCTGCCACATTCAGAGGCCACCTAGCAAACTGAGTGCTGGTGAAGAGGAGGGAGTGAAGAGAGGCACTGGAAAGCACCAAAAGAAGTGGTGCTTGTTAGTACCCACCTTTGGGAAGGGAACTTTGCTTGAGATGGTTTGTGGCACAACCAGGACAGTGCTAGCTTGCACCTCTGGGCCCAGGAGTCTCTAAAACTGAATCAGATTAGAATGATCCTAACAACTCTCGGCTCCCACCATTATGCACAGACCAGTTCTGCGTTAGACACGTGGTGAAATCAAATATTTCCACCTGCACTGAGATAGTTATTTCCAACACCAAAATCGAGAAAGGTATCAAAATCCACTAACTCCCTATCCTTGCACTTAAAATGTGCTTCCAAAATTGCCAGCTTTAACATAAAATCAAGTTCAGGATATTTTAATTTCTCTTCTGATTTTGAGCCTCTTGGGTGTGCTCCAATTCTGTTGTGAGGCTTCTTTCTAGGAAGATGAGTGCCAGAATTGATTTTTTTTTTTTTAATCTAAAAGCAAGACTGTCATAGAATTCTCTAATTTTGTGAAGGCACCCAGGGAGAACAAAAAACTATGAGACCTTGCACAGAAGCAATGATAGCAGACTGTACCACTGCAGCTCATTCCACTCACACTGAGACACCTGTATCTGGGGAGGGGGGAACCCTGTAAACTGAAGAATACCCCTAAAAGGCAAAAAAACAGTGAAGAGTGTAGGAAGCTTAAGGAAGGCAAGAGGTTGGCTGCTCAAGTGTTTTGCTCCCTGGCCTGCCTGAGGGATTGTTGTTGGCCATACCACCACCCAAACACCACAAACACCAGTAGCAGGTTGAGTGCCCACCACCACCAGCCCCACTGGGTGTTAATGCTTACAAAGTGCTTTAAGCACATGCCAGAACAATTGTGCACAGACATACAAACAGCACAGGGGTGCTGGAGATTAAGTATGCCTAGGGAATAAGGGGCTTTTCCTTCCAAAACTACCCTGAGTTGTCTCAGAGGGCAGGTGCCTGCAGAGACACTGTTGTTTGGTACATAACCTGCTGCGTAAAATTCTTGCCTGTCATCTCATATTAGATCTGGTAATTTGTTCAAACTGGAGGAGAAAACGGATTTCTGTAGCAAATTCAGGCATCATAAAGAAACATACAAAATTTTAGGTTCTTTAATTATCAAAGCAAATTCGAAGCCAGAGGAAGCAGAGAAAGCTATTAAAATCTGCTCAAAAGGATAATTAAGTTAAGATTGCTTGCAAATGTAACATGGTTAAATGCTGCCCTTTGTGCATTGTGAGAGCAAGGTTAGTGTCTCAGATATGTCTGTTTGTTAGGAAGAAAGGCTCATCTGCAGCAACCCTCCTCTACAGGCTTCTGGCAAGAAGGAGAAATTGGCTCCCTTCGGTGAGTGGGGTTACTACGCTCACAGAGATTGCTGGGGGATTGAGAGACCTCCTTTCTCCCTATGGCTAGATTCCTGAACAGAGCTCACCAAATCTACAGCCTGCAGAACACTTCTTCCAAATAAAATGGAGGGGAAAGTGCGTTCAGCCTGGGGGTTGCAGAAATCAGCCTCCCCCTACCCAAAGAAGAGGATCCAGTATATGCAAAAAGTAGCATTAACTGCCCTGGAGAGCTTCCTAGCAGTGCAGAAGTCCCATCTGCAACCAGAAAGTTGTGATGTCCGGTGTCAATAATTACCAGCAAGCAACCCGAGGAACGCCAGATGTGTCTCCCCAGGAGCAGAGTGAGGCCTGAGCTTTCCAGCGCCTCCCGCTCTGGAAAGGTGCAGCAGGCTGGCGAGGCGGCAGCCAGCTGGGAGCTGCTCCAAAGCCGGCGCCCAGACAGAGGTGAAAATCAATAACGCTGCTAATAAATCAAAGCGCAAGCACTGGCACACAGCCCGGCTTTGCCCCGGCCTTGGGTTAGTCACTTCTGGCGGCTCTCTCCTGGGGCTGGGCCTCTCTGGCTCCTGCTGCCAGAACAGGGGCTGCTCCCGGCTCCGCTCCCGGCTCCGCTCCCGGCTCCGGCCGTGCTCAGCCCTCCGGGGCGCCCCTTCCCGGGAGCTCTCTCGGATCACCCGCGGTATTTGCGGGGGTGCTGGGCGGGGGAGGGAAGGGGGTCAGGCGGCTCGCCCCGTCCGGGAAGGCTCCGGCGGCTCCCAGGGCTCCAGCCCGCAGTCCGGCCGCAGCCCCGCGCTGCGCGGCCGCCGGGCCGGCAGTGACACCGCGCGGCGGGCACCGGCACCGGCCCCGGGCACCGGCACGGCGGGGACACGGCGGGGGGAGCGTCTGCTGGGGGGGGCCGTGGTCTCGGCTTTTGGCACAGGGCTCTGCGTGCCGCCGTCCTCCACTGGGGGATGAGCTTTCTCCTCTCTCTCCTTCTGGATATACACACACACACGCACATACATATATAAATGTATATATATAGCTGCAGCCCACCTCCCTCCTCCTCGACTCAAAGCCTAAAACGCTGTCGTGTCTTTCCTCCACACCCCGCATGCCCATTCCCACTGGCGGCGCGGCAGAGGTGTCCGCAAACCCTCCCGGCTCCGCGACACCCTCCAGGAAGCAGCAGCCTTATCTGTAATCAAACTTACCCCGCTTTTTCCCAACCTTAGTCCCTTACACCATCCCCATTTGGCTCGCCCTCCCGGGATGTTTTAAATGAGATTCTGATTTCTTCAGGCCAGGGATGATCTTTTATCATGTCTGGTACAACCCTTCCCGCGCGGGGGTGCAGGCAGCATGGGACCTCCAGGCATAATTACAGTCCCGATAATAAGTACCGGGCACGTTGTTTGTCTCCCCGCTCAGGCTGCTACGCTGTGCTGTAATCAAACTTGCTGATTGTTTTTAAAAGGCAGGTGTGTACTTTGGGCCTGATGCAAGGCTGTCCTGCATTCTGCTCTGGGTCACGTCGGGATCTTTGGATTTGATACTGAAGGGCTGTGGTAATCCTCCAGGCTCCTGTGCTGCAGGGCTCTGGCTCCCTGCCTTCCCTGAAGGACCTGAGACAGCACGGCATGTGGGCACGATGCTCAGCCAGGGGACACACCTGCTTGTTTGTCTGCTGTGAAGGAGAGTTGAGCTGATGCTCCTCTCATTCCACTTTGTGAACCACAGCACTCCCTGAAGGCTGCCAGCCCCACAATGCCCAGCAGAACAGACGTGCTGGGTACATTTCTCCCATTAATAAGCATTTGGTAAGTGCTGGTGCCGGACAGTGCTGTACTGCCAGCACCACAGACTCCCATGAGGAGCCAAGGCAGGACAAGAAGACTCCTTGCTGCCCCTTGGATTAGCATATGTCAAGTCAAGCTGGTCGCTCCAGCTGTGCAGATCAGTACAGCAGAGACATCAGCACATTCTGAGATGCCAATTTGCAGTTGCAGCTCCCTGTGTGGCCAGCCTGCCCCGTGGGAGCCACACACCAGGACTGCCAATGTCTCTGAGGAGCACACCGGTGCTTGCAGATGCTGCTAGCACATGATTCTGCTGGCACATGATGCTGCTGTGGAGCTGTACCACAGACACAAACTTCTGCAGAGATCATGTCCCTGGTTTTGTCCAAAGTGCCCTGGTTAAAGGGCAAGTCTTTGGCTTTGGGGAGACAACCAGAATTGTCACTGCCAGATCTGGGTCACTGCCAGATCTTGGGGAAGGCTTGGGAATGCACTGAGACCCTGGAGAACAGTCTTCCTTCCAGATGCTGCTGTGCTGAGGCTGAGAGGGCTGTGTATCTCTGTGTCCAAGACCCCTTGGCATGTGTTGCACAGGACCCATGGGCATGTGTTACCCCAGCCCTGGAGGTGACTCATCCCCAGAATGAAAACTCAGGAACATGTCTCTTCTTTCTGCTCACCCTGCCCTCTGAATACTAGCAATTTATTCAGTGTCTTCAGGGACCTCAGAAGCCCCCTCAAAACATGCCTTGGAAAAATGGAAAACACATCCACACCTGGCATCAGGCAGATGCCCATCTGGATCTGGAAAATGCTACAGAAGAGTCTGTTCTCTGAATATCACCGAGATCAGAGAGAACTGGGCCTCTCATCTGCTGAGCAAACAGTTGCATAAATGAAACTGCCTCAGGCTCACGGGAGTAAACTCACACACCCAGTGTGTCCTGGAGTTCAAGTGTTTTATAGAAGAAAAGCATGGAAATATCACTGTCTGCTAGGGACAGTTCACTGCTCCTCCTTTTTCAGCTCTCCTCTGGCAGGTTGTCATCACACCTTGCCTGTCACACCGCTCTCCTCTGCCCTGCACTCTGGGCAGGTTTCCAGGCTCCAGCTGGGGAATACCGACTTGATTAGATTTGATTCACAAAGGCATTTCACAACATTTGTTCACCTAAACAAAATAAAAGTCTTAGATCTAAGGATATTAATTAAGGGCAGGATAGATCCTTTTGAAGCAAACTACTGGTAACTCACCAAATTTTAAATAGTACACTTTCCTGCCAAAATCCCCTGCTGAGGGAAAGTTCACATAAGTTCAGCTGCTCAACCCATGACTTCCTGAAAGAGGAGGTGACATGTTTCTGACTTTTTGGTCCCTTAAACATAAAGACTCCTGTTCCAATTTTGTCAATTAACCACTCATCTGATATGCAGGAGTTTTTAGCCATTTTTTCAGACCTCAGACAAACAGGATGCCAATAAGGATGAGGAGGATGTTGTGTCTCTTACTCCTTCCCCCTGGTTCTTCTTTCTTGGACTCCTAATTGATGTGTCCAACATGCACACTAGAAATGAGAACAAAAAGCCATTGCACCTGCAGCAATGCCAAGTTCCCAATAATTTCTGCTCAGGCTGACTTGGGAAGGAAGAATCCCTGGCCCAGTTCCATGCTGTGGTGTCCATCATACTCAAAATTCACTTTTTCTCCCCTACCTGATTACTCAGTAGATACATATAGATGGGGATGAGTTGGTTCCTTTCTGAAAACTGGCAGACTTTGAAGACTACTTCTGAGTTTATAATGTGTTTGCCACCCCATGCTCTCAGTCCGTCACCATGTTCAGTTCCTCCATTCTGTGAGGATGTAGCTGGAACTGCTTAAAAAGCAAAGCACGTTGCACAAGGAGAAAACCAATAGTGACATACTAACAGCCTTCCTGGGTGCTCAGGGAGAAGGGCAAAGCTGACCTCTTTGGAACCAGGATAGGGGAGCATCATTTGCAAGCCACTCCTGTCTCTCCTGGTGAAGAGGTCAGCCTCTCTGACCAGCTCAGCTACCAGCTCCTCCTGAAGCACTCACAGGTGCAGGGGCCAGACTGGCTTGGCTCCCTCCCTTCTGGAAGTTTCATCCTGAAAGAAAACCACTATGGAGACACATTCAGTTTCCTCTCCATTAAACCATTCCAGAAAAATAATCTCTACCAAATGTACTTTCTTCAGAAGTAGCACAAAGCCTGCTCTGTGAATCCCAAAAACAATGTGCTCATTAAAAACTCGCTGTTATGCAGCAATGGAAGTGCTCTTGAGAAATGGGTCTAAAAAAGAGATACAGTCAGGAGCAGAAAAGTAAGTGACAGAAAGGAATTTACAGTGAGACATTCCTTCACTAGGATGGAGTTATGTCAGTCTTACTGCAAAATGCTGTAAGGCAAAGCAAGAGCTGTTCCTGAGCAGAGGAAAACATACAAGCACATGTTACACTGGCCTATGGACACTGCTCACATTATGGAAAGGGCACCTGAGGGCCACATGACATCTCTCAGGAGAAGGCCATGGTTGAGGTGGACACCTCTGAGAAGAGGAGGAGACTGGCCTGAAGCTCAGCACTGTTCCCATCAGCTCCCAGCCTTGCAGAAGGTAGAGGGGTTTCATGCAGTGTCAGATACAACACCGGATTATGCCACCACCCATGCCCAGGCACAATCCCACACTTCCTCTGGGGAAGGACAGCCCCTAGCTTGCCAGGCAGGTGTGGTGCACCACACTACAACATGAGACAAGAGAAAAGACTTTTGGCCATATCAAAATGAGTCACTCTTTTAACTGGAAGTTTAAGCGAAGTGAAGACCATTGTGCAAAATGTTTCCGTGTCGATGAATCAGCTTCTTCCAAGGGGAAAAGCAGAGCCATTTGAAGAACAGTGGCCCGTTATACAGCACAAGCCCTCCCCCAGAGACCTCGCAATTAAGGCCTGAGACAAGCTGGAGCAAGCAGGCAAAAGAAACTCTGGGTTCACAGGTACCAATTAAGCAAGAAGAGCAGAAATCTCAGTTTACCACTGGCCTGACCAATGCCAGAGGGGAAGAGTGTGTTGGCCAATTTCAAAATGAGATTTAAAAGAAAAAGAGCTGGTTAATATGAACCAGTAAGCCTCGCTAGGCTGAAAAATTATGAAATAGCCCTCTGTGTGTTCCTGCCTTCCCCTTTTATACATATGTCATGAATAATTAACTGGTTCTTTGTCTTCAGCCCTTGATGAATTCTGGGGTGTAGTAACAGGAGTAGCCGATGGTATCTTGACTGTTCTCCCTTCAGACAATACTACACTCTTGCATGTAATCCTATGATGGCACAAAGCAGGTTCTCCTTATCCTCCCCATCAGGTTTCTATCCTGTCTTCTTCCTGTGCATGTAATTATCTTCTGGAGTCACGTTCATGGAAGCAATAAGCACATACACCACTCAGCAGCACCGTTCAGACTGGCAGAGCTGCTAATGTTGGGCTATAATTACACAGTAGAAATCCTTCAGCAGCAGTCAGCAGCCCTGGACAATAACAGCAAACAAGTAATACCTTGTAGGCCAGCTTACCCATTAGTTTTTTATAATTTTTGTGGTCATGAGTCATGTGGGAGGTAACATGTCACATACAAGTGTTGGGCCTGGAGACCAACAGAGCAGACAGTATTTTTTCTTTGGCTGTAATCTGAGCCACCCTCAAGAGACAAGGTGGGTTATCACTGTCCTGGTAGTCATGCAGGTGGCCGGGCACACAGTGATGATCCACCATGACCAGGAGTTAGGGAGTTGCCAAAGCAAATGAAACACAAGACAGGAGGTACATGAGTAAATCTGGTCTACCAGCACTGCAGGCAAACACAATCCATGCTGGGAACAAGCAACAGAGAATGTGATCCCATCCCACCCAAAGGCAGGATTGTCATATTCCACTTTCTAGCAAACCATTCAACAGTCCAAAGCTTGGGAAGTTCTGCAGGACACCTTGCACCTGTTCATGCACCTCCCAGGAGCACCATGAAGCCACAGTAATCCTGGAAGTGTGACAATATTGGAGGCTGAACTAAATCACACCACTATGTGCAGGTGCCCACATTTCATTCGATGTGGTTGAAGTGGGGAAAGGCAGCCTGATGGAATCAGTGTGCACTTCTGGTGTGGACAGTCATTACAGGCTGCCAGAGGGAAGGGAGCTTTCTGTGGAAGGAGACAGAACATGGCTGGCACAGAGGGCATAGATGGGAGGGCTGGCCCTAGCCAGGGTGAGACAAGCAAGTTTACTTGAGATCTTGGGGGATGATTAAAAAATGAAACACAAAGGTAGGTCTCAAGAGTTGCACGAGCAGTCACAGTGAAGTAGCACAAACAGGTACCACTGGTCTGCATCTCCCTTCTTCTCACCCACACCCCTCATCCTGCCCCAGCTGCTGGCTCCACAGGGCCTGAGTCTCCACAGCTCCCTTCTAGGAAAGGACAGCTTTGTCTCCTGCCAGGCTGGTAGGGCTCTGCCTTTCTTACACACATCCTCAGGAGTCCTGTGGACTGTCCTTGGCTGGCACTGCAAAGGCGCAAAGGGCACCCACACCTCTTGTTTCCCCTTCCTGCAGGAAGCATGTACAAAAGTGCAGTAGTGAATTTCCCCCCTCTTTCCATCACATAATACACGCTTTTAATGAAAGCAAATAATTAAAAAACAAATTAATAAAATAAAATTAACTGAGACATGACCTCAGCCTGGCTGCTCAGAGCAAGAGGTGGGGTCTGCACCTGGTCAGCTGTTGCTGCACCTATGCCACAGCATTTTATGGAGTAGTCACAGAAAAGGCAGGGTCCATGCTGCATGTTATTAATGTTTTTGGTGAAAGAACAACACTATTTACCTGACTTTCCAGTTTTTTCTTATGGCAAATTACTGGGAAGTGTTTACCTAGCTACTGGAGCTGAGAGTGAAATGAGTGTGTTGCAACAAATAAACTGTCCATTTTTTTCCTTCAAAACAAACATAAACACAGTGGGATCAAAATCTGCTCTTTTCTTTGGTAGATGCAATGCCTGACTTGTCCCAGCTAAACACATTTCCCTCCAGCTTTGTCCGTCATTTTTCAGTGATGCTCCCAGCTAGCCTGGGATCCCAGAACAATATAGAGAAAACACAAGGATCTATCTGGGACAAACACTCCTGTGCAGAGTGACAACAAGCACAAGGCAAGGGATTACTGCAGGCTAGGGAGTGTATCCACCTCAAAAATGCTGTTGACTGCAGATGTATGAGGAAACATGTCACCATTGTAGACAGATATGTACATAGTGATGTCTGATTCAGATCACTACTAATTACTCTGGAAGGGTACTTGAGGTGCCTTAGAAAGCCAACACCCGCTGATGAGGTATGATCCTTCCTGGAGCAGTGTTCTCACACTGACTGCAGCTTGGGTGTTTCAGCTTGAGCTTGTCCTCCTGAGAAAGGGCTTGCAGCTTCTTTTGGTGCTGAGCTCCCACAAGGAATGTGTTCACTGCTCTGTCATGAACTGAATGACAGCCCTGAAAGCAAGTGAATTTATGACAGTTCGATACTCAGCTATAAATAACTGCTCTCGGGGTGTGGGTTTTCACCCACTTTTGCTTGGCAGTAAATTCTCTCAGGAAGTGAAGGAAAAGTATGGTGCAATCCATGCTCTAGGCAAGGAAGAGGGAAGATGCTAGCTCTGCCCCTCTGTCCAAGCAGAGAGGCTCCAAACAAGACTAAAAGAGAAGAAGAAAAAGGCAAGAAGAAATGATGGATGTGAAATGCAGAAGAGAAATATAACTAAATATCAGAGGGCTAAAAAAACATCGAGGAAGGGATGTGCACTTGAAGCACCCCTTCTCCATGGCTAGGGCTTCCATTCCTAACTGTGCCACCTGCAGCCCCTCCATGGCCTCTAACCCATCGCAGAGTGGCCTGTGAAGGCCACTCTGGTCCAAGGCTCACTCATTTGTTCCCAGGCACAGTTCATCCTGCCCAGCCACTTCTGTATTTCAGCCACAGTAAATGAAGAGGTAAATGCCAGCTCTCCTGGACACTCCCACAGTGACACTAAACCCACATAGCACAAACACTGGTTCCTGCAGGACAGGTAGTCTTCAAAAGAGCCAGCACCCCAGGGAGTAGGTATTTAGGCATACTTGTAATTTGATTTTAAAGGTTGGAGAATCCTAGGCAAAGAGCTGAGGAAAGTGGTGTGAAAAGACCGCACTGGTTTTCTAATTGGCATCTTCTTGGCATTGTAGCAACATACATTAGCAATAGCAAAACATCCAAAACACAACATTCAACAAAAATGAGGTCAGTGGAACAAAACACATTATTGCTGAAACCAGCTTGCCTCTCAACATTAACTGTGCCATGAAAGACACTGACTCAAACCCGATAAGAGATGAAATATTAGAGGTTGCAGCACACATTTCTCAAGAGCTCCTCCATTGATCCTGCTGCCCAGTTGACGATCAGCCCCTTTGATGGCTTCCAGTTTCACCAGGGGGTCCTTTTATTTTCCACCCTGTGCTGGTTTGAGGCTTCCATATAGAAGCTTGTGCCATCCAGTGTTCACAGCAGTGCTGACTGCTCTGGTGTTTTCTGCACAATACTTACACACCCATGGCAGAGGTCTGTCCCACACAGAGGCTGTGCTATTCCATCACTTGCTCACCCACTTGTTTATACAGGGGTTTTTTTCTCAAAAAGGAAAATGTAATTATTTTTTCACGTTTTCTTTCTGGTTTTGTTTCATCTTGGTTTAGTTTTAAATCATCTTAATATTACTTGCAGAAAAAGAATTGCATTTTGGACTGATGCAAGTAGCCACGGGTGAAAGGATACTCTCATTCAAATATTGTACTGAGGTCACACAGCACAAGGAAGTCAATTAAAGTATTTTTATCACTGTTATGGTTAAGACTCTTGAAAAAAACCCCAGTATTTTGCATTTCCTGACACACGAAGATGATCTAAGTTCCAGCACTGGGAGTGAAAACCTTTGTTTCTTTGCTCCTACGGAAAAAGCACATCAAAAGGGCACTACTGCTTGTCTAGGTGCCCTCTGGGAAAATGGGGGGACCGTGCTCCAACAGAAACAATTGAGCAGATGCCTGCAGGTGGATTCAGAGCAATGACAAAGTTAGGAAACCCACCAATTTGGGTAAGGAAAAAAAAATCTTCTGGCTGCAGCTGAAAAAGTGCTCTTGATGTTTAACAATGTTGACCCTCAAAGTTCCCCAAAAAATATGAGGGGTAGACTCTGGCCTGTTTCTCTAGAGAAAATAATGCCAGATCTATACTCTGAAATACCAAGTTTTCTGCCAGGCTGTTGGGGTCCACTCCAGCTAGCTATAGACCCTTGCCCACACGATACTTCATAGACAAAGGTAAAAGATTGAGAAGCGCTCTTCTCCATATGGTAAACATTCTCCTTTATTCCAAGAGACATACCAGGTGGACAAACCCATGTGAGAAAGAGGGCGTTTCCTGGTGGCAGGGAACTTTTATACCCTGGGGATGGGGACAGAGGAAGATGTCTACAGCCAATGGGATACCAGTGAGGAGTAGCTAGGGGAGGGTCTCTTCACTCAGGAAGAGACCACCAGGGGGTACTGGGGTGGGTGAGGGAAAGACCATGTGATGGGGGAAGGGGATAACAATCCATGTGATATAACATAAGCTATACAGTGCAATATAAAACTATTCTGTGCAAATTCCCAATCACCCCGTGCAAAAGAACCACTAAATTAACTAGTGCACCACAACACCACTGAAAACTGGAAAATTAAGGTTAGGGACAGGGTGGTTCATTAATGATAAATCATCATGACACTCTTTTATTTGCAGGGAAACTAGAAAGTTTCTCTTCTCAGGTGTATCAAGGTCTTCAGGAGGAAATGATTGCATACACAGTTGCTGAGTCTGCTACAGATAATTATAATCTGTTTTTCCACTGAAGTAAACTCCCTCATCCTTTTGCAGTTCAACTCAGGTGATAGTTTTCAACACTTACATCATCATCATAAAAAGGAGTGTCCAAAGTCCTGCAGGGACTGGGAGGGGCAAGCAGCAGGCATCAACTCTGCCTCCTGCCCAGGAACATCAACAGCACCTGGCAGGTGATAAGCAGCATTCAGCCTGGGTAGGGGCAATATCCAAGCCCCTACAATATCCAAGGGGCAAAATCAGTTCTGCAGCAGTTCCAAGCAGGTCCTGAAGCAAAATAAATCCACTGAATTTTGAAATAGACTTCTACTTGAAAGAGAAAAGTTAGCATGGAGGAGAAGCTGGGAGAATCAAAAGGGTTGCCAGTGTGGGCTGCCCTTGCAGAGTGAAGAGGAAACATCATCCAATCCCAAGCCATCTCATCACTGCTGCCATTTGAGGGAACCCAGGAACACTTACCCTTGGAGCAGATCCAAAGAAGGGGAGTGACTGGCCCAGGCACCACAAGGATTGAGGGATCCCCAGCAAGGAAGCGTGGGGAGCTCACCCTCTTCCCTGCTCCCTCACACAGTCCTCTGGGTCAGATCAGTACAAGGATTTAGCTGCCTACAAATGCAAATCAGGCGCAACGTGGTGTTTCCCAAAGCATTTGCATCTCAGACACCCACATATTCCTAAAACTCTCCCCTTCCGCCTATGCACTCTGCGTTAGTTTCTTCACTTCTAAAATGGATATGGTAATTACCCGCCTCTCTGGCAGCAGCAGCAGGAGAGGAGATACCTGCTCTGCTGCCATTACCTCCACGGTGGCAGCACCACATCCCCTTCCCATTCCCCCTCTGCACCATGTGCCAGGCAATGCTGGCTACTCCATCAGCACCTGCAATTTCATCTGGAGACTTTGGGAGAGGAGAGAAATGCCAGCTCTGCATCCAGCCCTGTTTAAGATGGTGTTTTGGGATGATGTTTCCTGACCATTACCTCAATATCTTCAGGCTTCTGCCTCAGGAAAACTTCAGGTTCCCCAGACCAGCAGCACATCTAATCATTGTGTTTCACACACACAGCTGCTGGCAGGCATGTGACTGGCACTTGCCAGAAATACCATGGGGTCATGAGCGTGCACTGCAGGGAAATGAAATCTGAGTGGGTGCCTTTCAAGGAAACCACAAGTCTTTGGGTGCCCCAGCAGTCACACAGCTCAAGAGAATCAGTCCCCTGTGTGAATTTTTTGCAGTGTATTTTTCCTGCACTGTCAGCCTTTTGTACTTCCCCTTCATAGCTAAGCCATGTCTTCGTCTCTTCTTGGCAGTGCTCATTTCTCACAGTAAGAGAATATCATCAAAACCTAAGAATAACAAACAGAAGTGTTTTCTTGCCAATCAGCATAAAGCAATCTCACATAAAACTGACCTTCTGGATAGCGCTTTATGTTCTATTTACTCAAACATAAAATCCTATTTTCCTTTAAATAGGAAAGAGGGAAGTGTACAGACAAAGGGGTTCCACTTCAGGAACACAGAATTACAAAGGGAGTTCATCAATTCAGTTTGCAGGCTGAGCGCAGCAATTAAAATATCGCAACACAAGTAGGAATCTATATGCTCAAGCAAACACTCCAGCTGATCATCCCCCCACTTCAGGCAGGTAATCCATCAGGTCTGGCCACTCCAACACTTTTGAAAACTTGTGCAAATAAAAGCAGTAGGCAGTGCAGCAAGTTAGACCTTGAGGCAGGTGCACTGGCTTGTTGGCAGAGCAACATACCTGACCTAAAATCTCGCAGGCCAAAGAGGGAGCCCTCAAGACTGAGCTCACAGAGTAGCACATGTGGCAGGGTCATAGTGTTAAATTCCAGGTGCTCAGGTGCTTCTAAACATCTCAGACACAAAAGGTACCACCAATGCAGCAAGCATGAGGATGCAGCTCCCCTTGGCTGCAGTAGATGTGGCTCATTCCATAAAGGCTCTCAGGGAGGTGCGGAGTGTAGTACGCTAAATTAGCAGAAACACTGCAGCACACTTATTAATGCAGCTGGTGAGCTGCTGGACTCACAGAAATTCCACAGAGCATGGTGGAAATAAACTCTCTTCAGCTGCAGACCTGTTTGCTCATTCCAGCTCTGATTTTCCATTCCAGCTCTGATTTTTCATCCATGTCAGGCTCATCCTGAAATAGGGAGCACCATATGGTGATGGTGCAGTGGTCCTGAGCTTTTTGCCACAAGCCAAACACAGAACAGCCCTGGAGTTTTAACCCAGCCCATGGTGCTGCCTCCTGGGTGTCTGCTACCAGTGTTTTTTTCTCATGTGAACACTCAAAAAATTGTTTGCTTTCTAACCATGCCAAGGTACATAAAACCATGGGAAGATACTAACAATGGAGAGCTGAGCTGTAGTGATTAATAAAGACACCAGATCCTTCAGACTTTCCTTAGGAAATACAGCAGAGACCTGAGTCACTGGCTGCTCACAGTATTTGCTGTAGCAGTGGCACTCAGCGGCACCTTGCAACACCTCTGCCGGCTCGGCCACCTCGCCTGCCTGGGAGTTTCACTACAGCCTATGAGAGTTATGCTCCAAATTATTCTGGAGGATTGAAAAATTGCCCAAACCAGTGTTTCTTGACTAGCAGACTGGCTTGTGGAGTATGTGCTTCAAATCTCATGCCATGTGGAGGAATGTCAGGGTACCCAGACCTAGGAGTCACAAGAAGAAAGCCACAAGAGGCCTGGTCATTAAAAGGTCTCAGGGATTAGCTGCTAGGCAGGATCTTTCTTCTATTTGCACAGTGTCTGAAACATCCCATGTTCATAAGTGGGTGCTGATGGAAAGAGAGTGAGAAACAAGGCATGCACTGCCCAGCCTCTCTCTTGGCGGGTCATCTTTTTCAGAAATTCGTCTTTTTCCTACAAGGTGTACACGCATCCGTGCTCACAGATAGCTTATCTGTCCAGTTCATCCTCAGCCCTGGGCCTCCAGCTGCATGCACTGCCTGCTGATCAGCAGCAAACCTGCAGGTTTCCTTGGGCAAAACATAAGGGGAAAAAAAAAAAAAGAACATCAGGACTACAAGGGGTCTGAGGTCAATGGGTCTCCCAGCAGACAGCCTGCCCACTACCTGGAAACTCCCACTGCATATACCCTTGCAGCAGAACCTGCTTTTCCTTAACCAGCCACAGGAACAGACTTGGGCCAGAGAAGCAAGTGACAAAATTCCTGCTCATTTCAATGAGAAGCAGCAGGCCAAGCTCCAATGCTCCAGATATTCCTGCCAGACACCAATGCAGATTTTTTTCAAAGCTGGTTCCTGTTGTAGTAGAAGACACAAAGCTGGCTTCTTCTGGCATCCAGAAGACTCTCCTTAGAGAGAAAGGATAATTAAAGACTTTGGTAGTTATTTGTGCAGCCTGGTCTTATGCTGCTCACTCCCCTCACAAATGACAACCACAAGCACGGTGGAGGTGGCTAGGACAGAGGCAGAGCCCTGAGATGGGTCTGGGTCAGCAAATGCTGCCTAAGACTTACCATGGGCCGGGTTCAAACTTCTTCAACATCCACCCCTCCACAGTGTTAGCTCCTGTTTTGCTGACAGTTGCAGCTGTGGAGAGCCTTTTGCTGATTCACAGGCTTTGCAAGCGTTATTATTAGCTTATGGAGATGAAATGGCTGTTGATTTGAAAAGATTTGGTAGAAAACCAGGGCAGGGTGACCTGAAACTGGGAGGATTTCATTTTCTTGATGGCAAATGTCAAGCCCATCATGCTTTGCCTGTATGCACATACAAGCTGATGAGGATTAATGCATGAGAACTATTGCCACTATTAAAACAGCAGCACCCTCCCCCTGAAGAAAAAAGGAGAGAAGAAATCCTTTTACATGGATCCCCCTCCCCCTAATAAACAGGGAGCTAGGACCTGGGGGTGACAGTTCTGGGGGATAAGGGAGTGAGGATGAAGGTCACTGACATGACGTGTCCACCTGCTCTGGCTGGCTGTGGTTTATTATGCAATATTGTCTCCTAGCAAAAATGCTCAGTGTCTTTGTCCTCCATCTTCCACAGTCATCTTAATCCTTCCAAGCAAGACCTCTTGTAGTAGTAGGTGGGAAATGGAGTCAGATGTTTCCTGAACTGTCCTATAAAATTTCTCTGCTAGAGGGTTCAAGCAGCACTGATGCCATGGGAGAAACAGCAGGAGTGGCTACACAGTCCCTCCACCACCTCAGCAAAACAGTATAGGAAACCAAAGAGAATAATATATTCTGTAACAATTTATTTGCACAAATCATCCAACTCCAGAAGCAAATCAGATTGCTTCCTTGGTACCTAATTAAGTTGATTTGCTCTTCCTCAGACACATGGGAGTAGGATTGGTTGCTGTCACAGCCTTGACAGACTTTTCAGGACTCCAAACAGATTCCCACCTGGCTCCCTGTGTGGGTATCAAAAGGGAAGGATTGCTTTTAGTAGCTGGTCCTTGGGAAACACTCCTTGACCAACCACTGCACCAAGAGCTCAGAGCTGAAGTCCCTGCTGGTGTGGCACCCCAGGGTCAGCATTTGGGCTGGTGCTGTTCAGCCTGGGCTGTGCTTGACACACCAATCCAGCTCTGCATCCTCCTGCCGAGGGAAACAAGGGCGCTGCAGTGCTCCAGGCAGGCTCATGCTCAGCTGTATGCATCTGCCTGATGGATTCAGCCTGCGGAGCTACTCACACAGCTCTCCTGAATTTCTGCTCATCTCAGTGAAAGAAGAGACATCAGCAACAGAGCTGACAGCTGAAGCCAGACCTGTTCAGATCTGCTGCCACTGCCAAGCCTGGTTCAGGAATCTCTCTCTGAATTTCCATTTGGACACACAGAATTAGTTTCAGTACAAGAGGGCAGCAATAATGCACCTAATTTGTTTCACCCTGGAATACATCGTCATTTAAAAGCCTGGAATATTTATTGTCGGCAAAGAGATATTGATTGCTTAGCCACAGGCAGAGTAAAAATCATTGAGGGGGAAAAAAAGAACAAGCAACAAAACAAACCAGAAAAATTGCTCTGGTGGCTTCCTTCCACACTAGTGTGCGATGCACTGCCTCAGTTTTTACTGCCTTCCAGCATCCCTCAGCCCTCACAATCTTCCAGGGCACAAAAAAAATGGCCTTTCCCTTTGAATTTATTGGAGAATGGATTCCAGCAGCTCCCGGGCACTTTATCACCTTCCTGCAGGGGAACATAAAACAGGGCCCTTGTCTCTGCCTGTGCCGTAGGAACAAATAAATAAGGGCAGCTCCCTGCAGCTCCGCCACCGGCTCATCCACGCGCAGGAGCTGGCTGCATTGTACCAGCGAGCTCCAGCTGCGCAGTTCAGAGCTAGCTCGGCTCTGAACTGCCCACAGCCCCTGGATGTTTGGAGCCAGTTATTTCCTTCTTAGGGTTTGTCCAACAGGAAGGCTGTTCCCCACCCCTAAAACCTGGTTAAAAGCTAATGGTCCATTGTGGCTCCTGTAAAAGATGGATTTCCCTGCTAATGGGGGCTGCCGGCTTTCTTGTGGTGGCGGCGATTCCAGCGCTGCTTGGACGCTGCAGTTGGGTGCATGTGGCCGGAGTGGTTTCCTTTCAGCAAATTGCATTTTAATAGCCTGAGGACAATCGCTCTCCTCACTGGGGTGCTGCAGTGGCCCTGTGGCAAGCCTCGCTGTCGCTCCATTTGCCACAAAACCCCTCGCGCTGGCTTCCTCGGTGGCCCGGGCTCAGGCACAGCGGCACCGGCGCCTTCTGGGGCAGCTGTGGGGCAGCTCCACACAGGGACTCACCGGCAGGAGAAAGTGCGACTGGTCCTGCGGGCAGTGGCCTGGCCATTCCCTGCCATGGGGGCTGGGATAAAACTTCCTGGGCGAGTGCGCAGTGCTGCAGGGCTCAGAGAATTGCCGTGAGGGCAGGCGAGCCGCCTCACCGCTGCTGGCCAGAGCCTGCTCCCGCTCCAGCGCAGAGATGGCCGCGCTGCCTCCCTCAGGTCCCGGGGAGAGGCAGGGTGGCGCCGGGCCGCTTGGTGAGATAAGCGCGGGGCTGTCCCCCTGCACCGGCAGCCAGGCCTCTGTAATCTGTCCCCTGGCACCCATCCATGGCCATCCCAGCACAGCTGGGACGAGGATTGCAGCCATGCAAGGTGACTACGGCCGCGCACAAAGACTGAGGCCAAGCATGAGGGTTGCAGTGGTGCAGCCGCTCCCAAAAGCCCAGGCATCGGCAGAGTGAGAGACTGAAATGTCAGCAAGGTCGTGCTGGCATCCAGGGGAGAGCAAGATCCCGGCACAGCCACGCTCCCCTCTGCTCTTCCCAGCAGCCTCTTTGCTGGAGTGAGAAGGACGCAAATTAGCGCCTCCGTGGGTCTTTGCCACCCACCTCTGGAGATAGGGTAGGCGTTCCTCAAGGTTTTGATTATTCTAATTTTTTTGCCTGGTTTTAAAGGGGGAAAAAAATAACACAAGGTGCCACCCGTATTTCAAAAATAAGAAATGTGGACTAACCTGTCAGTTCATTCACAAGGGACAATTTGTTGTGTTCTCATCAAGACATCCTATTTATTTATTTTTTTATAAGTACTGTCTTTTCTCAGCCTAACCTTATTGATTATTCCTTCCCAAAAGCTTTAGATAATTATTTGGTTCAACATTTATCACTTAAAGAGTAATTCATGTGCTAATATACATAATCCAACAGCACAGTTTAATTGCAAGATCTTAGCACTGCAGTTGAACTGCGTTGTTTGGTTTGATTTCTCATATTCTTTTATGGGCTCTAATTAGCCCCATGCAAAAACAGACTTTCTAGATGTTAGCAGCTCTGAAAGCCTTTAGCAAAAGCTACTGGGGTTCAAATGTTTTGTTCTACTAAAAACACTGAGAGAACATGAACGTGTAATTTCACTTACAAAAGTATTTCAGAAAGGAAAGTGGTTTGGAGTCGGGCTTTTAAAAATAACTATTTTAGGAAGTTAAAGCATTTTACAAAACAAAAAGTCATCATCCCTCAAGTCTGTCTCTGCAGTGAAACCACCACCAGCTACTGAAATGTTTGTGCTGGTATTTTCAAAATTTGGGGGGAGGGTATGGATTTCTCTTCTTGCCTTAGCATCACTAAAAGGAATAGAAATTGAAAGTACACAAGGTAAACCATCTGCTTATGAAAGACCTGAGCAAGGGCTTTGGGTGCCCCAGTACCCCAGATCATGTCTGGGCTTCCCAGTCATGCCACGCGAGACCGCGTCTCTGCTGTAGACATAAGATTTTTTCCACAAACAGAATAGTAGTATTTTCAAGACAATCTCAGTCTAAAGCAAACAAACGTGCTTTAAGGATCCTAAATTCTATGCAAGCTCACTTGTCTAAAGTACACAGGGGCTTGGGAGTGCTACTGATGCCTCTGGGCTTTTTAGAAGCATCTAAACAGCGTGAGGACATGGTGGTTTATCCTTAGGTCCTGTGCGACAATGAGATGCATGATACTTTTGTGATACTTCTGTAGTCTGACAGCAGTCACGGAGGTGGCTGTGACTTGGATGTGGTGCTTCCTTGCCCTGAGAGAGGACAGTGAGGGAGGACAACTGTGCGCTCTGGGGCAAGATGGATTTACTCTCTGCTGAACTCCAGAGCTCTTGCTCACACCCAGCACGCTACAGACTCCTCACGAGCACCAAGACAACTTCTTTCTTTCAGCCCCTCTGCTTCTGCCTGCATGAGAAGCTGTGTACCAGGGAAGCACTGGCTGCATGCAGATCGTGGAGGGCTCTCATTTCACCACCTGACACATAAAAGCAAAAAATAAAGAAGTCAGAAACATTATCACCATGGAACTGTTCTGGATGAATTTCATCTGAGATTAAAACCAAACCAGGAGCATTTTCAGCATGGCAGGCATTTTCTTTAGCTTCCAGAACAGAAAAACATGAGTCAACAGGCTAAAGAAATCTCAGAAACAGGTGGTGAGAGACGCTGTATGGAGTTCAGTATTTGTGCAGTTGCTCTGGTTCTTACATAGGCCTGTGTTAAATGAACCAAAATACCACTCTGTTTTTGTGGCTGACATATATATACTGTCTTACAAGCAATGGGCATCTACCATAGCTATGCTGCAGTGATGTTTATTCATTTAATAAGACAGTCTCTTAAATCTCCTCTCTATGACCTTTAAGAAAATCACAATGTGACCAAATAATCTCCTTTCTACAACTTTTAAGAAAATAAAATTAAGAAAAAAACCACAAAAACCCACAACATTCTTTTGGGCTTGGTTGGGGTGAGTTTTTTTCTGGTTCTTCTGGACATCAAAGAGAACAAAATTAGGAAAATCCTTGAGTCCAACTGCTTCTGTATCCCTCCTAATTGACCTGCACAGGAGCCTGTCTCTATATCACTTTCAAGCTGCTTTAGCTAAATTGCTTCAGGATACAAGAGGTTAAAGCACCCTGCTGGGCAGAAATCTTTTACTTTAAAGGTCTAGCAGCCTTTCCCTTAATCTGCAGAGTGGAGCTGTGATCATACAACAGCCAAAGTCATGAGCTTGTTAATGCTGAAATGACAGATGTTATAACAACAGGATATTTATTAAGTTTCCCATTACCCTGCTGGGTTGTCAGACCCCGATTTCTTTCTAAGACTGCTTTTTGGTTTTCAATAACCAAAAGTTAACAGAAGTCTGTTTCCAGCCTTCTAACAAGAAGTCATGTGAAAGGAAAAAAAACTAAAAAGAAAATATTTATAAATTCTCTGTCTCAGCTTGACTCCTATTAAAGGAGGAGGCAGTACTACTAATTCTGTCTTGTCTTTCTGCCTCCATGTTATGGTATAGATTGTTTTAGAGTATGTATAGTTTTAACCTTTTACCTAAACACTATACAGCATGAAAAGTCAGAGTCCATGTGATTCCGAAGTCCTGGAGACTTTAGTACCTATTAATTATTTAGTGAAGCACTGCAAACTCTCTTGTGGGGGGTGTTTTTCCTCATTGCCAGATTAGAAAGCATCCAGCAGCCCTGCCTGGAGGATAACTACCTCTATGGTCAGCGCTGTGCTGGGAGGAGACAACTCCTGCCCAAGCAGGACTTGGAAGTTACTGTGGAAAAAGCAGACAGCCAAGAAAAGCCACGTGCACAAGGAAACAAGAAATAACCAGGTTTAAGCAGTTATTTCTGCATAAATTGAGTTCCAAGACTCATTCATCAATTCTAAACTCAGTAAAGTGTTAATCCCAGAACAACTGGAGCGGCAGCCCAGTATCAGAGTTGTTGCACCACTGGCGGTGCCCTTTCCACCAGCGCATTGCTCCCTTTACACCTATGCCACACATGCTCTGGATGTGGAGGCCTTTCCTATAGGCTCAGGGAAGTTTCAAACATTGAGGGCTGGGCAATGCTGTGCATGCATTTGTAGGTAGATGAGTGTTGTGTGACAGGAGCTGCTCAGAGCACAGATTACCTGGCCTGCATGTCCCAGCTCGTGGCAGTCATGCTCTCACTTCTCCCATGTGCTGTGGCCCTAAAATTGGTGCAGCACAGCCAGGATCAGCCAAGAGCAATCCAGGCCTCTCTGAGGAAGACTGCTGGTTTTCCATCCCTCAGGCTGGGTCAGTTTGCAGTCCGACCCAAGAGAGGATGGCTTCCTTCCTTAGCACAGCTGTAGTCCTGCTGGATGCTTCTTGAGATTTCTACAAGCCACCCCCCATCTCTATTTCTGAGGCCATCCTTAAACTGAAATTTTAGCTTTTGGGGGAAACTGAAATCCATATGGAGATAAATGAGACCCCTCAGAGAACTACAGCTTCTACTGTGGTCACATTTGCAAGTCTCAGCGAGTACTTTGTATTTCTTTAAGCAATATTTAGCAGAGTTTGAGGGATGAAAAGCATGACAGAGGTCAGAGCCCTGCATGTGCTATGAACAGAGAGCACTTTTCACCTGTCAGAGATCCCAGTAAAAGGCAGGCTCTTATATTCAGAATCTACTTATCAGAGATGAAAACTGAGATGTGAAACATGCTCTAAGGGGTCCTGTAACAATTATTACCATCCTATTCAATTTACTTAGTAAACATCTTGGACTTACCAAAAAGACCATCAGTGAAATTTCAATTAATACTAAGTTTTCCTCCTCTACATATGAGTGGCTTTGTTTGGGGTTAGTCACAGATACAGAAATTAAACAAAAAAAAAAATCAAACCAAACAAACCCCCCAAAACCAAAAACAAACCACCATAAAACAAAACACACAAACAAACAACAACAACAAAAAAAAAAACCCAACCAAAATCCAAGAGCCCAACTTTTTAACAAAGACTTAAAGTGTTGAGAATTAATCTAGCCTTATCTTCAACACATTCTTCCACATTTCCAGGTCTTTGATATCCTCCGTCCAGCCCAACTTGGTCCAGAGTCTTGCACTCTTACTGAGCACAGGAAAACACAGTGTCACTGGCTCAGCCAGCCAGCATGTGGCCCCTGAACGCATTATCACAGGAAGATACCCTGAAGCCAATTGGGTTAAGACATCTCCCTTCAAAAAGAATCTGTCAGAACAAAGTTCCTGTCAGAACCAAGTTGTTTGAAAAGTAGGAGGGTCATATTTGGGTAAAACCCCCAACAAACTCTCACATTATTTAAAAGAAGGATCACATGTACTGGAAGGAGTAGCTGAATGATGTACAGTCCAGAATTGCATCTATCATGCTCTCCACTCCTCCCCTGCCTTACTTTAACTGGCTGGATAAATCAGTGCATAGGACAGGATATAATCTGGTATTTATGGAATAAAGTCACCATCACATCACCAGTATCTTGAAGGATTAGTTTTTCAGAATGCTATGTATAGTACAGGCCAAAATGCACCTCAGGAACAGATACATTTTCTTATGTATCACTAAAGCAGCTTCTCCTTTCTGAAGTTCAAGCAAATATTTTTCCATCCCAATTTATTGCTGTGGTCCCTGTTTCCACAGTACATTCTACAGCCACTCAGAGCTCTGCAGAGTGCTGAAGTACTTGTTAGTGGTGAGTGACCTGCTACCGAAATTGTGTGGTTAGCTCCACTTTTTATGAACTGACACTTCCTTTTTAGCTGATATTAAAGAAAAATAATATGTTAGCAAAAATTGGACAGGTTTTTGGAAATGAAGTTTATTTCTATGTTCTGTGGATTAGAAACAAGGACATAGAAAAAGTAAATAATTCATTAAATGTTTTATCAGGAGAATTAATTATTTAATTTGAAAATATTCTTAATAATATTAAAAAATACTTGCATTTGAACTTTAAAGCATAGAAATGTTTCTGTAACCTAGAGGAACTTTAAAACCTTCATCATCATCGAAATAAGACAGATCTGTTAAAACATAGCTGGTTTCAGCAGTTGCAGACTCACTGCACTGCATTAACCTCAAATTTGCAGTTTAAGGTTAAGGTTTAGAGATAAAGGGGAAGGGGAAGATGGCAGCAGTCCATCCTTGTTTATCTTGTTTAATTTTTGTCCTAGCCCAGACCAATGACTTTTTCTCTCCAAACCGCTGTTTCGAAAGGGGAACTCTCATGTTGCATAAGAACCCTCCATATCTGACTTTACCTTAAGTCATTTGGAGAAATACTGCACTTTCAGGATTTTAGCCACTGCCGGCAACAAACCCCATGCAAAGACATTTTTTTTGCCAAGCTGCAGTCTCTTGCAGAGAGAGGCTACTCCTCATATGCTCGGGTGTGAAACTAAACTACTGTTACCTGATTTTCTGCACCATTTCTCTAGCAGTGAGCTAAGCTTGGTACTTCACACTAACCTTTCCTGATGGAACAGCTGAGCCTGTGCTGGCTACCTTCTGTCTCAGAAAGATTAAGGTCTCAGCTTCAGCTGTGATCTGTTTAAACATGTTTTTCCATGCCTTTCACTAACTTGGATTTCCATGCACTCCAGGTGTAGGTCCCTCGCTAACAAGCTGTTAAGCACTGCAGAGCTATAGAGGAAAACCAAATAAAACCGTTACCCTCATTACAGCAGCTGCAGGAGGGGAAAAATATAACCACTCCAAAATCAAAACCCACACGCACTCCATTGCTCATCTTTGTCCATTCATACCATCATTTCATTTGCTTCCTACTAACCAGAGAGACCACTATGGGAGAGGTGACCTGCCTTTTTGATACTATCAGAGATGAAAGAAGTTTTGTCAAAAATCTCATAGATCACATTTTCTATTATTAAAGAATAAATCTAAAGAACTCCAGTGTCTGCCCTACTGTTTTTCCATGCCACATTAATTATTGCATGCATATGCAGTAATAGTAACTCAGATTACTCTCTGGGCAGAGGACAGCAATAAGAGCATCACAGAAAGCTACTGCTTGAGTAGCTTGAGTATCTCCCCAGCTTTCAGTATAGAAACATTGTTTTGACATCACCTTGTTTTTGTAGATACTTTTAGGAAGGGCACACCAAGTGCAGTAGAGTTCAAACTCTGGGTTCAATGACACCTTTTTTTCAGAGCAGCACACAGTGTTGCAAGGCAGTTGAGCTACATACACTCCCCTTAGCTGTGTGGCTAAACTTCTCAGCATTAAGGGAATGGGAAAAGGGATAAAAAACCCCATGTAAATTTTCAATAAATGCTACTGAGGTTTTCAATAACACATAGAGCTTGGGTGATGCTCTGGGCTTTTCATATACAGCCTGTGATGTCACGCTGCGGCTGTGACGTCAGTACAGCTCTGACACAGGAGCTCTGCCCACGCAGCTTGACTCAATATTTAGTTCTGCAGTTTTCCTACTCCTTCAGAAAAAGATAACTGGGACATTATAGTGCCAAGTGTCATTCCACTTCCAAGCTCAAACATATGTACCAAACACTTCCTTTTTAGCAATAACTTGCCGACTAACTTGTCAGTGTCTCTACTGTGCTGCTGCTGCATGCAGGGAGGTTTTCAACAAACTGGAAACACAACTACCAAGGCTGGGTTATAATTCTTGTGATAATTAAACAATGTTCTTTCCTTTTTTTCTTTTTGAACAGCCATGTGAAGAGAAAATCACTTCAAACTATCAAGACCTCTGCCAGTATGGATATTTAGGATGAATTACTTGAGCCTAGATTTTACCTAGTACTTAAGCCCAACTCTTCCTAATGCTTAGCTGGAAGCATGCAGAATCAGCCCCATCCATTTGGGTCAGAACCTTCTCACATGCCCACAAAAATACAATTGAAAATCATCACCCGAATTTTGCTAATTCACATAATCCCTTTCTCAAGGAAAAATGTGCTTGTCTGCAACTGACTGGGGGAGAGCCCATGGCAGCACAGGATAAAACAATGGACTGAGTCTCCAGTCAGTGCTGCCTAATGAAAAAATCTTGAGGGTATAGCAATATGTGCAGCATTTATCTGTGGGAGTGTTGTTCACTCCTGAACTAGGGTATGAGCACCTAGCTCAGGTAAGCAGCAGTGACCCAGTTACCTGCAGACTCCCTGTGCTGTACTCTGCACCCTCAGCTGCAGGGATCACACGGTAACATCAAACCAAGCAGTGAAGCTTGAATCCAGGTCTGCAGCAGGCCAGCAGCATCCACTTACACTCAGCAGACACGCTCTGAAGCACAGAAGACTGGCAGCAAGTGAATATCTCCCTCGGCTGAGGTCTTGCCTATACTGCAGAATGCAGTTGCCTACAGCACAGAATATAGGCAACTGGAGCACATGTGGGCCAACCCACAGCAAACCTAATCCAATAAATGAAATCTAACCAATTCACCCAGTGAGTCCAGGGGAAGATGAGGACAGGCTTCAGCCCAGGCCAGCAACATGAGCACAAATGCAGGAAGCCCAGCAGGTTGCACATCCTGTTCCACAGCATCACCAGGGCTATTCTTAGCTGCAGGAGCTGGTGCAGGAGGAAAATGCTGGGAAGCCAACCAATGCTGTAACTAGAAACAGAGCTTGGGTGATGGGGGGTGGGGATTGCCATTTGGTCTCAGCAATACTTTAAGGTTTGTGTTGATAGTCAAAAAAAAAAAAAAAAAAAAGATAAACCAAACCACAAATATATATAAATTCTAGCCAAAGTGTCAGTGGCAAGGCTTTCATGCCAGGACTGGGATGCTAGCACAGATCAGCCTGAGAAGATGCATGCTGAAAGTGCTTGTCTGCCTGGAGTCAGATGCTCCCATCCCACCCTTCTCCTGTGGCACTAGTTCTTCCAATGGAAAAGCAGCAAGGAGTTGTTCTGGGAGCTGGATCTGGTGATCCTTGTGGTCAGGCAACTATCTGCGGTAGGAGGTCTAGGAATGACATGGAGGAAGGTATGTGTAGCAAAAGTAAACTACAGAAGCTTCCCTTCCTGCTAATTTAAAATTCCCACACCAGCATGTCTCAAAGGATGTTCATAGTAAGTTCAAATCACATGATTCCATGGAGAGGTAGAAGCAGCTTTGGAAAATGGCAAAACTCAAGCTCACATGCAGTATTTACAGCACATACCCTCCTGCACACATAACTAACAATGTGGAATCACTTTTCCCTCTTGAAGCAGAAAAAGGAGCTGCTGAAGGGCTCCAAAATGAACTCACCACTGCAAGCTTATTAACAGCTCAAAGCAGGCATGGGTCACCATCCTGCCCTCCTCAGTACTAGTGCTGGCATCTACAGTCAGTCCTTTTCTCCCAAAAAACTGTGCAAACTGTAGTTTTTCTGAATTGAAACAAATTAAACTGAAAAGCACCAAAGCATCTTCTGCTCTAAAGCAGATTTCTTCCAAAGACATTGGAAGAGCAGTATAGAGTCCTATTAGGAAGCCTGTCTTATTGACCCTTATGTCAGATATTTAACCATGGCAAATTAACAGGTCAAGATGATTTTTTTATTATTTTCAAAAGCTGTTTTCATTTGAGATAAAAAAATACCTTTTGCATAATTAACTCTTCACAATACTAGAACTGAGCAACTATTCTTTTAATTGCACCTGGAACCCAGACAGTTGGAAGCCAGGACTTTAAAACCCATTTACTAACCTCCACCTCCTCTATTTGTGCTCTTTTCATCTCTTTTTGATGTTCTGGGAGATAGTGAATGTGTAATTCTACTAGTTAGATTCCTTCCTGGGAGCTGATCTGAGAAAGTAATCCCAACTAAATGTATTTGATAGTCAAGAGCTCCATTTATTTTCTCAGCACTTTAATACTTAAAAACAAAAAAAAACCCAAAAAAACAAAAACAAAAACAAACAAACAAACAAAAAAAAAAAACAAAAAAAAAAAAGAAAGAAAAAGAAATTGTTCTTTATTTTAAAAGAAGGCAAAAAGAAATATCATCAATGAACAAGCTATGCCAATTATATTTTAACATTTTTCAGAAGCAGGATCGAGGACATAAAAAAAAAAGATGCCAAATTAATCCCATGTGCTTTATGGAGACATACAGATGAAAGATATTTTTCAGCTTTGTGGTTTTGCTTTTCAACTGGTTAGACAACACAGTGAGTGCAAAAAATATAAATGTGAGCCTGCTAAAAGATGGTGCTGTACCTGACAGGCAGCTAACCACACAAAGCAAAGGTCACGAGGAATAATCAGACCTTCTGTTATCAGCAAAGCTACGTTTGATTTGGAAAATTGTCAACTCTGGCTTTAGCTCAGGCAAATGGAGCATCCACCTCTTTCTGCCTAGCAGAGAAAGGAAAAGCCAAAGATACTGTGGACCTGAACCACTTAAATGCATACCTAAAAAGGGTGTAACTGATGCTATGCTATGGAGCTAAAATAGTCAGAGCATATTTATATGCTTTTAAATATAGTTAGCAGTATTTCCCATTCCCTCCACGTGGAACTTGGAACATCTAGTTACAAAATTCACCCCCTCCATCCCTCCCGGTCTCTCCATAGCTGAAGAGATTAGAAAGTGCAGTCAAAGCAGGGGGCAGGGGAAGGAGAATGGCAAGAATCTTTATCCCTCCTCCCCAAACTCCACCAGGCAGTGTTTAATAAATTCAGATGGCCCAATTTCAGAAGCTAACAATGTCAGTTTAGCTAAACTTGCTAACAAGTCTTAGGACACTCAGTGGGCTTTTTTCCCTTTCTTTTTAGAGAATAGGGAAAAGGAATAAATTCTGGAATTACACCAAACTGACAGTATTTCTCCAGCAAATTTAGAAACACCACAGCAGTCCTGATTTTAAACATCCACAAAATCTACGTACTTTTTTCTTTAAAACTAGACTATACTTGCAGAAGCTTTGGACTCACTCCCACGAGTAATACCTGGTGTGCAAGTAAGTACTCGTCAGCCTGATGAAACTATTTAAGAATACAGAAATTTTCAGGACTGAGCCCTTGCCATGACTTTTGGGGAGTCACAAGCTGGGGCTGGTTCTCTTACATAACTCTGTGTATGTCCATACCGCACACTGCGATGTGGCAACTGCAGATATTAACAAAGCCCACGCTGGGTGTTGAAAGCAAATGAGTTACAATTATTAGGAGTTCCACAGAAACAATTTACTCTGCTAAAAAGGAAGACTGATGGTACTGTGCCTGGCCCGCTGAGTGTCTGAATTAGTTCTGCACCTCACCTTAGGTGCAGATATAATCTAGGAAGTGATTCTAAAATAGCACGTTCCTGGATGAGACGTAGTAAAATATTTCATCCAGTGATGTTTGGTGCATCTCTGACACATTTAATTAGAAGCCTAAGCAATCTAGACACTGAAATATAAACTTATGTTTCCTTAAAATCAGTGTTCCATAATTGTTTTTATTTTAAAAATTCAGGAATGTGATACACAATACAATTAGCTCCCCACCACTGCAGTGTTCACTTACATGAGATTCACTAGTTTCATGCTTTGTGGAAAAAAAAAATAAAATAAAGAGAGACTGTGCAGTGCTTTTGAATACTCTCAGTATTCTTAAACTGCGATCCTCAGAACAAATCAAGTCTGTATAACCCCAGACAGATCAAGTTAAAAAAAACCCGAGCTATTTCACAAGCTAGTGGGCTACAGTCAGGTCTCCTACAGCCAGAACGGAGAAATTGTGTTCCTGCAACTGCACAGCCACCACGCTGACCTCACTCTATGCTTTCAGGGAGTTTATCATCAAGGGCTAAGGAGACTAAAGGGCCCTGGTAACACTAGCCGGTGCTGCACGTGCAACAGGGCACATGACAGAGGCCACGCAACTGCCCCTCCTGCCCCATCATCATCACCATCATCACTGTCACCTCTCCATCCTGTCCTGATACTTAAAATAACGAGGGGGAGAGCTTTTTGTCTTTTTAGTTAGCCATTGCCTGCAATGGACACAGAAATAGAAAAATATGACTTCTGGCACAAAAAAAAAGAGAGATTAAATAGTTTAAAATGGAATTAGTGACTACAACTCCCTCTATTCAGATGCATTTACTGAGACTATTAACTAATGACGGTAACTTTTATGACTTACCAGTTGCCCTCTTTTTATAAGAGCAACAGGAAAGAAGTTAATCAGACTTCTCAGTGCTACCATGGTCAAATTTGTTGGTATTTTTTAAAATAAAGAACAGTAGTTCTATGGTGTGTTAGTGATACACGGCAGAACCTCAAAAATTCATACTAGCGATTGACACAAATTTTAAACTAGCGATGAAAATAATTAGTGAAAGTTTACCATAGAAAGCAAAGATACACATTTTAAAAAATAGTACTTTGTTCATTTCAAAATTTACTTGGTTAATACTCTGTAGTATAGTAGCAGTGGTAGCATACTCAGCAAATGTAGTCTCATACAAGATCTCATTTAACAGTCAACTCTAGATCATATACAGGTAACAGAAAAAAGAGCTAAGATACTTCAGAAAAAACAAAAACATACATAAATACTATATTAACACATTTAAGTTAGTTTATGAGACTATACAACAAGCATAAACACAGAAAAAGGTGAGCAATGCTGGTGGCTGCGAAGCACCAACATCCCAAGCCAGCACAAAGCCGAGCCCACCCATCCACAGCCCACAGCTTCCTGCAGATGCATCTGAGCAGCCAAGAAGTAAAACCCCAGGCAGTGCTGTGCTGCAACCCAGCAATGCAGCCTGTGAAGGGGTTCCCTGGAAGCAGAGCCAGCACCTCCAGCCTTCCCGTGCTTTGGCACACAGCGCTTGGCCAGAGCGTGGCACGAGACGGAGGGCTGGTGTTGGCTCTGCAGACTGCACAGGTAATGCACAGCACTGGTAATCCACCCATGGATAATCGAGAGTTGACTGCAATGCTCTGCTGAGAGCTTGGGTAAGACCACTGACACGACTCGGCCAATCCTGGTCCGATGAGCAGCAGGACTATTTTTTGTACTATTTAGGAGCAATTCTGATGCAAGACATAAATTAGAAATGCAAACTAGGGAGGTGTTCTGTATCTGGAGGCAAAGCTACATTCCCTTCACTAACAAAACATTCGTTTTAAAAAAATCTATATTTAAATACTGTTAAAAACCTGAAAACCACAGCATCAAAGAATTTCATAAGGCCAAAACTATCCTCAGTTCCCTCTGGTTGTGCCTTGGTATTGCAATACATTTGTAGAAGTAGTAAATGCCAGGTAATCTAGTATCTTATCCTCTTTCCAGTGACAGATCTCAGAGCTCTTCACACAATAGTTAAGCCTCACAACACCCCTGTGAGGTAGGTATTATCCCCATTTGAAGACAGGGAATCTGAGGCAAAGTGTTTATCTTGTCCAGAGTCATAGAGCAAAGAATGGAAGATCTGAGTTGTTTTCCAGTTTTTCACACAGGAGCAATCACAAGACATTAGTTCCCATACATAACATGAGAGTGGATCAAAAGGGCCAGGGTTTTAGATTAGATTTCTTGTATGTTTTATCTTTCAACTCTCATCTCATCTCTGCCAAATTCAGAGTCAACAGAGCAGTCTCTCCTTTCCTAAGGTGGAAGTTGGCAGCACACTGTAACAGCTTCTTTAGAGACAGTTGTCAATTAACTGAGTCAAGATTTCAAACCATAGATTCAGATACTAAGTGAAATTATGTGATACATAAGCATCTTGAAGTGTGAAATACAGTGATACCTGCACCACTTCCTCAAAAGTCAGTGGAGGGCTCCTGAGGACATGGTGGGAGACCAGGACTGAAGTCACTGCAAGTGTTTTACAGACACTCAGCTAGAAGCAAAATGCACCATTATTTTTGGGGAGCTGCTGTCTGTGCTTGAAAGCAGGAGTTATACTGTCAGTGCTTGGCAGACCTTTGCCAAGAGAGCACTTATTGGCAGAACTAATTATTTTATCTTAGTAAACTCAGCATCAGCTAAATATTTATTCATAGCACTGTTGAGTCAAGGGTTCTTTAAATCTCAAATACTTTCATGACCAGACACAACTTGGAAGTAAGGGAAAACAGCAGAAAATCCATAAAACATAGAAGTCTGTGTTACTTTATCAACCAGTCTCATGTCTGGATCACAGAGCAGTATACAGTAGCTTGAACTGCCATTCTGACAGAAAAAAAAAACCCCTTTCACATCTGTTGTTTTCAATTACCTAGCTACCTTACCAGAAGAAGAGGGGACAATTTCTGACAATCACATGATGTTGTCTTTAAAATATGCTGTGCAATAAATTCACTAGAAAAGCCTTCACAATTTTTATTATTACATAGCTTTAAGAAAAATATGTGAAACTGCAAAGAGGTTTCCAGTTTTTAGTAGTTATATCTTTAAAAATGTTCTATGAACTTTGGTTTTCTTAGGGCTTCTAAATAAACAATATATTAAGATATCTACAAATCAAATATTAAAGGAAAAAGTAGGTCCAAGACATCTGTAACACAAATTGAGTTCCTACATGCTTATCCCTCAAATACCTTTTCATTGGAAAAAAGTATCTTAATTTGAAGCACAGCAAAAAGTGTCTCTGCTGAAATGCTGAAACTGGTTTTCTGAAGTGTTACAGCATGGATGCACTTTCTGTCTGTCTCAGTCAAACAAAGTCAACACAAACGCATTGTATCATGACAGTGACATTATATTCTTTAAAACAAGCATTCTATATTTAGCAATATGACAAGAACATGGACTTCAGCAATTACACTATTTGGCAAAATTGCATCTCAAACGTCTGTCTCTTCCTCTTGCAACACAGCTGTTGACAAAGTCTCCACAACTCAGGTAGCACCCTTCAGGGAGTTACAAAGATGACTCAAACTGCTCATTTTGATCGGTGTTCGAAGCCTCCAGCTTCACTGAAGGGATGCTCTCCGACTTAGTCCTCCTCGTTTTCGGAAATTCAATGACAACTTCTGAACAAGAAATACTAAGCGACGAGGATTTTTCTGTCTTCTTTGCAGTACTATCTTCTCCTGCTCCGCAACACTGCTTCAAAGCACACTGAGTCCTGCAAGGAAACTCGCATTTCCCTCTCCCTGACTCAGAGCCAACGCTGGCAAACTCAGGCTGAATGGTAGTTGCATGAATCCCTTCGTCGTGAAAGATCTCTTTGATGCGCTTGGCCACCATCATGTATGTGGAAGGGTCAGGGCACTTGATGTGAGCAGTGCCAATGATCCTACTCCCTGCTAGCTGCCAAATGTGTAATTCATGGATTGCTTCGACTCCTTCGAGGGTACGTAACTTTGAGTTCAAAGAATGGACGTCTATTTGTTTGGGAACAGTCTGTAGCAGGATGAGGGCTGACTCCCTAAGTAACGGGTAGGTTGTGTAAAGGAGTATACAGACCATAATCAGACAGAGGACAGGATCTAAATATAGCAACCAGCAAGGACCAGCCACCGTAATGCTCTCTTGCTCTGACTTGTTAGCTCTGCCAAGTACTCGGGATAAAGTAGCATTTTCCATGCAATGATTATTGACACATGGATTAAAGCAAGGCCCATCTTCAGGGCATGGATTCCACAAGCCATAAAAGAGCAAGGCATTCACTACCACAATTACTGAACCTAAGGCATCTCCAAAAACATGCAGAAAAACTCCACGCATGTTAAGTTGTGCACTAGAGTCTTCTTCAACTTCCTCTTCATCCAGAGGATAATGGCCAGCATTCCCATTCACTTGCACGTCACTCATGTCATCTTTCATATCACCTGACAAGAAAACAATAAAACAATTAGGCATGAGATACAATACAACATGGTACTGTAATTCCTTATAAAATCATATCCAACTGTAAGCAGGGCACACTGAGTATGAAACTGAAAAGCAACTCAACCCACACACTTAGCAACATCTTCTCCGGCTGAGGAAAATTCAGTTTTCCCAATGAGTGATCTAAATAATCTAGAAGGCAACTGTTTCTACATGGAGATTAAAGATGTAGAGTGGCAAAGAATGAAGATGACCACATTTTAATTACTGCACTGAAAAACTACTTTCACCTTTCCAGCCGTATAACCATTTGCCTATTCCCTGCTTGTTTCCTAAACAAAAGGATATGTAAAAAAGCTGGTTTAAGTAGCTTAGTTAGGTACATTTGTTCCTTCTTTTGAAACACTGATAGACTGATCACATTGCTAAAATCCATCTTTAACCACAGGATTGCATTGCTATTTCCTATTAAAATCTGAAGCTAGAAGCTCAAAAGCTGTATGATACAGCTGTGTAGTAGGTTCTTTTCAGGTTTACCAATGCCTTTTCAAGAGGCTTCTGAATTCAAGGAAAAGGAAGTTCTTCCAAGATAGTGCATGGAGCTAGCAGGACCATGAGATACAATCAGCTGAAATTTTACATCTAAAACACAGAATTTACCAGCAGAATTGACTATAGGGCAGTGTAAATTATCATTGAAACTCTGAGGATATGAACTACTGTTATTTATATTTCAGAATAAATAAATAAATAGTAAAATTCTATTTTTTATGCAAGTGACATATAGCTGTTGAGTGACGTACAGCTTCTGATGTCCAAAGTCGTATGTCATGGACTGTTCATAAATGAACATTTTAGTGCCCTCCTTTGTTATAACTGTGTGCAATATTTATCACTCCAACACAGCTAACCAGCTACATGGGAATAAACACACACATCATTACAAAGAAGAATCCTTTCTGAAAGAAAACAATTTCCAATGTTCAAATTGGAGAGAACTGTACATGATTAACCTCCTGCTTTTCTTCAGAAGTTCTTCTTTGGCTATTTCCAGTGGTAAAGAAAAGCAACAGGCACTGGGCCTTGGCCCGACAAACTGAAACAAGGAGCTCTTACTGCTTCTGAGGTTATTGAGTTCAGAGCTTTGTAAACATTAACACGTTAACAAGACGTGCAGCTTCTGCTGTTCTGCCCTTGTGGCTGTGATTCTGCAATTGCAGAGTGCCCTCAAGTCCTCTCCTCTCTGAAGAGGGAGTGGGCTCCTACCAAAGCTGAGTTCCAAGCACCAGCTCATTACCTCATCCAGTACGCTTCTGCCCTGAAGCTCCAGCTACATTTTCCACACTACCCCTAGGAGTTATGGAACATGGGACCTGTAACTTTCCAGAGAAGTAAATACATTAGAGGGAAATATCTCAGGTTACAGAGTTCAGACCTCAAGGTCCACGATGAGAGCAAGGAAAGAGGAACGCTCTACTTTGTACAAGTACTTGGAATAATGGAGATCTGAAAAGTCAGTACAGCTATCTATACGAGTGGGTAACGGGACACATAGTTCCAGAAAACTCTTGAACTTTTTTTTAACGGCAAATGGTTAAAACATGTCCAATTGAAATATGTTCATTGAAATGTAACAAAAAACTGATTATTTTGCATAAAGTGCATCCATAGAAATGCCTGTGCAGGTCTAGCCCCTAAGGCTATGCCTACTTTTCACTTCCACCTTAGGAAATCAGGACTACCCCATTCTGTGATTTCCAGTGAAGGCACAGGATGACCTTTGCCATCATCTCTACATTTTATATCTTCTCCCAAGCCTCCAATCACCTCTACCTGCAACTTTTTTCATAGGCAAACTATGAGTAGGTCCATCCATTACATAATCATGACAGGGTAATGAAGGAAATATAAACTTATTTCAAAAGTTTCACTGTGACCAAAATTATGTCCTATTACCACCTAAACACCCACAACAAATTATTTGTTATTGCCAGAAGCACATCAATGAGACATTACAGACAAGTTAGCTCATAACAATATGCATTTTAATCCATGCTATAACTTTTTTCTCTAACTAGTCCAAAACTTGGCTAAAAGCACAACTTTTCACCACTAAAGTATAATTCCCAAGCCAAGATATGTTTGAGACTAAGGGTTACGAGAATTTTACATTGTTTGAAACTAATTATGAGGATACCTTTGCTGGAACTAAACCAACATTAAGAGCTTATTATGTGGTCAAGAAGATGGTATAGTGTATTCAGAAGAACTTTCCTATCCTCTTGAAAAACCTGTCTTTCCAAAGCCAACATGAAGTCAGAGAAACAGAAACTAAGTTTCTCAAATGTGTATTGGAACCTCTGATCACAGAAAACCTGAAACTGTAGCAAAGTTCACTCCAATCAATTAAAGCTCCCTTTAAGCTACAACAATGGTCTGCTGATGTCACCCTGAAACTGAAGGAGAGAAATTGGTTCCAAAGCCTGAAGTCCATTCCTGCTGGCGACGAGGATGCCCTAGGAACAGAGAAGTGGCAATCACACACACCTTTCACTCGCCAGCACACAATACTTGGCTTCGACCAAGCAGCTTCAAAATCAACTATCCAGGCTTCTGGATCCACTAAAAAATAACCCTAGAAATTCCTACCCATGAAACTGTTTAACCACAGTTGGAAAGGGAAGATTTTAAACGTATGCCTGTGTGCAGGTCAGTGGGAATACACATGCTTTAGAAAGCTAAACAAAAATTATTCCAAGACACCACACATGTGCCCTGACACCAGCATGCTACACATTCCGGCTTCCACAGTTCTGACTGGCAATTTCCAATACTTCTTCCTATTAATACGGATGCTATGAAGAAGCACAACGTTATTGCAGTGGAATACACTTATGTATGTTTGGTATAGATGGAGAGTAGCTTCCCAGGTAGCCGGTAACTGACCCAAAGGAGCAATCCAGCTGCTGGGACCGAGGCACTGAGCTCCATTTGATGTGTAGCCAGTTCGGATGGCATTAAGAGAGCGTCTTGTGACAGCTCGTCTCACTAGACAAGAAACGCTTGTCATGTGCCTTCCCTTGCAGAACCAACTTTTTTTCCCAGGGCAAACTGCTTTATCCTAAGACTCTTTTACACTCTGACCCGTCTGCAAGACAAACATACAGCTTAGAGCATCCGAAGGAAAGACGTGAGGAAGAGATGCGACAGCCATGTGCCCCAAGAGCTGCTAAGAAAGTTTCTCGCCTTTTTCCCAGGAGTGGGGACAGATGGTCCTCAAAGAGTCCTGACAGAGCAGGCACCAGGTGGGACCAGGACGGCCACCGCCCTACTCGGGGAAAGGACCCTTCCCGCTTTTCCACGCGTGGATGGGGCAGCGGCGCTTCCCCGCGGGGCTTACCCAGCTTCTCCTGGCTGACTCCGTTGGAGCTGCTGGAGTTCTCCACCAAGGTGCTGGTCTCGTCTCGGTTCAGCGCAGCCTCCCCGTCCGCGGGCGGCTGCTCGGGCTTGGGGCCGCCGCGGGGGTGCTGCTGCCGGCCGCCGTGCGAGTGCCCGTGGCCGTGGGCGTGCCCGTGGCCCCCGACGCCGTGGTGGTTGAAGAGGCAGAGCCCCAGCAGGTTGATGATGAGCCCCGCCACCCCCACGGCGATGACCACCAGCGGCTGCTGGATCTCGTGGGGCTCCGTGAAGCGCTCGATGGCCTCCAGCAGGATGGTGAAGCAGAGGGCGGTGAGGAACACGGCGTTGACGAGGGCGCCCATCACCTCGGCCCGCACCCACCCGAACGTGTTCTTCTTAGTGGCGCGGGTGCGCTGGGCGAAGCGCACGGCCACCAGCGCCACGACCAAGGCCATCACGTCGGAAAGCATGTGGAAGGAGTCGGAGAGCATGGCCAGCGACGACGTGACGCGGCTCACCGCCACCTCCACCACGAAGAACAGGAAGGTGAGCGCCAGCATGCACAGCAGCCGCGCCCGCCGGTTCTGCCAGCACCGCGGCCCGCCCGGACCGTGCGCCGCCATCCCCCCGCACATCGCGGCTGCCCCGGCGGGGGCGCGAGGAGCGCGGCGGGCGGTCGGAGCCCCGAGCGCTCGGGCGGCCGCTCCGCTCCGCTCCCCCCGCGCCGCCGCCGCCGCCGCTCCCTCCGCAGGCGCCGGGCGAGCAAACTTTGCACCCGAGCCCCCTCACTCTTTTCACACGGAACCCGAGCGCCGCCTCGGCCACGCCCCCGCCCGAGCCCCATTGGCCGGCGCGCCCCGCCCGCCCGGCCGTGCCCTCCCGCCCCCGCGCCCGGCGCCGCTCGCCATTGGCCCGCGCGCCCTCGCGACAGCGGGGCCCCGCCCCCTGCCCGGTAACGCCCAGCGAGCCGCGGCCTCCCCGTTCCGCCCGCCCGCGCCTGAAACGGGGAGTGGGCGGGGCCACGCGTGACGCTCCGGAGAACGACGGATCCCCATTGGCTCACGCCGCCGGCTTTCCCCTCCTGCCCCGCCCCCGCAGGCCCCGCCCGCGGCGAGCGGGACTCGTGCAAAAGGTGCGCTTCACACGGCCCCGGCCCGGCGCGCGCTCGGGGGCGGGGCTCCCTCTGCGGGCCGCGGGGGCGGAGCCTGGCGTGAGGGGCGCTGTGACGTCACGCGTCCTGAGCGGGGATTTCGGGTGGGATTTGCGCTTTTTCGGAGACTTTTTGCGGGGGGGGTGTTTTTGCTTTTTTTGGGGTTTTTTGGGGGGGGGGGGGGGGGGGGGTTCTCTGTTTAATTCTTTTCCTGCTCGTGCCACTGAGGGCAGGAAGATAAGTGCGGACGCGATCACTCATAACTGATGGGAGGCTAAAAAAATTGGAAAAGAAGAAAAGAAGTTTTGCTTGAAGTTTTGAAAGGCTGTATAGTATAATATAATAACGTATTAATAAAGTAAATATAGAATAATTGCTATAATGTTAAATACTAATTATTACGTTTTATAATAATTGTTCTATAATAATATAGGGAGAAATATGTAAATGCTAAAAGGCCAGTCCCCGGACACTGTTTGGTTTGTTACACTCGTAGTTAGGAAAGGGAAAGCAAGTGTTTTGAGACATCCGAAAAAACCGCAGAAGCGTAACCACAACATTAAAAAAGAGAAAAAAAGTCACCAAAGTTACAAAAAGGCAGAGCTGACCTCTTACTTTGCCCACTGTTTTCTAGGGAACCAACAAACACGGCGGCAAGAGAAAGAGTGTGAAAGAATATTCCATGAGGGGAACGTGCAGAGGAGACAGCAATTGTGGAGGTGTGGCTGAGTGTGTGGACCCATAGAGGCAGGAACAGAACTGGTGCCCTGAGGAGGAAGACCTAGCCAGAATGCAAAATGTTGTTCCTATACTTGGAGATTTCAAAGGGATTGTGATTTAGGGTCCGTGCAAAGGTTCCTGACTTTATTTTGGTAGTAAAATGACAGAAGGTGCTCACGTGTCCACAAGGAAAGCGTTGTCAATGAGAATAACTGAGAGCAGTGATTCAGGACAGGCTTCCCCTGTGCTCAGCAGCATCCCCATGAGCCCGCACCTGGATACCACACTGTTATCCATGTGTGCCATTCCCTCACCTTTGCGTAACCTTCCTCACATGGCAGAGCTGCCTTGGGCACTGCTGTGCTGACCTGTGACCCTGAGAGTATTCTATGTTTTCTATGAGAGTAAAAATCTGTTTCTTGTGTCAAAATCTAGGTGTGCTGCGCGCTGGACGTAGCGGTCACAGCCCCTACAGAATTCTTTGATGACCATTGTAAAGGCAGTCAGCAATTACATTGCTATAAGATTCTCCTCACCTGCCTGGCTTCCCGTATGCCCTTACGTCACTTACTAAGAAGTAAATTACTGGGAAGGTGAAGGGCAATTACATGGAGACGGAACATGCCCATGTTGTGTCATCCTCGCTCCCACACAAGGCCATTAGTTAACAAGGAAGAATTGCCGAAATTTAGGATATATGGGTCAAAGAAACTGGTACAGATCAAACCTCTTTTAATTCCTGCAGGTGAAGTGGGTCATCATTTTACAGGGATTGCTGTTAATTCAATGGAATTCAATGGAGGACAACAAGTTTGGTGTCTCTCATTGTCTCAGATGCAGGAATTAGTGAAATTGGGTTTTAGTTGGTTGCCACTGGGGTGTCATCATAGTTTTCTTGACTAAAAGTACTCAGTCCCCTCCTGAGAGAAATAAACAGAATATCATTATCAGTAGAACCCTGATGAATAAAACTTCATTATGAACTTGTCAAGACCGTTGCCTGATTTAAGGAGGGGAGTTAGGGCTTTTTGGACTCCTTTCTTGGTATGCAAACGATGTCCAGATCAATTTGTGATCCTTTTACCATCTCTTCACCATGAGACCTCCTGATCTGCTCCACACCACTGGCCATGTACTGCAGCCTTCCCTTTACAGGATGGCATCTTGTTGATCCTTAGCCATATCCAGGGATAGCTTTTTGTCCTGCTATACCATGCTGAATGCTTAATTCTACTTGGGGCCAAAAGCCACAAGACATGGACCATATACCCCGGGAGAATGGGAGGGTGTGGTTTCTTCCCAGGTAGAGAAGAAAAATGGTTCCTGAGGCCTTCCACTGCTCCCTGATGAATAGGGCTGGGTGTACAGTTTTGACCCAGCCACTGTTGTCTCAATGGGCTTCAAACACAGGCACTTTGATGAATGATCCCCTGTGGCAGCCCAGTCCCGTTGCTGGATGTGCCAGACGTGGACTGGCAGCTGGACCACACAGGCATTCACACTGCTACCTCTTCCCCACACTCTTTCTGGTAAACCAGTGGGCTATACGCTGCTGTTTCCAGGCTTTTCTATTGTATTACCATACACCAGCAGCCAAGAGGAACAGGGGTAGTTCCTAAACTTAGGACTGTCCATCTGGCATCATCATCAATTTTAAGATTAATGGGAAAGTGACTGATACAGGTACCTAATGAAACCATAAATGGTGTTTTACTGGAGACACAATGTTCCTGCTTATGCTTTTAGGGAGAATACTTTGTCTTCAGAGTAGGGAGGGCTCTGGATTTTTCTATTTGTTTGATTTTGGTTTTTTGGTTTTTTTTAGGCTTCCAGGCATTGTTCATGACTCAAAGAATTCTTTCTCAGCTCAGCTTCCGGTCCACAGATGTGGAAGGACCCATCTAAAATCTGTTTACTTACCATAAAAGCTCTGTGTTCCAAGGGGAGAAGTAGCTGTGGATGTCTGACACACAGCTTCTTCCCCCCCCAGAGCCAGGTGACAAGTCTGAACAGAGAGCTGCTGCTTGTCATCTGTCCTGCAGCAAAACGTTTTGTACCGAGTCCTGCTGGGCTCTCCTGAGCCAGCCGAGCCCTGTGTGAAGAGCAGGACTTTGGCTGGGAGTTTTGCTGTTACTCAGCATGTTTGCTGAATAAATAAAGTCCCTGCTTTTTCCCCTTTGAATTTCTGCGCAGGGTTGCAAGTGGAGAGATCTCCACCACGGAGGGCTCTTCATCACTCTGTGCCTTTCCACTTGGAAAAGGTGAAACCCTGCCTAGAAGCCACCGATGCAGTCACATATTACAGAGCACACTGCCTCCTTTTAACCCCTAACTCTTCCCCTTTCTGTGCAGTCATCAGACCTGTCGGCTTTTAATGAGGGCTTTGTGGGACTGTGGCAAGCATGTCTCCATCTGTCTGTTCCACTTCAAGGCTGTCAGCGTTCTTTTTAGGCTGCGTTTCTCACAGGCAGTGAGTGTCTATCTCTCTGCTAGCTGTCCTTACAAGGTTTCTTCAAATTAAATGCACTCGGTATCACCAAAGACAACAGAAGCCCTCATTGTCCGGTTACCTGCATAAAAAAGGTTGTTCCTTGTAATGAAAAACAACACAAATGAAAAGTGAGTGTTGCTGTTCATGTAGCTCTAGGTTGGATTCACTGTTATGCACTGATTCAGGAAAGCAGCTTTATTAAGGAAAGGACTTAGACATGTGTTTGCAGTTAATTAAAAGGTCTTCTTTGAACAGAGGCAAGTTAAGCGTGTGCTTACATGCTTTTGTTTGTGACCTGTGAAGAAAGACTATAGCAGTAATTGGCACTGAGATAGGAAATGAAGGACACCTTGCTCTACAAAGAGATTTCTTCTTCTACCTGATTACTGTGTCTGTGAAATCTGGGCTCTTTGGATGTCGGTGGCAGAACTCCAGGCAAGTTGAGGTGATCAGTATGTCACCACTATACTTCTTCTGAACCTTGCAAAGCAGATTAAAACCCCTTTTTTTTCCCTTCTGAAACATTTTCTCCCTAATGAAAAAAACAGCTGATATTTAAAATATGCCTCTCTTATGTCCAGTTTTGATCTTTTCTTTATTTTGCATTTTTACTTTCAAGTTGCTCACTTGATTCAATGGCATTCAGTATGCTATAAATGTTCCAGAACTTCTGGCACATTTAACTGCATGGCCAATCTGTAATTGTTTCTAATGAGCAGGCGTGCCCTTTTTAGTGGACTGAAGAGCATTTCCTGGCTGCTTTGATTACCAATTTGTCTGCTTATGATACAAATAGTATTTTCCTAAATCCCACAAGTAGGCAGGTGAAATAGTTGCTCAAATCAGCTGTGAAATTAATACTGATATTAACTAACTTACTGATATTAGCTAACTAACAGCTCTATTAGTTAGAGCTAATGTCTTATTCAGCCAGTGCTTGAGTGGATCCAAATAGAAAAATCACCACTATATTAATCATTAAAGGAAAAAAAGGCAGAACTTGTGGTCTTACTCACTTTTGCACACAGTGTGGCTCTCTGGTGGAAAGAGTAGCAATGACTCAAGAGGGATTGGAAAATTCTGTCAATATGGAATTCTGGAATGGAAATATGTCTTTGCATCTGATTGGTTCATAACATTTTTAATTATTACTGAAATAAATTACTATCCTTCTTATGGCATTTTTAATAAATCATTCTGTTAAGCTCTGCCTTTTATTATCTTTAGAAAGAACATGAGAACAAGCCAATTCTCTTGGAGCCGTGGTAATGAGTATCAATGAATCAATGGGTAATTGCTGAGGACAGGGAGAGATATATGCTAATCACAGTGGTGCCTGCTACACCTATTTACAGTATCAGGCCCTTTCAGAGAGCTCACAGTACTTTCTGGTGCCTGAGCTGGTTAATTGGGGGCAGGAATTTCCTTTGTCATGGTAGGATGCTGGATTTCATTGGTGAAGGATCTCTAGATGGTCTCTTGTTGGAGACTCAGGTCCTTTGAGGTAAGTCACTGCAGGAACAGTTAATGCTGTAGGAACTCATAAACGTGCATGTACTGGCATTGGAAAAGGCAGTTCAAAACTAGTTCAACAAGTGCAGCTCTGAGTTGTGGGAGGCTGCAGAGCACCTCCATGTAGTGCTGCAAAGAAGCAATGCCCTTTGGTGGCACATTTTGCCCTGAGGAATGGAGCTATGTTGGTTTATCTCCCTGACTCCTGGGAGCTCAGTGACATCAAGGGCACACTGTGGAAAGACCTCAGCCCCAGCAGCTGAGCTAGGCTGTGTAAGAACATGGTCCCAGAAGAGGAAGATTCCCCAGGCAGATTGGAAAGGAAGCCATCCCCCTGGCTGAGTATATGCAGAGTTTACAGGCTGCTTCCTGGAACAGCCATGAGCACAGGATGCGGCACATCCTATCATTGCTGCTGTGCGAGGCAGGCCTGCCTGCAGCATGGCGAAGAGCCTGGTGGCACAGGATGTGCAGGGCATGCTCAGGCTCGGGGGCCCTGTGCAGCACCCTCGACAGGCTCCTGCTCTGACCCAGTGCTGGCAGGTCTGATCTGGAGGGCAGCCTCGGGCTCGCCTTGCCCGGCAGCCCAGGTACTGCTGGTGTTTCCAGCCAGCTCACCTACCCACACACTGCTCCTGCTGCCACAGCACACACCAGGCAAGAGCTGCAGCCTTCTGTCCTGACACAAAGGGTGTAAAGTCATTCAAGTGGTTGAACTACAGCATACTCATCATTTTATCATTTATGTATTAGGTATTTACCGTGTCAGATTTAGGTGGATGAATTTGCCTTTATTACACAATAAATACTGATGCTTTGAATTGGAAAGTGCTGCAATCCCAACTCTGAGACCTGCTGGACACTGCTGCTTTTCCCAGACACCACATGGCCTTCACATAAGGATGGAGACATGAAGGCCTCTTTTTAAGGATCAATTATATTTGATGTTTGTCAAATCATATCCCAAGGCAGTAAACATAGACATGTTAACTTTATGTTCTGTAACTGCATCTATTAATTTTCCAGACTGCCTTCTACAGGCCATTTTGTTCTCAGCTTAAGCTGGTTCAAGTAAAAGCTAGTGCCAAAAGGGGCCACTGCACGTCCCTTTCAGAAGTTACATTCCTGCTCCCAACCAGGCCTCAGATCTTACGCAATTAGGGCATGTGATGCCATGAGGGGCATCAGTTTTGCCTTCCAGTGCAACCAAAAACCAAATTCCTTTTCATCTCCATTGCTCAGCAAGCTAATCCTATTTACCTAGGGCAGCAGGATTGCTAGAGCTGACACACAGGACCATGTGATTGGGGCAAGGAAAAGTGTGTGACCATATACTGGCATCCACTGATGCTGGTCATGAAACCACAGCCTCAACTGGACAAGAAGGGAGGGATTCATGTTTGGGAATTGGTAGCTGATGCACAAACATCTTGTGATCACAAGTCTCCCTTTAGAGTCAGCAGAGATCTAATCAGCTTTGTCAGTGGAGTCTGCAACATGGTTTATCTCCTCCTACAATGCTATGTACTTGATCAGATGAATTCCATCCTTAGAGTGCGCATTCTGCCCTGGATTATAAAGAAGGCCTGGTGTGAATTGCTTGGAGATTAGGTCAATGTTAATGAAGTGACTCCTGCCCCCACCATTAGTTTTGCCCACTGTAAAACAAGGATTTTCCTTATTCTTGCATTAAAGAACATGAGTTAAATAAGTTCTTTAATGACACAAACTGAGTAATGCCAGCAGGAAGAGTAGAATCCAGTGGCCTGTCCTGCCAATACCAATGGTTATACCAATATGCTAGAAATGTCATGTTCAAGACTGGGTCTCCAAATTAAAATTCACAGGCACAGTGGAGGTGTTTTGATTTAATCAGTCCTGGGCAGCTGACAGTTCCCTCAGAAGCAAACATAAGGGGTGGATGCTTTTGGAAAGCAGGTCATTTATGTAGGTGATTAAACATGGAGGAGCCTCACTTGGGGCATGAGTTTTCAAAACACCTTCATCCAGATCTTACAAGCTAATTCTATAGAGTTTATTATCAGTGGCTATTTGCATAGCAAAATAGTGACTGTGAGCATTGCTTCTTGCAAGATTTATTTGTGTTAACCTGCTTTATACCTAGCCAGATGTTTCTGCTTTAATAATGTTTGGGGAAATAAGGGTTCAGATTGGCATGGGTGGATTAAATGGTGTTTCTACAGTAGCTGCAGAGCCAATGGAGGGAACCCATTTCCATCACTGCTAAGATGACAAAGCAGTTATTAAATCCAGCAGTTGCAGTGGCTGTCCCAGGAAGGACCTGTCAGTCAAGTTTCTAAGTAATCTGTTTGTGAAATACATGTTCCATCTCCCTTATTGACTAACAACGTATATTATCTGGTTAGTTAACTGTGGGGCTAAAGGTCTTTTTTCCTGTCATTTGTCAAGCTCTTGTGTAAAAAGCTGCAGTTAAACTGTGTACAACCTTAGGATCCTGAACAGTGCAAACTAAAGTTCTAGGAATATGCTTATTCAGTTTTTTATTAGCCACATAAAATAGACAAACTTTGTGCTTTTGCCAATTAAATAAACCAGGACCTATCTCTTTCTTGGAAATTCTGCTACAGAAAGATATTCTCCTTGTAAAAAGGGAAATGTACAAATAAGCAAAATATGTATTTGAGGAGCAGTAGCATAGCATGCCAGTGTTGTTAAAGCTCCAGTGTATGCATTTGATAGCACTGTAGTGATATAAAATCACCATAGGCATTATCAAACTGTTAAAAATCAATAAATTAGGAGATCTTTTTCAAATTGGTCTTTGAACTTCTGTATTGTTGATAATTATATCAAACACCTTTGTATGTAATCCTAAGTAGGAAAGATGTTTCATAGAGACTTGGTTACAGCCTATAAGCATACAAAAAGTCAGCCAATAGTGTTTGTGTGTTCACATATTCCCAAGGAGCTGTAACAGGCTGGGCTGACACAGGCCTCCATGGGAGACAGCCATTCCAGTCGATTGCCCTCTAGGACACTGTGTGGGTGAACAAAGATTTGGGTGTGCACAAGAGGCTGCTCCTGAGATCTTCTGTATGGCAACATACAGGCATTGTGTAGGCTGGAAGTGTTACAGGAGGGAGAGGAGGAGCTGCTTGATCTCTGTCATTAAAATTTGCCATCGTCCCGTATGATTGCTCTGGCCTGATCCAGCAGTCAGGGCAGCAAGAGCCCAGCACTTCCTACCAGGGTGTGTAGCATGAGTGAGCCTTCCCTCTGCTGAGGTGATTCATCCTAGCCCCAGATACCACAGCGTCCTCCTGACCTTCTCAGTCCTCCTGTCCTCCTTAGTCTCTCTCTGACCTGCTGTAAGTGTGTCACAGCCTGCTTGTGCTGCTCGGGATGGTGACACAGATCCCAGCGTATGGATGTGGATCTCTGGCAGCCAAATCCCAGTGCTCAGCCTCCCCATGGCAGGGAACAACCAGTTACAGGAGCTGTGCTGTACCCTCTGACTGACAGGCCCCAGTGTCACCCCAGACTTGGAGGCAGCCCAGTTTCATGTTTCTGTCTTATCTGCTTCACGCAGCGAGGGCACCCTCTGTGCCTGCAGGATAGCACATCTGCCTGGGGACCCTCCCACCTGCAGCACTGCTGCCAGCTCCCCCTCCTCACTCCTGCACGAGTGTTTATCTGGGACAGCTGGAGCCTTTCAAAGAGAATGGTCACCTCCAGCTGTTCCTTTCAAGGCTGCCTGCACAGCCTTTGGGTGTGCCTGAGGGCCATGATCTGCAAGGGCTCTGCGCAGCCTTTTGAAGCCACCAAGGTGCAAACCAGCTAATGATTAAACCTGCTTTCTCAGTTTTACTGCTGGAGAAATGCTTCTGCGGCAAACCACCGAGGAGAGTACAATACTCCTTTCACATCAAAAGAATATGCAGACACCCGAGGTAAATACTGGCCTGCATTGAGCACACTTATTTCTGTGCTGCTATCTATTTACCCTGATGATTTCGGTGAACTGAGTTCCTCAGCCCTCTAAAGAGTTCTCAGCACAGTGGTCAAGCAAACAATGTAATTTTCTGGGTTTTGTTTGTTTCAGTAAAAAAAAAGCAACACTGTGACTGAAAAATACAAAGGAAATGGAGCAGACAGTCAAGAAAGAGCAAAGACAGCAAGAGAGAAAAGAACATCAAAAGCAAGTAATTGGCAGAGTCTGAATTAGTTATTTCTATTAATTTCAAAGTTCTTGCTTCCTTCTGCCAGCCTCATTTGATTGCTGGGCAACAGGGGCAGTTTCTACAGGTTTCCCTTTAGTTAAAATGATTTGTTTATAAGACGTACTATTTGTAATAAACGTAAGGGTATCACTTTGTAAAAACATTCTTCTTCAGGAAGTAATAAAGCACTTGCTCAGTTTAAAGTGTGTCCTCCAGTGTTTTTGCTGGATGGGTGTTATACTCATGTGTTTTTACTCCACTGAATAATCCCCAGAGAGAGTAGAAATGAGGCATGGTGGGGAAAGAGATTTGGAAACAAATAAACACTCTAAATCAAAAGGGGAGGACTTTGTGCACAGCCCAGGCCACAATAGCATCAACAGCTCCCACAGGACCAGAATTCCTCCTGCATTTACCAGCCAAGGACAAAACCTCATAATCTTGTCCTCGCTTTTGCTGCGCAGCAACTTTCCTTGGTAGTTTGCAAGCCTCAGTTCATCAGAGTCTGATGCATGGCAGATGTCTCCCAGAGCTGTGGAGCCCCCACGCTGTCATTCTTCTGATGTCACTCATGCCTCAAAGGACTTACCAGCAGGGGATGGGGGAAATGCATTTGTCAACAGCTTTTACTACAATAGTTCTTAGTAGGATTTATGTTTTGTGAAAACTGACAGGTTTTCTTAGGAATTCTCCATCCTTTGCAGATGCTTTAAGGGAGATGAACAAAAATTTACAGAAAATCTTGAGGGCAGGCTCTGAAATTATTGCTCAAAGGCTGATCATTAGGAGCTGTGACTTTGACATAACTTTAAACCCTGACTCAGAGATTCTCACATCAGGAACTCCTGCTTAAATTGTGTACTGTCTTCTTGAAATCTATCCAGCAGTGATGGAAAGGTTTCAGGTTGTGAGGAAGCCATCTCATTCCTCAGTATCTCAACCCTACAGTCTGTCTACCCCCTGGCTGCTGGTGTCTTCTGGCAAGAGCAGACCCAATCACTCAGGTCCACACCCTGGAAATGTTTCAGAGGTAGATAAATAAAACATTAATGAGGATCAATATAAGAGAAAATCCAGAAAAAATACACTGCAAAGAGATGACCCTAATAAAAAACTGAAGGGTTTGATGGACTTTTTTTTTTTTATGATGTTAAGCCCAAATTTTTATAAAAAGTTTCTCTGTAACTCACAGAGGAAGATGTAATAGTGAAATGGGTACTAAATTAGAATTCCCAGTTATAACACATGGCTTGAAAAGGCAGTTACATGGAAATCCTTTGCTTCCAATTATGCTGAATTAGGATTAATATTTCTATCATTGCAGGGAAATTACAGTGAAACCCCAAGTACCTGCAAATAAACTACCATTGTTTTAACAACCACTCTCCCTCCCATACCAAGGGACAATTAGTTTAGACAAGATTTTAAAAATGGAAAACATATCAAATATATTCTTTTGATACTTCCTCTGTAATTTAGGTAAAATTACCTAAAATCATCCTTCCTCTTTCTTGAAGAAGTAACCACTTCATGAAACTCATAAAACTCAGTAATCTATGTAAAATTATCTAAAATTATCCTTCCTCTATCTTGAAGAAGTAATCACTTCATGAAACACATAAGCAAGAGCAGCACTACTCTGGGCAACCTAGGTGAGGAAGCAGAGCACTGAGTGCACATACAGACAGGCTCATCCTCTTAATTCAGGGTGAATTTCCTCTCATCAGTTACTGGGCTTAATTTAAGTAATAAAATCAGAAAGTTGGATGTTGCCACAGAGACATTTTCAGTTTACCTTGTGGCCTCTGTTGGTGTGTTGAGAGGGACCCAATAGCTGTGCAAAGACAACATATCAGCATGGGGTTGTTTGTTCTGGCTACCTGCTTAAAACAGACCAAAAACTCATTACCAGGTAATGCAAGGCCTAAATTGGAATTTCCTTAGAAAAACTCTCAGGCTGAGAAATGTCTAGTACATGCATTTATTCAATTCTTTATTATATTATATATTTACATTGTATACATGTGTCTATTATAGATTATATTTTGTGTTTTAATATTTGCATGTAAATGTTATATATTTATACATGAAGTATAATATTATGCATTATATGTTATGTTCATTCTTATTTCATGCAGTTATTATTACTTATTACTTGCCAAGGACAGGAAGGGACCCCACTTCGTGGGTGTGAATGCTGCCGGGGACATGAGCTATGAGGCTGGGCTTATGTCCCATTCCTCAGCACTGCTGGAGCTGGCACTGCACAGGAGGATTTACAGCACTGGAAGGAGTCCTCCTGGCATTAAAGAAGTGAGCAGCTCCTATTCCAGACTGAGCCACCAGGGAGAGAGAATGAGCCTGTAAATGGGGGAAGACCATTGTTCTGTGTTTGGTTACTAACAAGGAGAGTAGGAGACAATTCTATGTTTCCATATACTGAAAACTGTCCTCTGTCATTGTTATTCAATGCTTTCCTTGTCGATGCTTCTGATTTTCTTTAAGAGAACAATTGGTGATTCCACTGTAAGATCACTAAAAAATATTAATTCACAGCCCGATACTGTGGGATACTGAATTAGGACTGAAGCTGGCAGCATATTTGGTAGTACATGTTTTTATAATAATAACAATAATAAATCCATGCAAAACATGTACAGTTTTTCTCCAACTTTGTACCAGTTTTTTACATACAGGGCATCTTATCCACTACAAACTAGGAGGAATTAAATAGCATTATTTGGTATGTACAGGTCTCAAAGCACTTCACTGCAGCATAGTAATTTCTTCAATCCCACTTTCTAAAGGTGAGGGGTTTGAGGGGGGAGGGAGGTGGCTCCTTTTTTGTTGATTGGGTTTTTTGGTTTAGGTTTGGGTTGGTTTTGGTTGGTTGGTTGGTTGGTTTGGGGGTTTTTGGTTGGGAGGTTTTGGGTTTTTTTTTTTGAGAAAGTTGTGAGTTTTCCCAAACTGAAGATGTGGAGAAACAGCTCCGTAAGAGATGCAGGAGCAGAACCTGCAGAAAGGCTTTAGAATAAATTTCCCTAACAGTGAGTCTTGCATGCAACTGAGGCAATGCAAATATGGCAGGCCACGTGCAAACGCTGCAAATCACGGCACTAATGCTGAGCTTAGAACTGACCTCGGCAGCAAGTGCTACTTCACTTCCAGGAAAGTGGAATATAAACAGAATATTAACAGAAAAAACCAAGATGTTTTTAGAAAAGCAAGTGACCAATAGAGCATCTGCAGCTTCATCGGCAGGAGCAGTGACTCTCCCGAGCGGTTTTCTGCCTCCTCCCCTCTCCCTCTCCCTCTCCCTCTTCCTCTTCCTCTTCCTCTTCCTCTTCCTCTTCCTCTTCCTCTTCCTCTCCTCTCCTCTCCTCTCCCAATCCCTGCCGGGCCCTCCCCGCTGCTGGGCTTCCGCCGCGCTCTCGGCTCCGCCGGGCTCCCCCCGGGACGGTGTGGGGTCACCGGGAGCATCCGGGTCCGGGGAATGCCGAGCACTGGCGGGGCCGGGCAGGGGGACACCGGGGGCATCCCCTTTGGAGGGTGGGGGATGGATCCGGACCCCAGGGGCAGCATCAGCCCCGCTGATGGCATCGCGGTCCCCCCCATCCCCTGGAACCGGTGCTGCTCCTCACGGTGTCCTTCTGTGACTTCCGCGGCCGTCGTGAGGCTCCTGGGCAGGTTCGAGCTCCCCGAGGGCTTTGTGCTTGCGATGGAACATCCAGAGTGCACTCAAGACTTTTGGGATGTCCTGGAGGAGCCGGATTCCGTTTTTGTTTTCAGTCGCAGAAGGATTTGGGCTGTTCTACTCCTTTTTTTCATCTTTGGCCTGTGATATTCTTCTTGGCCAACACAGGTGTAGGGGGTAAGGGGAGGGTTTTCCCTGCTCAGGGTTTTCCCTACTCAGCTGTCCTCTTCCAGCACCACAAGCTTTCTTTCACAACCCGGAGTTTGTAAACAAGAGTCAGGTGCTGGTGAGAAGGCAGTGGGTGTGCCTTGTGCCCAGTGCAGCCCTCACATCCTCAGGGATGTCTAAACAAAGGAGGGTCTGAGAGAGAGCAGCATACACTTGATGACCTGCAGGAATGCCAAAGTACAGCCCTCCAGAGTAGATCTGCTTCCACTGCTGCCATGGCCATTTGGGGCTGATCCAGTCCCTGGACATCCTGCTCTATGACATGGTCTGTGGGGACCTTGCTGTCACAGCAATGAGGGCATCATCCAGGGCTGGCTGTTCTTCACACCACAGGAGTCTCAGGGTGGGTATCTGGCTTCATGGCACAGAGCAAATAACAGTGTTGGGAGGGTGCAAGGTGGCACACAAGCATCCCACTCTTGCATCTCTGGAGAAGGTGGCACATATCCCTCCATCTTGCTCTTCTCTAAAATGTAGAACCGATTAGGATGCTTGGGTGCAGCTCTGAGCAGCCCCAGTGTGGCCTGAGCACTAAGGACAGTGGGAGAGAGTGGACAGTTCTCTCCCCCTGACCAGCAGTTTCTGTCTTCTGCCCCTGTCCCCAGAGTGCCAGCACCTCACCACATCAAAACATCAAAACTCAGCCTGTGAGTTTGAAGGATGCTGCTCCTCCCGGCTAGCTGATGACAGGAAAGGTGATGGAAGATCCCCCCTTGAGCCCCGTTGAATCCCAGCTACCAGTGTCGGTCCAGTATAAAACACAGAGCAGCATACGGATCCCGGGGTAACTTTATTTGATGGTAAAACTTCCCCTCTTCTTCGTCCCGGGACCCCAAACTGGGGGCGGACAGTAATTTATATACAGGGGCAGAGCCCAAGGGGAGGATACAATCTTCAACAAATCAGGAGAATTGGGAGTAAAAAACAAGGCGGGAAATACAATGTATAAACCAATAAAGAATCCCAAGGGAGGAGAACAGTTTCAGTGAACTAATAGAGTTTGGAGAAATACAAAACTGGCAGGGAAGTTTTTTGAAAGAAGGCAGGCTCGGAGAAAGACTGGCATTTGATAAAAAAAGGAATGATGAAAGCTCTAATAAAAGATCAGGGACAAAAAGGCAACATAAGGAAACTACAAAATTACAAATCAAACAATAAACCTACTAATAAAACAAAAACACACCACAAGGAAGGGTGTTAGGAGAAAAGACTTTTTATGCGGACAAAACACTTAATTCAGGATCAAAATTAAACTCTATGCTTTTGGTCCCCTTCCTCCAAGGCAATCTCTTTGTGTCCTTGCTCACCAGCTTTTAGGAGGGGGTTAGGCAACCCAAAGAATGAAACAACAGCCCCTGTTTCAAACTGCAGCAGTCACTTCAGTGACCCTGAACTGCCACCCAGGCCATGTGTGAATGTGAAAAGTAAGTGGGTTGCAGGGACAGAGGTCTCACCCCCTGTGAAAGCTGAGAGGAAATCACAAGTGGCAAAACGCCATTTCAGCTCAACCCCTGACAAAATTGTTCACCTTCCACCTGTAGGCCCCTACAAAATGGCCAGGCAGAGCTGGAGTCTAGCAAGGTTCAGTTTGGAGTGCTTTGTGCCCCCTGGCATGAAGGTGGTCAAATAAGCTATAGTGTGTATTGATTGGAAAATGGATACTAAAGGAATAAAGGGATTGTGGGAGATAGGGAAGTCTCTTCTTGTCTCTCCTTTCTATCCCCAGGAGCTCCTCATGAAGAGAAATGCCTGCCCTGGTTTTACACCTGACACCACCCCACCCATCCACCCCTTCCTTCACCCATGTCTGATCCATTCTGTGGACTTCATTAGCTAAACTAAGAGGAGTCCCAGTATCAATCAACACAGACCACAGAGAGATAAACCCTGTACAATGAAGAAAGACGATTACAAATCTAATTGTATCTTTCAGAAGTTTATAATTTACTCTAGTAAACCACAAAACACTAAACATAGGCTATGAATCTTAAACAAAAAAAAAAAAAAAAAAAAAAAAAAAAAAAAAAAAGCAGGAGGTGTGAGAGCACAGGGATCAATAAATCATGGCCCTGGACCACAGGGATACCCTGTAAGCCATAAGCTCCTGGCAGTTTGTGGCAAATACTGAAGGCCAAACCATCAACCCTAAGCAATAACCACTAAAGCTGGGTGTTTTATATGCTACTACACCTAGACTCTCTTAACATCCTGTGTAGGGGGTACTGGATCTCTGGCACAGCATCAGCTCCACTGATGGCATCGTGGTCCCCCCACATATTTTCCACATCCCTTTGTTGAAATGGGTGATGAGCAACAGCCAAAGGTCTGTCACAGCTGGAGAGATGCAGATTTACCACTGTAGAGAAGAACCTTCTGGGGTGCAGGGGCCACATTTGCCACAGGGACCCAGAAGTGGCATCTCCCACTTTTACGAAGAAGCTTGATGGTCCTCTATATTTATGTCTGATTTTCATTAACTTTCTTAACTGCCCAGCTGGCCAGCACTTTCACACTGTTTAAGCACTGTTCAACTGGCTGCAGAGGAGATGGGGCATAACTGAAAAGTTGAAAATCAGGAGACTGGACTGTATTTTTCAAAGATGATGCAACCTCCCCTCCTGGCTGTCTTTGATGTTCCTATGCCTATCAAACTTCTGCAATTTCAGAGGTGCTCACAACTAATCATATTAGTAAATTTCCTGACATCTGTATTAAACAGTAATTAATTTTTCTCACAACATTCCACAGTGTACACCATTATTATCATCTTGTAAGGCTTGAGCTGTACCATATCCATGTGTACACACTTCCCTAAGACATTAGTATATCCATCAGCATGATGGCAATGTTTTGGAAGCACTCCATAAGTAGTCACCATTTCCATAGATGTTCTATTTGTGAATGTTCTATTTCCTGAATATGTTTGAAAATTGCATCCTGAGTGTGATTTCAATGCTACACACGTTCTATTGGAAAAACAATTGCTCCCTTGTAGGAAAAGTGAATTTCAGTATTCCAAAGCAAAAATCCTGAGAGAGAACGAAGACCATCTCCAGGATGCCTTTTACTATGTTTGACATGTACTGGTAGGAAGTTCTTATTTCAAAAACTTCAAGAAATACTGCATTTATCATATTAGGGCGATAACACTTCAAGAAGCTGTAAGTAACACAGTTAAACAGCTTAATGCTACAGTTGTAACCTAAGTTGTTCTCATTTATTACTGCATTGTGATTGATACAGTTTGCACACCCTGTAGCTTTTCAGATTCATAACAGTGTAGTTGTTAACCAGGACTTTGATTCAGCTATTTTTATAATGCATGCATGAAAGATGCAAAATGGCAAATCGGAGATAATTATAATTAATTACTCCAGCAAGTACTAAAGCATCCGTAGCCAAAGAAGTCAGCATCTTGCAGCAACGTGCTTAGAACAAAACAGGTAAAAATAAATGTAAATAAGGTATTAGATTTTGGATTAATAGATAATAGAGGAAGTTCTTAAAAATGACAAGGCAACAGTGCCATCTTGAGGTAACTAGAGAATTAAAGGAAGAGGAAAGCCACAGACAGTGCTCTCTCAAATAATTTTACTTTTAAATACAGAAATGTATGTTCCAAGAGGAAAAAAAAAAAAAAAAAAAAAAAATACTCTAAAGCCATTTTCTTACCTTGGTCGTTTTAAAAACAAAGCATTTGTAAATGCCAGCCCTTTCACAAGATGGTTAGAGGGATGGAGCATCACCCCTATGAGGAAAGGTTAAGAGAATTGAGATTGTTCAGCCTCGAGAAGGCTTTGGGGAGACCTAACTGTGGCCTTCCCATACCTGGACAAAGTCTACAAGAAAGATGACAGTCTGCTTACAAGGGCATGTTGTGACAAGACAGGGGGGAATGGCTTTTAACCGAGAGTAGGTTTAGACTAGATTCTAGGAAGAAATTCTTTGCTGTGGGGGTGGTGAGGCACTGGAACAGATTGCCCAGAGAAGTCATGGATGTTTCTTGGATGGTCCCTGGCAGTGTTCAAGGCCAGGCTGGATGGAGTCCTGAACAACCTGGTCTAGTGAAGTGCCCTTGTCCATGGCAGTGTAGTGGGAACCAGATGATCTGCAAGGTCCCTTCCAACCCACACCATTCTATGACTCTATGAATATGGTCTTTCATTAATCAGTATTAATTTTCTTGGTTGCTTGGTTGTCCTCCTTTCACCGATACCTGGATTTTATAGACAAAACATTCTTAAATCCTTTGTATTTTTTCCAATTGTACCGACACCACTGTATCTTACCCTTTAATGTTGCATGGGTTAAGCCATAAAGATCCACACGAAGGCCAGAACTGCATTGCAGTGATTCAGGCACAGAAAAGAAAAACCCGAGTGTGCAAACATGATGACAAAGCAGGGATTTACCCTCCACATACATGTGAGAAGCTTCAGAAATATGAAAGAATGCAGAGGAAAGCTGCACTGATCCACATGGCACATTCCTACACCTACGGCTAGGGAATGACCGACAAAATGTTGGTAGTTTTAGATCAGTAAACAAAACAGTCATGTTTAATTATTTTAAGCAAAGGTTGTGGTGAAAACAGCAACCACTCTAAGCAAATGTTAAGTTCTGCTGGGTTGTTAAGAATCTGCTAGAGCAGATCTGTTGTTGGGTTACACAAGTACTTCTTTATCTGCAAATCATAGAACAATTTGGGTTCGAAGAGACCCTTAAGATTATCTAGTATGTCAAATTAGATTGATGTTTCAAAGAAGATTCTCTCTTATGAAATAAAAAACATCTAAAATACCTCCTCAGGAACATTCATAGCCCAATAAGGAAATAAATGTTTTGAAAACAAGTGGCTTTCTAAGAAGGTATGTTTGATGGCATTTCAATCCAGGGAGAAAAAAATCTTTATATAAAATATATGCCAGACAATTTCAAAGGATATTTTAAAATTCATGAGTCGAGTGCATGAAACTTACATCACCTTAAAGTTATCAACTCCTACACCAGCAGAGAATTGTTAAGGGTAAGATGGAGATACTTCCTAAGCTTCAAGAAAATAAGGATTTACTATTTAAAATACAACTGCCCCCCACAAAATCCAGGTGCTGGATGGTGTCCCATCCTGGACAGCAATCTCAGGGTATCAGTTTATAACACAGTTTCAAGGCAAGGCAAAGAAGGTGTTATTTCAAATGCCCTGCCCTGACACAGGATGGAGAAGGCATTCAGCTGTTCAGGCAGAAAGGAAAATAAACTCAGAAGTTATGTTATTCTGACCCATCCCACACATTAGTCAAAACATAACATTAAAAGTAACCTGCTTCGACAGAGCACTTACTTAGTTGGAAGAGATGCATAAAATCTTTGTGCTCTTTTAGTTAAAAAATATTTACAAGTGCAGAAAAGAAGGCACTGTTTTCCCACAGAAATCAGATATGGAATATGTTGATATAGAATATCAACACTTCCTTTGTCAACTACTGTGCATTATATACGGCATTTTAACCTACAGGCTGTGAATTTCTGTACATTTTTCACATCAGATTTTTAAACATCACATATATATTCATTCTTTATATTTTCAGAAGAGTGAAGTGTGGTAAACAGGAGGACCAAAATATTTTTCTTTAATAATACAATTAATTCAGTTTGTTTTATTTGGTATCAAAAGTACCTCTTTTCATCATATAGTATCTTATGCGTTTATCATAAACTACCTGTCATAAATGAAGAATTTGTACAACTGTTAAAATAATTTTTCAGTAGGTTCTAGCTTAAGAGAGGGAGGCACAAGTATCTGCCTATACATTTAATCTTCTTTTCAAAGATAAATACATCTGTTGCAGTTTCAACGCATGCCCAAGATTTGTCTGCTCTTTAGTTGATAGTTTTTTTCCAGTTCAGCCAGTGCTTGAGCCCGTAGATTTGCAGCATAGAGACGCCTTTTGAGATCAGAGGTTTTCCCTTTGGAAAGGAAATAGTTTTCCATATTATGAGGTACAGCTTTCTCTTCAATTCCATCAGAATGTGAGTTCTTCTTTGTTGTAGAAAAGGGAAGCAGGAGTGCGTTATCTTAAGAAATCAAAAAGTACTGCATTAGTGCATCTTCCAGCATTTATTGCTTTTAACCCTGGTGCCCATTTTGTCATCTACCTATGGCTTTAAGTGATCTAATTAAATGCATCTCCATTAATAGCAACAATTATATTCTATTTTTTGAGGAAAAAGAAAATCAAAACCAAGCCTTTTAAATGACCATGGTAAAAGGATATATGCCATAGTAGTTTTCAGGGTGCACCTCCCAATACCTAAGGAAAGATTAGTGGATTAAGAAAAGAAGACATGTTTCTTCTGAAGGACAGAAATTAAATAAACAGTAACATAAGCCAGTTCAAAAAGAAAATGCAGAATGAATTTTCAGCTACTGAAAAAAACTTGTCTTTTCTTCACAGCAGGGGCAGATTCAACCTGTCCAGTAGTCTTTGTGCTTTACCCACATTGTTCCAACTCTATCCTTGTATTAAGTCACTGGGGTACAAATTAGGCTCTGAAATTAGGCTTGTATAAACACAAGCAAGCAACCTTAGTACCACTATTGGAGAAACACTTGGTCCATTTGTATGAGAATAGGCATAATTTTAGAAACAGTGTCACAAGAGCACCATGGAATGAAATGGAAGAGCAGCAAATCACATGCTCTACAGATATTGCAAAATTTGCTCAGTTTTGTGATAGCTATGTTCACTTTGCTGCCTTATCGAGCTCAAGGTATTAACCACGCAAGCAGGTTTTGCCTATCCTCAAAAACTAATATGCCTGGTAAGGTCAAAATATCATGTAAAGGGATGGGAAATGCAGAAGAGAACAGAAGTAAGAGCTGAAGCTCATTTGCCTTCAGTCATCCAGTTTTAGATGCAACATCAGAAAGCCAAAAGCAAGTTTGTTCTCAAATTCTTTAATGTGTCGATGGCAGACAAGATGTTGAGAGACCGGAGGAATTCTCAAAGTTGACAGAAATGTTAGATACAGCTCAAGGAGCACTCACTTTCTAGGGGCATTTTACTTGTGTCCTTTTCTGCTCTGATAGGCACTTCTTGAAAGAAAAAAAAAGCTACTTCAGTTTTATTTGCTTCGGAGGCAGTGACATGCTTATCTTGCTTTATCAGACCAAAACTAAATGAAGGGAGTGTTACTGCATGTTACTGTCTTTGTTCTAGAGTACTACTTCTGACCCAGCCCTTCACTATCCCTACCACTATTTAAAAAGGCATTTAAATACTTGAATATTATTTTCAATAAAAGATGGGAGTAATTAACAGATGATACACTTATGATAGCAAAGAATGAACAACCAAGGGCAAAGTGAGTATAAAATACTACTATAAAACGGATTAGACTAGAGGTAGTCAGGAAGTGTTTTAGTACATAGAAAAACTCATATTTGCCATTCTATAATAGCAGTGTGTATTCTTCACAGTTTATATGATGCACCCACCAGTCACAGCTGGGTCCCTTGCAACAAATAATATATCCCATGTTGAAGCTTTTGGACATTTAATGAAAACTGAATTTATTAGACATGTGCAATTTTATTTAAATTAACTAAATCAAAGGTCTGTTAAAAGACATCCATACATAAAATAAGTGCAACTCTGAGAAAGGTTTGGGTTACAAGGAGGCACTTCCCTTAGCTCACCACAAGAACCTGATTTCCCAGACAGCACAAAACTGCAGTGCAAACAGTGCTAACTCAGGCTTATGGTTGAGCATCACTCATTAAGTCTTTTTGCAAAGCAGAAAATCAAGTCGCTTCTCAACCTTGCAGCCATAACTGGGCTTTGCCTTGCCCCAAGGGGACTGTGCCGAGCACGCTGAGCACCAGAGACTTTCTTCTGGTCACACCAGACTACATCGACCCGTGCAAGTGCCTTCTTGAGTATTTGCATACCTGGACCTTCCGCGCACGTTACCTCCTGCTGCTGCTTCTGGAGACTGCACCTCTTCAGCAGGCTTTCAGCTCTGGTTTGGGAAGAGAAGATTAAGCTTTTTGTTGCAAGACTGTAGAGCTTCTAATATAGACTCTTACAGGTTAGTAAGATACCTAGCAAGTTTGTCCTCTGCCAGTCTCTCCCGAACACAGAGCTCCCGTTCTCTCTCTGGAAGCAGAAATATGGTAGTATGCAGCGTGAACATGTAAACGTTAGAGTGACTGTGCATGGTGGGCTTCTCTTACAGGGAAAGACAGCAGTGATAGCCAGTCAGGTGCACCCACACTTCTGATTCTATGGCTCTAAACAAAGGGTAACTGCTGTGTATACACCTTTATCAATGCACTAATAAAGCACTGACAAGTACTCTGAAATGCCAGGCACGTTTCTGTCCCAAACTGACGTGTCTGCAACAACGAAGCGATAGCAACTTTCTATTCTGTACATTAACTCATGGCACACATGACACCAGGTTTAAATATTTATATATCAGATATTATAATTCAGCTATGATTTAACACCCTGCTTACAACACCTGAGGACCAGCCATCTATAGATTCACAGGTAAGCTACGTGTGGGGAGCAGCTTTTATAGAAGCAGTTGACAGTTTACTCAAAGATTTTTTTTTCCAGCATGAGGCTCACCTTAGGTTACATGTTAGAATAGGCAATGTTTACTTACACAGTAGGTGAAAAAGCAACCTACACTGCACAGTGCAGACCCTATGTTTCTATACACTTTCCTAACTGCCACTTATGTTTAATAATCTTCACAAATCAGATTTCCATATCTAAACTTCCAGTTCTATCTTAGTAACTTAAAAAAGAAGCTAGTATAGTGAAGTAAGCCCTGAGCATTCTTGGTCTGGTCTTTAGACACAATTCTAGTGGTGAATGCAGGACTACAGTATCCTAGTAAATTAAAATGGGGGTTGTGAAAATTGTCTATACTTTTTCTTCCTCCAACTGAATCAGAATCCCATTGCCACTCCCCTCCCAAAATGGAATAGCATACGCTCCAGACGTTGTTCTCTCTCTTTAATGGCTTGCTCTCGCTCCTGTAATTGTTGCTCCTTTCGTTTCAGCTCACTCGCTACAACATCTGAGAACTGCAGCCTTTCTGGCTCCCATGATCTCAAGGCTCTTCTATCAGAAATCTGTTTTTGTTCTTCTGTCACCACATCTTCTATCAAGGGGTGCCGCAGAATATCTTCAACAGAAGGTCGGCAGTAATCCTAAAGGAAATTAGGAAGTAGAAAGGCATTACCAACAGGTTCCAGCTGTAAGAAGAAACATTGAGGCCAGAGATTTCCAAGCAAGACCAGCTGAGGGGCTGCAAAGTGAAGGAGAGATTCCTGAATTAGGAAGCTGAAGCACAGCAGGATGTGCTTCAAAAGCTAAGGGAGAAGGCTGTTAGCAGCCTTCAGATTCAGAGCTGCAAGACTATCTCCCAGCCCAGGACCCTCTCCCTGCAGAGTCAGAAGCGGGTGGGTGAGCACGCAGAGGAAGCTGTCAGCAGATGCCTCAGCTAACACTCTGTGAAGGCTTGGGTGCTTGTTACAGCTTTGTTGCCCCTGCCATGTTCTTCTCAACTCCCCCACACCAGCTGTGAGGAAACAAACTAAACATTAGCCATATAAAGCAAACCCCAAAATGAAGAAAAAACAGCCCCTTCCAGCTCCTAAATACACTGGAACCATTTTAGCCCTGAAGTTACAAGACCTCAATAAGCACGCAATGGGGAAATCCCATGTAAGCCAATACTGAGGCCACCTTTTGGCATCCTGTGACCCTGGCATGACACTTGAGCTGCTGCCTTTGTTTGATGGACTCAGAGCAAACTCCTCCCTCCTTTCTCTATGAGGGACACTGCCAGTGACAAGATGATAACAACCACTACTTCAGGTAGGTTTGTTTCATAATTGAGAAGAAACTAGTATTTCAGTACTAGTTCAAATTATAGGTGGAAAATTAGTAATTGCTTCTTACCTTTACATTCAGCATCTGCTTGAGAAGGTCATTCAGCTCATCTGAGTAACGATATGGTATTCGCCTGACCCTCCCTTCTCTTATCTTTTCTGCCAGCTCCTTTTGGTTGAAAGCTGTAAATGGAGGCCTGAAGGAGAAAATTTTTCTTGGATTCTTTCTCTAGTTTTACAGGACTATTTTCAGGGAAAAAAAAAAGTATCAGACTATGAAAAAAAAACTGCAGTCAAGGTTTGTTTTGACTATCTAATGTCAAGACCAATAGAGAAATAAAAATCTAGGACTAGTCTCTGAAACATTATGCTTTCATCTATATAAAATATAATCACATCTACATTAGCAGTTATGTTTCCACATTTGTTATCACACTGCCATACTTACGAGAGAGCACATAATTCATACACAATACATCCTAGGGACCAGATGTCAGATTTCTCATTGTATGACATGTAGTTCATTTGTTCCTAAAGAAAGAGAATAATCTTAGGTTTATTAACATAGTTCCACTATTGCAGGATAATCAGCTATTATTCAAACCTGAAATAAACGGGAGTAACTTCTAATATTCCATCTTAATTAATATATCTAGTCTTCCTAGAAGGATTTTAACTATTTGTGGCAGTACTACGCTGCAGAAGACTGAAGTGTTGCAACAATCTTGAATCGATGCAACTCTATTTCAGCCAACATTAATCTTTCCCATATAAAGTGCTCTGTATCAGGGAAATAAGTAATTCCTGCTCATTTCCACTACAACTCAAAATCCTACCATTAGGAGGTAATTTAATAAGCTCTTGACCTCAACAGTATGAAGCATAAAAGCTCTCTAACTTCCCTGTTCCTTTTCAGGAACAATATACTCCAACATCTCTAGTGTCCCAAGAATATAACAAAACTTATACAGCGAAGAGCAACTGTTATCAAAAGGAAATTGATTGTGTGGGGGAGAAAGGAGATGAAAATAACTGCAAAATAACCTTGTCTCCAGAACACACATACTTTATGAAAAAAGCCACCTGCATTTAAGACCAATAAGGCTTCACTAAAAGCTCCCAAACATTCATGGACTCTGAGACCAACACAGCACACCTTGGAGGGGCAAAAGGGAAGATAATGTATAGAAGGGAGGTCTTACTGGAGACATGTAGTATGGAGTGCCAACAAAAGTCGTGGCAAAGCTGGTGTCATGGTGCAATATCCTAGCCAGTCCAAAGTCTCCAAGCTTCACATTCTGTTTGCCATCTAGAAAGACATTTGCTGGTTTCAGGTCACGGTGCACAGTGACTGCACCATCACTCCGTCTGTGACACTCCTTCAAGGCCAACGTTAGCTGAGTCAACACTCTGAGAACAAAGCTTTCATCCAAGAAATGCCTGAAAAATGAACACATTGTTTAATTGATTTTCTGAACACTCATCAGTTTGTTTAGTCACTGCCAGTTTTAATTCCATAACTTTTTAATAGTACTATTATAAAACACCACTCAAATAAGCACTGTCAGCAACAGGCATCTACATATCCTACATTTAAAATTGACTTTTTAAAAAAAAAAATCACTGCAAATATGTTAGATGACATTGAGGCTTTCACTGCAGAATCCCTGCAGTATTTCCTTCCTCCCCCATACCATCTAACAAACACATAGCATTTTCACTGCTTACAAATATCAATTTGATGCTTTTGTGATGAGATCTGTCCCTTTGATCACTTAAGATAACAATATGTTGTCACTTGCTAATAATGAGCAACATACAATAACAGCCAAATCAGGGCTGATTTTTTAATACAAAACTCCTTAAATGAAAGCACTGATGCTGGCAGGCAGCTGCAGAACTGTTTTAGACTATCCTCACAAAGTAAGAGGTGGTGTCATATCCTTGTTTGACCTAAGAATGTGAAAACTGACACTATACTTAAGTAGGATGCCAAGTCTAAGATTAGACCAAGGTGAAGACTTATGAACTTGATGTTTCTCCAAGCTTTACATAAAGGCAGATAAAACAGCTTTTCACACTGCGTTCAAAATCACTCCTCCCTTCCACACACTTCGGCGTTTTCATAAATCCCAGGGTCCCAGGAGTTTTACTCATGGGGAAGACCACGATGCCTGTCAAAAAGAGCTGTAACCTCCTCGTTTATGTTCTTAATCCCATCCATAGCCAGAAAGCCCCCAACAGCTTCTGCCTCACAGGAGAGCTCTGGGTTTCCTACTACTTCAGCACCAACATCCAATCCGGTGATGCAGTCAATGGCACAGTTCCCATCGCTATTGTAACTTTCACACTTGAGAAGAGTTGTTGGGTCCAAAGGGTTAAACCCGAAACTGCTCAGAGGTTACAAAGTAAGTTTCCCTTCTCTCTGGACTGCCCAAGACCCGTGCAAGACATTCCAAACACTCCACGTGCCTTTCTTTCGCGCACTTGGCGATCAGGCTGGCCAGGTCTCCCCCATCGCAGTACTCCATGACGATGTACAGCGTGGTGCTGCTCCTGTCGATGATGCGATCGTAGTAGCGCACGATGTTCGGGTGCCGCAGCTCCCTCAGCAAGTTCACCTCCGACACGAGCATCTGCTTCTCCGACTCCGTCATCGCGCCATAGTCCAGCTCCTTCCATACCAAGATCTGCGGAGGCAGAAACACCCTGGGGAGTGACCGGGACAGCGACCAGGGCCGCGCGGCTGCCACAGCCGCTCGCTCGCGTGTCGCGGAGAGCCGCCAGCACCGGGCAGGGGCGCACGGCAGCAGCAAAGCCGCGCTGCCCCCACCGCTTACCGCCTCCTCCTCACCTTGCCGTCGGCCTTGCGGCGCACCTTGCGGCACTTCCCGTAGGAGCCGGCGCCGATGGTGAGCAGCACCTCGTAGTCGTCGGGGCGGCCGGGCATGGCGGGGAGCGCACGGACCGCGCCGGGCCGCGCGGGCCCCTGCACTCGCGCCGCGCCGTTCAAACGCACCGCCCCGCCCGCCTATTGGCCGCGCCGCCCGTGCGCTCCGCCCGCCCATTGGCTGCGCCGCCGTAAACAGCGCCCGCGAGGCCCGGCGGGTACGGCCGTTACCACCGGGGGCGGGGCCTGTGCCCATGGCGAGACCGGGGCGGGGCCGGACCGCCCCTCGCCCCGCCCCGCGGCTGAGGGAGACGCACTTGGCTGCTTTGCCGGCTGCTTCCTCGACTTTTCCTTTTTCCATTTCTCTTCCCTTTCCTTTCTTTTCCTTCCATTCTTCCTGATTAGACAAATCACCGGGCCTGCAGGTATCAATAAGTACATATTCATAGCTCCTCAGGAAGGGTCGGGTTTTTTTCCATTAAAAATAACAGCAAATCATCACCTTTCCTAAAATGCTTACATCTGTTGGATAGATAATGATAGATAATTTCACTATTCAGAAATGTTAAAAAAACCCTAATCTGTTTAAAATGTTGTAAATCTAGGCTGGATTTATTGCAGTCTACAGCTTCTTGGTGAGGGGAAGAGGAGGGGCAGGCGCTGATCTCTGCTCTGTGGTGCCCAGTGACAGGACCCGGGGAATGGCCTGAAGCTGTGTCAGGGCAGGCTTGGGTTGGGTATTAGAAGAAGGTTCCTCACCCAGAGGGTTCCAACTGGCCACTGCAACAGGCTCCCTAGAGAAGTGGTCACAGCACCAGCCTGGCAAAGCCCAGGAAGTGTTTGGGCAAAGCTCTCAGGCACATGGTGTGACTTTTGGGTTGTCCTGTGGCAGGACCAGGAGTTGGACTCGATGGTCCTTGTGGGTCCCTTCCACCCTTCCAACTCACATATTCCGTAAAAATCATCCTTTAAAACCAGTGCAGAAAATTTTTCATAAGTCTTCAAAAATTTGCTTGTGAATAACTACCAATGTCATGGCAGCTTTCCTGTCCCACCACATATGAACACCCATGCTACATCATACACAAACCACCTGCTGAAAACAAACCAAAGAATGTAATGGCTGAAAATGTAATATTTGGAAAATGCAAACTGTGGGTCCACATCCAAACCAGCAAATACCGTGGTTGCATTAAATGGCACTGAGTAACGACACAATGGCATTACATACATTTTAAGAAGAATGTAGTGCATTTTCTAGCATCATTTATGATAAGGAATGATGCCAAGGTGCAGTTCAGGATTCAATTTAATCTCTATCCATGTGGCAGTAGCTGTGACTGGAACAGGAGCTCCTTCAGCAAAGCATTGCAGCATATTTGTAGTAATATAGAATCATCATGGCTTGGGCTGGAAGGGACCCTGAAGCTCATCTTGTTCCAACTGCCTGCCATTGGCAGGGACACCTTTCCTGAATCAGGTGTGAAAGGGAGCAGTTGTATGTCCTGACCTAGAAATTCAGCAACAGGACAGAGTAGTTCCTCATTTTGCATCTCCACATGCTCTCAATTGTTTCCCAATTTTGTTTCAGCTTTGAAATAGGTTTGAGTAGGTGTCATGCTATGACTGAATATTTATGAAATATTCTTCTATTAGTCTTTGGAAAAATCAAAACCTTTACTTTTATCATCAGGAGGCACAAAAACTCCTGCTGTCCATTATAAAAATTGTATAGACTTCTATCTGTAGAGAATGTATGGTCATTACAGGGAAAAATAATCAAATGAATTCTACTGTGTAAAGATATTTTGGTTTTGTAATTAATGAGTAACAGGGTGATCTAAAGGGTTTGTGTTTATTACTGATTTCAATTACCTTGAAAGAAAATCCTCACATGCACCATTAGCATAGTGAATAAATTATGGCATTGCACAATAAAAATGACGAGCAGTACAGTATGTATTATTCAGGCTGTAAGCTTCATTACTGGTTTCAAATACCTCAATTTCCAACTTCTGTATGTTCAAATTAGCAAAAGGTCATTGTGCATTCCCACTGTTATCAATGGGAGCCTTTATATTTATATTTCAAAAGAAATAGAGTAGGATTTCAATACTGTGTTTTGTCTAGGCACTATCTTAAAAGTTTCTTTAGAAATGTTGGTTTGAATCAGAGAAATGTCAAAATGTCGTGCTTCAAAAGCCAGCAGCAGAGTAATTTTACTTTTTACTATACTTATTAAGGGCTGGCTAATTTTGAGAAAAATGCATTTCTATAAGTGGTTATTAAAATTTTTGACAGGCACTCCATTTTCTTTCTTTCTTATTTTCGCACTTATAAAAATTATAAGAATTTTTTTCCTTTTATATATGGACAAGTAAGCCCAGACACTAATAATTCCAAAACTATGTATCACGTTTGAAATGGGGGCCTCTTATGTCATGTATTGTATTTTCAATTCTGGTCTCTAGTTCAGGAGCAACTCTCACATTTCTAGTCCTGTAAATACATGTGCTGACTTTAGGCCCTCAAGAGCCACCAAATAGTTCTCAATAACATATTTATAATGTTTCTTCTAATATTATATTCTGCTTTTAAAATTTTTTTAACATCAAATTTCACAAATGGTTTCCCAAAACTGAAACAAAATAAAAGTACTCTTTGGTAGTTGCCCACCAAAGTTTTTCAGTTTTGATGACATGTGTCCTTTGTGCTGTAAGGAGTACATTTTCTCTTATTCCAGGACCTAGTTATCTGACAAAATATTAAGTGCTGAAGATAAATAGTATGGTAGGCAATTTGATATTTCTCTAAAGATACTTTCTTTTTTGCGTGTGGGAATAGGGAAAAATAAATGTGTAACACTTTGCTGTGAAAGTCCACAACACAAACACAATATTATTATACAGATTGATAGCAAAAAATAGTGTGGTAAAGTACTGAAGGAAATTAAGATATGTTTCTGGCAGTTTTTTTTTTTTTCGTTTGTTTGTTTTGTTTTCCAATCAGAGAAGATTGCACAGGTTCAGAACGTGAAAATAAGCTCAATAGGAAAAGTACTGAAAATGAAACCATAAAAATTATTAATAATGAAAAATAAATGCACTTTATAAAAGCAATTAGAAAAACAACTGAGAAAAATGTTGGTTTTTCTCTTTTCAAAGAGGTGAAAGACATGTAAAGATAGTCCAGGATCTCAAAAATGTGCCAAAGTCTTCTAGCAAAAAAAGGAGGAGTTGAATATTCAATATTAGACAGGTAAGAGGTCTTAGAAATATTTCTACATGACAACAAGAGGACTTATAAATACTGGAGTGACTGAGACAATGAGTGTTTTAATTGAGTTCATTTTCACCACAGAAGTAGTTTGGGGTTTTTAACATTCAATTGCATTTGTCCTTACATATCTTTATGCACATGGAGTTTTTCGCCCTCACTTTCTCTCATTTGGTCCATGCCCAGACATTTTACATTTACCCTGTCGTACACAGGGTACATTGTTATACATTTACATCTGTTGTACACAGATGACATAATATTTTGGTAATGTTTTGGTTATGTTTACTGACTTTAATGACAAAAATCATACACAGGATCACCAAAAACATGTAAAATACTGGGATATTAGAGAGCAACACACTAAAAAGTACCAGAGGGTAAAATTTCCCTCTATTGCTTTGTGAGGGAAACAAAGAACGTGTTCATTGAAGAAATTCTGTACAACACAGCCGTGGACAGGACAGCAAAGGAACAAATTGAGCAGCATTAATTCTAGTACTTAAGACCATGCTGTTTTTCATCTTCTGCACTGCTTGGATTCAAAGGCAACTGGGACTCCAAGAGCAATGTGTGCAGCAAGGCAAGCTCCAGTGAGGGATTTTGTTGCACCAGCTGTACCTTGAAGGTTTTGCATGACAAACCATTCACATGAGGAAAATGTAAACTCCATGAAATAAATTCAGCAGCAGGTTAAATCTTTACACAAAGGACTGTAAAATCGACAGGCTAAGAGGATAGGAATCAGTGAGGAGGAGACTGAGGAGAAAAGACACATTTTTGCGTTCAGAAAGTAGAGCATATGAATTCTACTATCTCCAGGTTTTTTATTATCCATTCCTTATGTTCTGTAAAGTAATATTAAAATCTAGTGCACAGCTGGACATTTTGAAAGTATGTAATTACTCTCTTTCTTGTAATTAAACTAATAGCCCTATATGTTATATTTGTCTTCATATATATGCTAATTTTCAAAATAGTGTTCATTAACCTTAAGAATAGAAAGTGCTTGAATTGATCTTTAAGACCACTGTTTAAGCTGATTAAAAGACTGATTATTTGACATGTATAGAACTTCAAGAGAGAAATTATGGAGTGTCTTTAAATCCTTAATAAGTCAAAATATAAAGTATTGGGATTGTCTCTAAGGAAGGATTCTAGTATGATAATCCATGATTTCTGTTGGCTTGCTTACTAAGTCAAGGAAAGCAGACAAGTTTAGGATCTGTGCCTCAGTTTATCCTCTTTTGAAAGGGAAACTTTCCAGATTAAAATTCATATCTAGGAACTCTCAAAATGCTCAAAAAATTATTTAAGTGATACAGTAAGTAAATATTTTGCTGTAAGTAAGTAAAGCTGCTGAATTTTTTTTAAAGTAATATTAGAGTTTCTTGTGGAACAGCTGGTCTCAAATGTTTTTATATTAATTTATTTGTACTTACAGTACCTGCAGATATAGTGGGAGAAAGTTTTCAATATATTTCAAAAAAGTTTTTCAACCATCACCAGAATTCCATGCACCATTATTGTCACAGATATTTTCATTATGAGGTCAGTCACTATTTTTCTAACTCCCAATGACTACAAACCCATGATATAATCCCAATAATGAGATTCCTCCCTGCCTTGATTCTCCTGTGGCAGAAAAATGCACGGAATTCACATCAAGGTCACATCATGAGCAATGATGGCAGAATCTCTTCTGGGTTCTGTCCCAGGTCATCCCACCTGCAAAATGTGGTGAAGCTCCAGCCTTCTCCGAATGCAGCATCTTTCTGTACACTTGGAAGGGATGGTGCCAAGGTGGTGTGGTAGTGTACAGAGCCTCTGGGAACAGGTGGCACACACAGGAGCTGATGGCAAATGTAGTCAGCTACCTTTGCTCGGAGCTCTAACAAGCATCCTGGGGGCAAGAGGCCTTCATTCTTAATCACATGATGATAAAGTTGAAAATACTGATGTAAAAAACTATTGGAAAAAAAAAAAAAAGTGGCTTGAGATTGTGAAATATTTGTTGAAAGTTTGAAATGTTGTGCTGATTATCCTGTCACCAAAATTCTGAGATAGATTGTAGCCAGGGAAATTTAGGAATTTGACAGCTTGGGAAAATCACTGACATTTTATGCACTATGCACAGTATTTTGCCTTTTACATTTTAACAAAAATGTGTGCTTAGCTAAGGACTATTCTCCTTGCTTCCACAAGTGGCAGAGCAGTGTCGGGGAGACTGTCATCAGGGTTTTGTTTCCAGTAAACAAAGACTGATATTGATCCTTCTGTTACTCTCTTCTGCCTCTCAGAATCCTCCTGTTAAAGAGTCTTTTCCACTATGCTGTTTCTGTTATTAAGCTTTCAAATAAATTGTTGTATGCATCAGTGGAAGGCTTTATAAATAAAGGAGAGAATTACAAGAGTAGGAGGAACAAAAAATGAAAGAAAGCTTTCTAGCATTTTTATGTTGACAACCTATGTTTTCAGGAAAGTACATTATAAATGAAGCACTTACACTGCATAAAATCCACAAAAACTCTGTGGGTTTTCTAAACCAAAATGTTGTTAAATCAAAAAGTTTTGTGTGCCTCAGTAGTGTGCAGAAAACCATGCTGTGAAAGGCCAGTGTCCACAAAGGAGATAGAGAAGCCCTGCAAGAATCTGCCTTGCCTTGCTTTGCACTGGGGAAAGGGTAAGCCACAGCTGTAACAATCAGATCATGAGACCACTTCAGATGGCAAAGATTTATATCCATGGACTCAAAGTCACAGGGGAATCTGGGCTGCTTATTTCTTAAGTCTGATGTTCTGTTTTGCAGTCAGTCAGTTTTGAGGTGGGAGAAAAAAGAAGGATTTCTTACAGATTTTTTTTTTTTTTCGAGTCTGTAAGTAAGGAGATTTCAATGTATGTGAATATAGTCATTCTTTTTCCAGTTGTCTTGAGGACCTTGAGATTTGTGACACAAGGGATTCTCTCTTAAACTCAGGGACTGACAAAATATAGGGACAGGACAAGAGGAAGTGGCTTTAAACTGAAAGAAGTCAGGTTTAGATTAGCTGTTGGGAAGAAATTCTGTACTGTGGCATTGGTAAGGCACTGGCACAGGTTGCCCAGAGAAGCTGTGGATGCCCCATCCCTGGAAGTGTTCAAGGCCAGGATGGATGGAGCTCTGAGCGACCTGATCTAGTGAAAGGTGTCCCTGCACATGGCAGGGGGGTTGGAACTGGATGATCATTAAGCCCCCTTCCTACTCAAACCGTTCTGTGATTCTGACAGGATTGCTTGGATGAGTCACACTGAGCTCACAAGCCACAAGTTCAGCATCGTCAGCACAGGGACATTTGGTCAGAGCTCTCGGTTACATTCCCTGCTCTCTCAGGTGAAATCCCCAAAGGGCCTTGGCACCTCTGATGAACAGAGCAAAAAGTATGTCCTCTGAATGAGTTGGGGGCAGTGGCACCAAGTGTGCATCCCTGTGTCTGCTGGCAAGAGAAACTGAAGTGCTTTAACAGTGCTGATATTCACAAGGCTTCTAGTCACCTGCAAGAGGAATGGGGCAGTCTGCCCCTCTCTGAGCCACCTTCAATCTGTGTGAACTCGGAAAACCTTCCTACCACAGTGGCACAATAGTTCTGATTCTATTTTGCTGGTCTCTTTGTCAAAGCATATATTTTTAAATTTTTTTGTGCTTTCTGTGGGAATTGTTTGACAATGACAGCTGTCTAGGAAGTCTTAAAGTGGTGCATAGGATCTTGGAGCAAAGTTGGAGACTATGGCAAATGAGCCACATCAGTACATCAGTAAGTTCAGAGCCTTCATGGAAGAGCTGTGGCTTCTGAGAATGAAGGAGACTTTCTCTTCTGCACCTATATTTGCTGCTTTTTAAGCTGGCTTCACGGTGAACCAGGATTTCTCTATCTCAAAACCTTTTTCATGACCTTTTCATGCCTTTTTTTAAAAAATTTCCATTTAATTGCAGTGTCTCTGGGTTTCTAAGACTTTCTGATTTTTAAGGTACCAAAAGACTTTCTGGGTCAGAAGACCAGTCCCAATTTTATCACACCACAATACTGGATGTGGTAAAAATCCCTAAAACCATATGTGAAAAAACAAAACAAAAAATCCCCACTCATCAGATAAAGCAAAGGAAAAAGTTTGATTCACAATCTGCTTCTGCAGAAGGTCTCATTCATCCTATATGTGCAATTAATTATTCAAATAACTTGTTGAAAATTAATATAATTATTTCTAATTATTCTTGGTTTGAGTCCTAGAATTGTGTGATTACATCTAGATGCATGCATCATAAATGAAGAAGGTACAGCCTAGATGAGGAGGAAACATAATTTTATTTTTCAATTTATTCATTTTTACTAGATAAAAATATTGACAAAGTTTAATTTTCATTATCCTAAACAGAGGTTCACTGAACTTATCTTTATTACATTTCTTTTGGTAAGTTAAGTGGTAGAACCTCTGCTGTTATGGAGGCAAAATTCACTGTTTTTTAATATTTAGGAAGGTTAAAAAGCACCTTAGAGTTGAGTGATTGAGGTGCAAGTAATGTGATTGTATGTTTCTTTTCTACAAAATCAAGCTATAGTGTTAAGATGAGTAGGTTATTCCTAGTAGAATATAATCATTGGAGAAGCAGCAGTTAATTCAAAGTTAGTTTGTTTTTAATCCATCTCAGTTTTTGCCTTTCTCTCATGACACACATTTGAATTTCATGTTTCCTTCTACAGTAAATTCAGCTATGTTCTTATGATTGTCTAGCACAGGTGCTTAGTAGGTTTCAGTATGTATCAGATAAGCATCTGAACTTGATTATTTTTACATCTTTATTAAAAGCCATGACAAAGCTACTGCTTCTCATTGTGTGACAGCAGAGAGTAGAATAGGCTAGGATTGACTGCGGAAGTGAAATCACTCTGCAAGCAAAGTGCAAAATTAATTGTAAAGGTCTTTAGTTAAGACCGCATTTATTAAAAAATGTGCATTGAGTTTACTGGTGTTGCATCTAAGAAGATTCTATCTTCTTATATGAGGGAGTGCTACATCTAAACAAAATGGGTTGGGTCCACCAGCAGCCTGCACAACTAGGTAAATTCCTACTGAAGCAAGTAGAAACTCCCTGCCAGTTTAACTCCAAGATGGAAATGTCCGTTTTGGAGATGGATACCAGTCCTACATATGCTCTGATGCCAGAGGATCACCAAATGAACAGTGAGGAAGATTTCAACATGCTGGAAAATAGGGGCATGACATCTGGTGGCTGAGGAAAGTTCTCAGCAGGTTTAATGCTCAGAGTAATGAAACCTGGAAAGCACTTTCTGCCATGAGGCTTCGCACTAATTCATGCTAAGCAAGAGGACAGAGCATCCATTTGTTAAATCTCTCATCCTCTTCAAGTTACTGAAGAACCTCAGACAAATTTTAAAGCCTGATGTAGAGATACCACATCAAGGCCAAATCACATCAATACCATTATTCTTTTTCCCATCTAAACGACAGCAAGTACTGCTAGACACAGCAAAAAGTGTCTCTGAAGTAAGGCAAACTACAGAAACACAATCTGTAATTTATGTATGGCCATTAAATAACAATGGAAGAGAGTTCCAGCTCCTTTTGGCACAATTTTCCAAAATCTTTGATACAAAGCAGCCCAGACTTAACAAGACACTGTTCTAGTCCTGATGTACCTGAAGATGAGAAATGTTCCCGAATAGCCACTTTGAAAGAGGCTGCACAAGAAGGGATAGACAGAAAGACAGCAAGATCCTCTCCTCTTATTTTGAAGTCATCTAACAGTGTTGTTTCAGAAATTTTGAAGTCACCAATAACAATAATAAGGATTATAAGAATATGTTAATACTTTCACCTCTTAGTCTTATTGGAGAGCAACTGGAAATTCCTCTCTTTAAGGGAAGTGCTCTGATGATCTTTAATGGTCAAGTCTACCTTATATGTAATGAGGCATGAAGATTTGTCAGCAGAAATGGAAATAGCTGGCCACCACATGTTGTTTATGAAGACCGTGGTTTGTCTCTTTCCATGTGGTAATCTAACATTATATCTAACTTTCAAAGTTCCACATCCACTGCTGTTAAGGGAGGATGCTGGGAAGCAGAACATAAAATGTCTTACAACGTGTGCTACCTACACACACCAGAAGAAAACATCAAATGAAACATACTTCTCTTCACACAGGATGACTGCCATCTCTCAGCCCAAGAACTGGTCGTATATTTTTAAAAAACCAACTGCCAACAGAGACACAGTGTGACCCCTATTCCTATTGTTTGGACAACGACACAGTTTAGTCCTCATCAGTCCTACCTTTTACTTACTCAGTAGCAAAAGGAGAAGAGAAAATGGTGCATATCTATTACAAGTAGAATACCTGTTTCAGGTGTGGTTTAAACTTTATGAGCAAGGAAGAGGTAGGCAGGGAGGTTTGTGGGGACACTGCCATCAATGGAGATAACAGAAGGGAAATAACTTGGCTGCATATAACTCTTTAAGGAACTCACTGCCTCATCACATCTCTTCTGTAAGGCGGGACCCATCTATGCCTCTAGAAAATTTACACTTGACAGATACGTATTAGCAAGTTTTGCTTTCATGCTCATATATGTTTAAATATTTTAGCTGTCCTGATTTGAAACCATCAGCAAACACTGTGAGTAAACGTAAGTATTTAAAGAGCAAGGTGGCCACCTTACTTCTTTTTTCTCACAATTTTTAAGCTTTATTTCTGTAGGAGGCTTCCAGGAAGACACTTAATGACATCAATGCCTCTTGCCTAGGCAGCACCAGCTTCTGAGGGGAACTCACTATGGAAAAGACAGACACGATATATTCAGGTTAATAGGAAAAAGCAGGGAGCCAGCAACTGCAGATCTGGTACAACCAATATGGTTATGAAAGCTTGTCCTTTGCTTCACATTTTGTTCATATAGAAATACCTTGAGAAGGGAATTTCAAGACCAAAAGTATATACATATACATACATACATACATATAAATTCATATATACTTTTTTTTTTTTTTTTTGGTGCAACCAAAAGTTTGTCTTTAGTGGGAGTCATTAGCACAGCCCTTTACTGAAAGATTCTCCAACTGTCACAGTGTATTTACCTTTTCTAGCACAGCCTGATTTATCCCCTCAGAGCCCACACTGATGTGCTGACTAGACACACATTACCTTCACTGCAGAGAAGAGGTGTGAGGCTGGGGCTGGGAAACCAGGCTCAGAACGCTTCAGTGAGTGAGCTAAGGACACCTATGATCAGAGATGGGGGAGCTTTTGCAGGTCCTGTGTAGCCACGGGCACCAGGCAGGTTCAGCACTAAGGTCACAGCACTGTGGCTCTTGGTACCTATCACAACATGCCAAACACGGAGACTCAGCTGCTGGTGGTAGCACAGGAAGTTCAAGGCTGATCTTCCAAGTGGAAGAGAAGAAACAGATCGTGATTTTATAGGTCACTGAAGCTGTTCCTGTCATGTTCAAAGGGGAGTTATTCTGGCACTCAGCAAATCCAGCAACAGAAAATGTCAAAAGCTACCTGGAAATATCAGGGACCAGAGGGAGAACCTGCTGCATGGAAGATCTCCGCTCAGGATTTTCCAAGGGAACTACCTGTCAGTTGGATTATTTGCCCTCAGTCCTGTGACAGCCCAGAGGGGGTAAAAAAGTAACTGCAATAGAGGGTAGTTCTATATTTTTATCTGGCTGTCTTTTGTCAGGCTTTCCTGGAAAGCGGGGACTGCACTATCAGAAATCAAAGGCACCTCAGAGTGCTTAAGGAAAGTACCCAACAGGAACAGAACTCAGTTACAGGTTATGGCTATGCTTCACTTGTCTGTACACAGAATGGACCCTCAAGAAAAGCAAGGGCACCTATAAAATGAGCAGAACTGCCTAAAAAGGCTAAATGCATCAGGAATTATTCTGAATTTTGAGTGAGGATGAGCTCCTAACACAGCAGCCTAAACCAACACCAGTCCTTGTAATTCAGGGCTTAATGTTTGAGAGAGCATTATGTCAGAAAAATATCTGATTGTTACACCACATTCCAAACCCTCTGCTAAGGATGACTGGGAAACATGAAAAACAGTTTTGGTGTGGCTGACTGTGCCTTGAGCCAGCAGCACTCTGGAGTATGAACAACCACTTGCTGATGGTTTTGGTCTCCTGGTGCTTGCCAAGCCTTTTCCTAAAGGACACCACAGATGATCTTCCTGAGTCAGACAAACTTCCTGAGTCAGACAAACTTCCTGAGTCAGACAAACTGTAGGTGCCTTCTGCAGTTTGCAGTGATACATGACTGGCATTCCATCAGAAATTGACTTGATGGGATCTGTGGCTATTGTCACAGCTCAAGCTCTTTCCCAAAGAAAGAGTGGGGCACAGCAAAATGCTTTTGCAAGACACTTAAGACATTTCTATTTCCAGAGTAAAAATTTCTGAAAGCTTCTGCAAAGCACAGTTTAAAATTGACTTCAAAAAGAGGGAAAGAGAAGGGAGGATGGAAGGAAGGATGGAGGGAGGGAAAGAGGGAGAGAGAGCGAGGAAAGAGGAAGGAAGGGAAGGAAGGAAGGAAGGAAGGAAGGATCTGTCCTTGGGGGAATTTCTTCCCATTTAAGTAGTCTTATTGCTGGAAAGATTGATTAGTATTTCTTTTATCAGGATTATTTCATGTCCTGGCAGAGTGCCTTTAAATGCTAGCAGTATTTCTTCATTGCCCTTGCTGTCTGCCACCTCCAAAATACTCATCAGCAAGTGCAGCTACCTATCAGCTGTTACACAACCATCTGTGCAGCTTTTGATTATGTTTTTTTTTTCTTCCAGATTGCTACCATCCTTCTGGAAAGAGACAAAGGGACAAAATGTTACAGTGATACTACACAATAGGGTGATGTGTTGTGAGTAGCTACAGTATATGTGAGGCAGTTTAGGGTAATGGCTGCTGACAGCTCAGGCAGTCCACAGCCCCCAAGTCTGCAAAGTAGGGTGATAACTATTACTGTGGTATGTGACAAACAATTGCTTAAATCCATGGAAAACTGCTCTTTCTGAATACAAAATCTGATTTCTATGGTACTTCATTGAGTTTTGGAGGGGCTGAAGCTCAGAATCTGAGACTATTTTGCTTCCATCTTGGTGATTTCAGTATCGTCTTGAATTTACCTTGAAGCCCGGAAATGTGTAATAAAAAACCAGATTTGAATAAATTTTATGGACCACATTGATCTGTAATTGCCCTCTCTTTTTCTATTTAAAAACAGAAAGAAAACATTACTTGTATTGTTGGGTAAAACTAGTTTCAAACATCCTGATTACTTCTGTCTTATCTTTCTGTTAGAAGCTTGCCTCATCAATAAAAAGGATGAAGAGACATAACAGGCTCTGAGAATCAAAATTCAAGAGCAGTCACATGGATCACTGAAGAGTTAAAGCAGAAGAAATAGGGGAATTTTGTAAAAAACAGATGCAGAGTTTCAGTGAGAAAAAGATGCAACCCTGATGTAGGTTTGCAGTGTCAGCTAAAAATAACGTAACATTTTTGTGGTCAAATGCATGTTTAGCTAATTAGATAATTTGATTCACAGAATATTAGTTTGAATAAATACAGGGCTCCAGAGCTCTCTGGAGCTCATTCCCTTTTGTCCTCAGGGAAGTACCCACATGGTGTAATCCTAGTGAAGACAGCAGCTTTGCCTGGATCCCTGGGGCATGGTGCTCATCCCTCAGTAGACATGAGTGCATGAAGCTCCTTACTGGTTGCCATCCTGAGAACCTGCTAATTCAATTTCTCAGCGACTTCCAGCATTCTCTCTGATCCTGTAAGTCCTGAGAGTTCAGGGAGTTAATGTGTTCTCTGCAAGAGGTGATTATTGTATGAATTAGTCATGCGCCAAAGCTTTATATGGATAAGACTGAAGCATTTAAAAGTCAAAAGTTACAACGGCACCTCCTAGAATTTTGTCAAAGTGACCCCACAAATAAAATCTTCACTGGGATTGCTCAGGAAAAGCAATTCTCCCTCTGGCCACAGGGAGCCACACGGCCACCGCTGTGAGCCTAGGGAAAATAGCAAGGGAGAGGGCAAAATCTGTCGAGTCTGTAAAGTCCCTGTCAGAGGAGTTTGCAACAGGGGTTGTTCTCTCCTTGAAATTACTCCACCAGTTACACCTGCTTTCTCACCAGCACCTGCTGGGACCTTGCACTGTTGTTAGCCTGGCTCACAGAATTTGTATGGATAGCAAAATACTTGTACACAGTAATTAGTGCAGACTGTTGTTGTAATTTCTAAGTTCCTTTTTGACTGCAATTTTAAGGTCATTTTGCAAGATGGAGAACGGCCATTAATCTGTGAAGCCCTAAGTAAAAACAGCAGTTGCTTGACCCCAGAGAATAATCCAGATTTTGTGTGATCAGCCCAAGTATTCGACTCTTAAACATTTAATTCTCTCTGCACCAGTAGCATTCTCATCAGTAACATCACAGATCAGAAGGCCTGGTCATTATTTCACACTCCATACATCTAGGATAGTTCTGGAATTAATGTACAGGTCTGGTAGCACTCAGCTTCATTGTGCTTCCTAGACAAGAGCGTCACATTCAGCTCCCTCAGCACCCTCAGCTTCTTTCTCAAGATCTCTACCTGGCTCACAGAGACAGACTTGCACTGCACCTTCCCAGTGTCTTCCTCAATGTGTTTCCACAAAATTTCAGTGTGGTAAGCCTGAAGATTCAAGAAAAGCTCCTGTAGGTCTTTTACTGTGAGGGAAGGAAAAAAACTTAACCAGCAACTCGACAGAAAAGCATCCAGGGAATTATTCAGGTCCACTGAGGGATCAGTTTCCCTTGTTTTCAGCCTGTCCTTATCGTTTCCTTTCTCTAGACACAGTACATGCACTAGAAATGTAGAAACCAGCTTCTTTGGGGATTTAAAGTCTAGCTAGGTGTCTAAATAGATAATCTTTCATGTATTCAGGTCCTTTACACTCATTGTCATGCAATCTCAGTTACCAGAGTGTGTAAACATGTGGAGATATTGCCTAAGAGTCCAAATATTGAGAGAGTTGGTTTGGACTAGAAGGTCTGCTGCGCTGATTCTCACCGTGACAGATTAGAGGAGCAGTACTGATAATGCCGTGGACCTGCCTGGTGTCACATGCCAAGTTAAATGTTGATCCAGAAACTGAGCTTGCTAGTGCTGAATATCAGTCTGGTTTTCCATCTACTGTTCTTTGCTGCTCTCAAGTCAGAAGCTTAGCTGCGTGGGGGTGCAGATTTGGCCTGTAAAATCAAATTACATTGTCTCAGTCCAAATGTAGCCTCAACTCCAAATGTCCCCGGCTTTGTCTGAAAGCTGATACATCTTAAATGAAGAGCTCCCTCTGTTTCATATATCTAGTGGAGATAAAGTATATAGAACAAGGGCTCTTCCTTGGAGGACTTTAAAAATGTTCTCAGACCAAATGATATTTGACATTTCCTTTGCCACTTTGCAAGGCTCCTCAGAGGGCTGAGCTACTCTTATTATTTCTGCCATGGAGGCAAAGCCACCATTTCACTGCCTTCAAGCTAAACAGTGTATGATGGGCAACAATTCAGAATTAATTTGACAGTAATGGAGTTGACAACTATTACTGTGAGGTATTTCTGCTATGAACATTGTCATCCTGTCCTCATTTCACACATACCCCACATCCCCCCCCCCAAGTTTTGGTGTTACAAGGAATCTCTGAGCAGCAGACAACCCTGTACACAATGTACACACATACACCCTGCTGTCCAGGCACAGCAGCAACTTTGGACTTGGCTTCTTCGGATACAGTAGCTGTAGCTTGGAAGTACAAAACAGCCCCATCAGCAAGGGGCTTCAAAGTACATAACACACAGGTCTATGGGAAGGGGCATTTCCTTCTAAACAGGAGTCAGGCCTAGAATCATAAACTAATTTTGGTCTGAATGAATTTTTGGAGCTCATGTGGCCCAACACCTTGCTAAAATCATAGAATATCTTAGGCAAAAATGCTTAGTATTTTCTTTCTAGCTGTCTTCTAATGAAAATCCCCAAAAGAAACTGGCGATGGAAGGATGCATTCTGTGTACATGACTAGAAAAAACAGTGCAGGTTTAATTTAAAATATGTGCAGTTCCTTTCTTTCTAACACAGGTGTCAGTGCAGAATGAATAGCACTGAGATCAATATACTTATAAAAACAGACACAACTGGCTACAATCACTACACAATATCAGAGTGGTTCCTCTCCCTATCAGCAATGATTTGATCTATTAATACCCACATAGTAATTTGGGTCTTGCAACTCTGAGAATGAGGGCAATAAAATAATGAATGGCGTAGGGTGAAAAAAACTGAGCAGCAGTCTCTTTATACTGCACTCAAAACCACTTCATATCCCTTGGACTTCTCTTTCCATTTCTCAAATGAAATGTGATTCCTACCTGCCTTGTGGGAGCTTGGCTCCTGCCATGCCGGATATCCCAGCTCAGCAGAGAGCTGCATTCCCCCAGGCTGCAGCACTTATCCACAGGAAGCACGGCACAGAGCTGCTCCAGGCTCACTGCCAGTGACTCAGACATGGCTTCTCCTTGATCCCAACCTGCTGGACATAATGAGTTTGTACCCTGCTTGTGGAGAGCCAGGCTAAAGACAGATGCTCTAGCTGGTCACTGAAGAAACCCAAAAACGGCAAAAATGCCAAAATGTGTGAGGACAGGCATTAAAAGCAAGGACAGATTCCTATCCAGCTGATGAAAGAAATTTCCTTAACTTTTAATGTCTCAGCAGCTAAATTTGTAAAATCAGAACTTAATGTTCTACTAAGGTATTAACAAGAAGTCTCAGCTCCATTCAAGTCAATAGAAGCCTTGTCTCTGACTTCACTCTGAATAGCTGGTGTAGCTTTATTTTAGTAATTAGCCCTGTATCACAGCAACTATCATAAGCAGATATCATGTATAACAATCAGTTTTGTGATTTTTATCAGTGTGATACTTGGAAAACTTCAGGAAATGAGATTATTCCAGGAGAGTTCTGTAAATGTAATTTCTACAGGAATAACAACACCGCCGACTTGGTATAATCTATATATGTTTGCCAGTTCCAGGTAGCAAATATCTCATTAGAATCAAACAGAACACAGACAAGTAAGTCCTTCCTTTGCTTTAAACACAGACAACAGGAACATCAGTTATCCCACATGCTGCTGATAAAAATGGGGTGGATTGTTTTTACTGAAACCCTCCCTGTTGGTTTCCTGTGTGGCCATGGGCAAGGCAGACACAGGGGCTGTGTGTCATTTCTGCTTCTGTGGAATTAAATGAGCTCTGCTACCAACTTCTAAGGAGACAGGTAATGATCAAGATTTTGATCTTCTGATAAGCTGCAGCATAGAAGAGCAAGATGCTTTTATTATTAATATTCTCATACATTTATCTTGTAGTAATTTATTGCACAAGCCAAGAATTATTCCTCCAAGAAGTGTAGAAGATAAATCCTCTCAAGCTGTTCTGTGAGTGACAGAACCAGGTAATTCTGGATTCCTACAGATTTGAGTTCTTTTCTCCTGAGCTCTGCTTCCTCCCCCCGTAATAACAGCTCTGCTGCTTTTTTCCCTGCAACATCCACTGGGTATGGAGAGCACATGCTGCAGTCACCACAGCCATCACAGACTGGCCAGCTGATCGGGTTAAATAAAATGCCTATATTCTGCCCGCTTTTTTTCTCACATGGGGGTCATTAACATGGGGAGTCTGCCCTTTGTGTAGCTATTATTTTTTTTTCAGTAAAAAGCCCTCTTAGGATCACACTTGCAGGATTTAAATGAAGCCAAGGATGGCCAGTATGCCTGAAATCTGTGAGGCAGAGTAACAACAAATGAATCAACCACAAAAATCTTCTCCTTTTAGGAAACTGGGGATGTTTCTCCCACCCCTCATGTGTGGGATGGAAATGCAATGTCAAGACTCCCAGACAACACTCTGTTTTATGACAATAAAGTGCAATACAATCAGCTTGGGGCATTTTCATGTTTTAAAGATAATTTCCATGTGTTGTCACAATAGGGTTAAATCCTTTTTCATGTTCTAAATAAGCATTTAACAATCTTGTATCTTAATACAATCATTATAGATTTTCGAACCTCTTGGTTTGGGGATAATTCTTATAGCATATTTTATTGAAAACTGCTAGTATGATGGAGTAGAGACTGTAATTTTGTCTAAATTTCATAAGGGAAAATGTCATATATGGATAAACTAATTTCAAATGCCTTGAAAATTATATATAAATATAAAAGCTTTGAACCTAATCGTGAAGCTGTCCTTTTTAGAGTGGAATTTAGCTTTTTGGCCTTAAGATCAGTATTCAATTAAGTCACCGGCTGATGAAAGATGTGTAGGTAATAGGAGAAGCAGCAGCCTGTTCTTTGGCTTGGCTAACTGGAGACAGTCCAAATAGTTATTTTAATACATCTTACTCTGTTAGGAGTATTACAGTATCATGCATTTTGCTTACAGCACTAGCACTAGCAAGGTCATTGGTAAGCTCAGTTTTTTATTTGAGTGTGGTTTTACCTAAGCTAACAGGAGCACCCAGGAAAGCTCACAGCTGTAAGGACACCAACTGTATTGCAACTGCATGACTCAACCAAGATTGGATGAGGAGACTATATCTTTTCTTATTCAGTCCAGAAAATACAGGTTTTTTCCCAAAAGTCCTTCCCTAATGTCTTTAATGAAAAAACATACTACATAATTATGTGACTCCTAATTAACAAGAGGTGGCTCTGAGTTCTTGTTTAAGATATGCTGGCCTGCACAGTTCTAAACTGACAGCTTTAACTCAGTATCTTCAGTAAGGGTGTGACCATGTGCTCTGTGCTTCTCAGTGGTTCAGATCACTGACTTTGCACAGTCCCTGTGATACCCATCAATCCTGTCTCCTGGTGGCTCACACAGACAGCTTAGTCGGCTCCATGAAAGGTTTCATTTTTTAAATGAAAAATTCAGATGAAGATTGCTGCTGTCTGTGATTCAACTGCCTGTGAAAAATAGCAGTGTCCTCTCATATTCATTGTTTGAATAGTGCCGGTGTACTGGAGTGATAATCAAAGTAAAATCAATTGTCATTTTTGCTGCAAATAAGGTCTCTGTGATTAGATTATCTGAGGACGCAGTTTGTTGCATGGGACATCCAGAAGAAAGGAGAAGAAGACATACCACAAGGTGCAGAATCCCAATTTAAAACTCATTTGAAATTGAGTAGTTAGTTCTGTGTTTCTGAGCTAAAAGTCATGTTGGTCACATCCAGTGGGAAATGCTGACCCATTACCTAACCTCTGTAGTTTCACTTTAGACAGAATCACAGAATCTGGTGTCTCTTTGATCCCACCACAACCTAATTTAGCATATTGTGCTGACAGAAAATAGCTAGCTTTGGTTTGGGTGGGCATAAGGTTTGTGTCAGCGCTATTCAGTGCAGAACACAAAAGCACAGGGAGGCAAAGTGGTAGGCCAGAGAGGAATGCTTTCCAATGCTTTTCCAAGGCCAGTCCAGTAGAGTGACCACAAGGCTTCATGTGTTGTTTAAAATACTGAAATGGCCTCCAACACTTCAGTGTCGAAATCAATAGCATTCTGATGAATTGGGACATTCATTTTCTTCCCCCTCCCCCCTTCCCATATTTTTAATCTCTTTCTCTCTGCTGGTATACTAAATTTGTTTTGAGGTTTCAGACAAATTTGGAACATTTTAGCTTTTAATTTTAATTAGTAGACACAAGAGGACCTGACCCCTTTTATAATAACTGGAAGGGTTGAATAATCAAAGCCTGAGTAGTCAAGGTCAAAATACATTTCTTAATGTACATCTTACAGTTCTCTAATACCAACTCTATACACCACAGATGTTAATCTACCAAATCTTCAGAACCCAAATATTTGGGTTCCTTCTATGAACAAATTAAACAAGACACAGTTTTTAAAATGAAAATTATTAATGTCACAGTTGCCTAACATTGCATGTAGTAGCAGTGCATCTGCCCATGTTTAGGTCTGTTCACATCAGCAATAATACTTAGGATAAAGCTGCTTCTGTCTTTAATACAGGATCTGTAATGTCACAGGAGGTTCAATGTCTGCACCACAAGCACAATTACATAATGATGCATCACCCACAGCATCTACTGCTGTGCATTTGTCAACAAGGACGAGAGACATACGCTTAGAGGGATCAATGTTCCTGTTAACACATTGCATCAGAGGGATGAGCAGACACCCCCATGGAAATGGATCCCAGGAGCAGGTAGCCTGGGTTTCCTAAGAACTTATGCTTCCTGAAAGTAAGAATGAAATCATCTCTGCTTGGTTATGCTAATCTGTTTTCAAAGCTTGACACAATTTGTCAGCACAGATTATTTCACCATTATAAAAGTTCTGAACTCGGGGTGCTACTCCTCCAGCAATGGATTTAGGAGAGAAAAGGGAGAAATTGGCCTACACACAGGGCTACACAGCAGCTCCAGTTCATGGCAGTGCTTACAACACTACAACTGGTGCACTTGGAGACCTAGGCGGAAGCTAAATAAATGTGCTTGCACATGCCTGAGCCAATTAACTAAACCGTGGCAAGGTTGTACGTAAGTGCACGTGTACGTAAGATCTTTTCCAGCCTTAATGATTCTATGATAATTACCTCTACAAAGCTGCTTCCTATGTCCAACATTCAAAATAACTGCTTCAGCCAAGTAATTCTTCAGCTTTCTGGAAAGAACAATCTAGAAGTAAGTGTTTATATCACAAAAGAATAAAAGGCAGGAAGAGACAAATTGTAATAAAAATACCGAGTCCCCTAACAAGGAATGGTTCAAAAGAGGGCAGGGTGAGGCATTTAATTGGTGCTAAATGTACCACCAACTCACATCAGGGTGAATGCTGAGTACATGTCCCATAAGTTCATCTTCAGTGGTGAGCTCACCAGACCCTCATCCTAAAGTCTATTTCTTTCACTGAACTTTTTTCCCCCTCCTCTGTTTGGAAACCTCCCGGAGCAGTGCCATGAGATCTAATGAGCACTATTAGTCAGCCCTGTGCTGCTTGGTTCTTGGCCTGGTGTGTTCACACAGACTGAAATCAAAGCCTGGCCAAACCAATAAGCCACACTCTGGATGGAACATCTGAAGGCAGAACACCAGCCTAAACTTTTTAATGTAGTGGTCTCCACTGGCAGAGAAACTGAGAGGTGTAGGAGGCAAACTCTGCGTTTGCCACAAATAAATCAGGAAATTGTCATGAATTAAGACCCCCAGTGCTCCCAAACTTTGGGAAGCCTGGGAGAGCCAGTACTGCAGACAGGGGAGACACTGCTATGAGGAGGTAGCTCCAGAGGCTGCTTTTCATGGACTGCATGCAGCACTAGGAACTGACTGCAGGTTGTGTTTTGAACAGTACTCAGCAATGTTGATGTGACTGGGTTTGAGAGATTGTGCTTGAGCAGTTCTCTTCCACAGGGTATTTCACCTCAGTGAGGCAATCATCTGGTCCAGCTGCAGCCTCAGGGATTTACTTTGTAATTCATTCCCTCCAATAAAAATATAAGAAACCATGTTTTATAAAGCTGGAAGAAAAGACTTTCTAGTACAGTGCAAAAAGTAGTGCATCCCTCTCATCATGTCTACTCATCATTATAAATGCCACTTCTCTTTGATTTTGGCACATATGCACTTACTGCCTTTTCTTTCCACTTTTGTCTAAATGTTAAAGCAATTTTCAATTTTTAAATATCTTTCTAAGTCTTTCTTGTAGGTCTGTAACTCAGCTGAATAGAAGCACCTTCCAGCCTCTTTATTTTTGTATTTTAGGGTGCAGTCCTGAGAGATAAGTAAGTGAGCTTTCTCATAATTTGAGGCTTAAGTGTGAGCCATTACTCAGCTAAAAATCCAGATGGAATGTTGTCAGCAGAGTTCTTACCCAGCTCAGGGCCACAGGTGAGCAGGGAGAAAGTCAGGCTGAGAAGAGAGCAGCATCTCACTGGCTACTTAGCTGAAACATTTATTGTAAAATATCTCAATCACTGCTCGAGCAGAAGCTCATGATTCCACAGATCTTGGCCTAAGAAATTCCTATTTGGGCCAGCACAGCCCAGCAAGTTTTACTACAGTTTGGAAGGACAGAAGAAAGAGTCACACTTTATTTACTTTTCTGAAGCCAATCCCGGACACTTGCAAGAGCAGATGTAAAGCTGACTAAGTGCAAATGCTGTGCCTACCCTCTTAACCTGAGTGGGTTGCGGGTTGCAGGTTCCAGGCTAGGCTGCATTTAGATAGAGCCCAGTGGGAGAAACAAGCTGGCTTTCTATCCCCATCCTTTTCCGATTTAATAGTCCTTTAAATGCCCCATGTCCCCTTTCCCATCTCCCGAGATGTAGAAAGTTTTGACTTTCCCAATTATTTGGTTTTGTTTGCCTCCAGCTTTGCAACAATGCAGATGTCTTCCTGGCAAGAAGGAGACCCCATCTTTGATGTTTAATTACCAGCAGCCAGTGCACAAGGCAGGAAAGAGAGTAAGCAAACCCCAGTGCAGAGACTTTGCATACAGAGAACGTGTATTTTACATATGCATGTAAGTAAACTCCTACTCCTTATGGAAACCCCACCCCAAGAGTTCCTTTTTGCCATTATTTTTTTTTCTTTTAACAGTTTTAGCCTTCTTAGCCTTCAATAGCAGATGATGCAGCAATTAGAATAAATAAGTACGATTAACCGCTAGCAAAATGTATTTTCTCTCCCTCCTGACTTGCAAACACCGAGGTGTTAAAAAAACAACTAACAACTTTTGTTATACTAAATTCTGAGGTAGGTGCCATGCTTGTACTTTACCTTGTCACTGTAACACATACTTTTAGTACCAAGTAAGGGTTATTGCCCTAACCAGGAGATTTCCATGCAGTTCTCTAAGTAAGGAATGTTTTGTTCCTGCAGTTTTGATAATTTAGCTGCAGCTCTGGCCTGTCTTACTGTGCAGCTTATTCCTGATTCATCTTCTGAGCTTACAAAATACCAGTTAAAAATAGATTATTGTTCTATCTAAATTCCCATAATCCTTGTGCTCATTAAAAAGAAAGTCATGTAACTGTTCTTAGTCAGGATTGCACTAATTAGTACAACTAGCACTTCTGACCTTATGATTTCTACCCTTAATACACCCAGGCTGGCTGTGCTGCCTGCATTAACATACCCAGGATATATAATATCTCCTTACACAACAAAGTGCTGCAGAGAAAAATGCAAACAAGAAAATAAAGGTCAGGAGCCTGTATGGAGTTTCTCCACATCCTTATCCTTTGGCTTCATTGAATATTTTGTATTTATTTCCATATAACAAATTAGAAATCCACAAATAAAAATCAGGGGCCAACTTTTCATAGATCCTTTAGGAGATAGGGCAGCTCCCCAAAGTGTTCTTGATCAGTGGCTCTGGTTCAGGTTAGCAGTTTTTTGGTTTCTGTAACAGCTCCTAGGATCTCAAAAATTTTGGGGAGATACCAGCACAAGCTTATTAAACTTGATCTCATTTGACTGTTTTTTTTTTTTTTTTTTTTATTTTTAAAAGAAAGACAGATTAATATGGCGGAAGCAACTTCCCTGTTCTCACTTCACCTTCGGGAACAGCTTTATCTTTTTAGTCTTCACTATGCAATAAAATTAAATGTAGGTATTTTTTTTGTAGGAAATTAAAAACTGTTGGCAGCAAATTTTTGTTCTCTAGCTGCTGACTTATGTATTGTTTGATTTATAAGTGTCACTGAAGTCAGGAAATTACTAATCCATTAATCAATCTAATCCTCTCACCATCAAGCTGTATGGATAAGTATTTAAATAAATTATACCAATAGGACAATCAATTCTCTGAATGTTGTAATAAAAAGCAGAAGGAACTTAACTATGCAGATGATGGATCTACCACAATGAGAACAGAAATTTAAATAGTTCAGAGAAATACTCAGTCGTGGTAGACTGACAGAGGATATAAAAGCAGGAAAGATAGAGGGAAAAAGCTGCATCAGGGTTTGGTTTTTTTAAAAAAAATCTCTCATAACACAAGAGGAAAGGAAGAACCAATGCAAACCCAGAAGATCTGTAAAGAATGAAACTTTTTCTGAAAAAAACTGGACTTCTGAAAGAGTTTCCAAGTGGCCTGCAAGTTCATTAACCTTCCCAAGATCAGAAATCATCAGGTCAACAACATGAAACTGAAAACTAAACCAACAAACCCTGACAGCAAGGAGGTAAACTGAAAGTAAAAAACAGGGATGTAAATTTCAGTGGGCCAGGACATAAGCCAACTTCTAGTGGAAGGATTAGGAAGAAAATTTCTGTATATAGCAAGGTTATTTGATGCTTGTCCACTCCAGGGATCCTTACAATTTTCTCTAAGGCACTTGTCCTGACTATTCTGGGAATGAGGATAATGGCTCAGACATATCTGGGGCCTGATCCTCTATGCAGCTCTCTATGCTCTCTATGCATCTGTGCTTATATAAGAAAGAAGGAAGACATTTTAAAAGTTACTCCAGAGATGCAAATTATTAATCTGAAAAATTAGCATTGTATTTATTGCTATTTCTTGCAGAATGGGGGTTTATAAGCCTGGAGCAGAAAACAGAAATGTTGCGTTGAGAAGGTAAAAGCATAAAGCAAGAATTTGCCATCTAGCTGCTAATAAAATTCTGAGCTTCACAGATGTTTGGGCCAAAGCCCATGAATTATTTAGTCTTGTTACCTGCATAATGTAGGTCACAACCTCCCTCTGTAATTAGGCTAAACAGTACCTACTTCTATTTCAGCTCTGTAATAAAACATTTAAGGCAACAGTTCTGATTTCAGGACTTGAAGGATAGAGAGCTGAAAACATGCCCAAACTGGGGCTTTCCCTCCCTTCCGCATTCTGAGCTCAGCTCATTATATTCTGCATGGAACTGCTGCCTCCTCAGTCTTTTTTTTTTTTCCAGCCTGGAGTTCATGACTGACAGCGCTTGCTGAGTACTTGTACATAGCAAAGTGGTATTTTACTTAACCCTTGGATAAGCTAAGTAGACAAGACTTACTTCTTTCTCTAAGATTTTCCAGATTAACTTTGTAGCTTTAATTGTCTCTGCCTGGGGTCTTTTAGGGGTTGTGTTGATACAGCTTCACTTCATGTGTGTAAGGCTTATTCAATGATTAATGCTAAAAATCAATCTTGACCTAGATCCTCCTCTCAGCACAACAGAGAGACTTGGGTAAGGGTCTCACAGGAGCATGTGTTAGAGCTGCTTGTTCTGAACTTTAGGGACCAGTTGTGGTACAAACATGGAACATCAAACTGCATCTTGTGAGTATTTCCCTAGGGGAAGGGCTGGAGTAAAAAAACCTATCAGTTACTGCCTTAAGTGACAGTGGAATCAACTCTGAATATTGGAATAAACAGAAGTGGGAGAAAATTTTTTTACAGAAATTAATCCAGTGCTACCTAAGCAACATTGCTTCAGCAAATATTACTGGAGGCCTGTGGACAATTAACAGAGCTTAGTTTTAAGACTCTACCAAATATTAAATATTATTCACATCTGGTTTTTGTCATCAGCTTTGGATAAGGAATCTCCTGAAAAAGCAACCCCACCCACTTTATAGGATATAAGGTTCAGCTCTGAAGGTTCTTAAAATTGCTTATCGGCAAGGTCCTGTAAATTATTTGGCCATGGTGTAACAGAGCAGAGCATTGCACATAAAATGTTCCACTGGTTTTGCCAGCTGCAAGAAAGTATTTAGTCAGAGTAGTGGCAAAAAACCAAAACAAAACCAAATCAAACCCAAAACCAAAAAGCAAACCAAGCCATCAGTTCTGTTCTAACAGATTCTAAGTTTGGCATTTTCAGTGCAGGAAAGTTACTGTCTTATCCAGTGAAGGGAGCTTTTTCTCATCTCTTTTTGTCAGGCATCTTTCAGGATGCCTGACATCTTGTGCACTTCCACACAGAGGTGCAGGACAGCCCCTATCCAACAGCTCTAGGTTTCTCCCCTTCATATGCTTGCTGATGAGGAAGACCCAGTGTGTCTGCCTAAGAGAAATGCAGAGAGAAGGGAACACAAGAACAGTATCAGAAGCATCTTCAGTATTGCCAAAAGCAGAGAAAAAGTAGAAAATCCAACAGCTTCGCTTTGGGGGAAAACACTGTCAGGTTCTTCCCTTCTGTATTGCCTTGCCTTGCCACTACTATTTGAGTCAATATTCAGTATTTGGTCTCACTAATGTTGCAGAGGGAAATCCTACTACCCTCTACTCCTATTTGGTCTATCTGTTCAAAGGGTCAAATCTTCCCTTTTATTTACTTATATGTATTTACAGCAGAAATGCCGATGCAGCCCTCAGTTGCCAGAATTTCTTAAACTCTTGTGTTATCTGTTCCTAGTGGCTAGATGACCTTCCTTTTGCTCAGCATCAAACATACCCTGCATTAAGTGACTCAGACCATTCAGCAACTTGTCCTCATTAATAAAAAGTAGCTTATTCAATATAATTGATGAAAATATTGTACACAGTTGAACAGATCTGCAGAATTATAATAGCTAACTGCAAATGAAAAAAATCTCCTCTTCAAAAGTAATTCAGTATAAATTGACCTTTTCGTTTTTCTCCTTCAGGTTCTCAAGTGAGATTACAAAACACCAACACTATTGTGGCATATAATAATGAGCCACATTTGCCATCTGATTTAGTCTTGCTTTTTATTGAGCAAGACCAGTATGACTTTTTCCCAAAGCCACACAGAAGAGCTCTACTGAGATTACCTTATTATTTACTCTTTGTATAGACCCAGAGTTTGATCTTATTGATCCCTTTTACAACATCCACTTTTTTGGAACTTCCAGTTTCCCAAGGTAAACTTAAAAATCTGCATGCCACCATCCCGTGAGCTGCTTGCCACCTTTCATCCAGTACCTATCTGTTCTTACCAGTCTTTAATACTTACACAATAATGCCATTTACAACAAACTTGATGATTTATTTTTAAGCAAAAATATAGGCAGCCTTTATTCAGCTGCACCAGATCCCAGCACCAGCTGCTCTGAAATTCCTGATGCACCACTTCTCCAAGCCCATGGGGATGTCTTAGTCAAACCTGGTACAAAACTGGATTGACATTAGAAAGGACAATCGACCCAAGAGAGCCCAAGGACATATGGGAAGTTTAAGTTAACAGATTCTAGCTATAGAAAGGTACTGACCAGAAAACCTCTTTTTTTTCTCCCCCAGGAGGTACCTATTCTTTGCCTTTGAGATCAAAGTAACTGCAGCATGTAACACTTGACCACCTCAGGTGCCCGGTTTTTTACCTGTAGCCTTACATTATTTTTCACAGGATGATTTTTTTTTTTTTGTTAAATCAAGACAAAAATTGTTTTTTTTTGTAAACCAGAGTAAGCACACCTTTTTTATTCACACACCTTTTTTATTTGAAGTTTCAGCTGAAAGTAGTTGTCCTTAAAAATCAAGAGCATCCTTTCAGAAAAGCTGACAGTTACGAGAACAGCAAAAATGACAACAGAGTCCTGAGAGATAAAAATTTATTTATCTGATCAGCATGTCATGATATGGTCACAACTCATACAGCTGACATTCTTATAGCCAAGAGGGACGTTTTTTCTTTTTAAAAATACATTTTTCTTTCCAGCAGGAAGGATTTTTTTTAAAAACAAACATTTCATACTAGGCAGGAATTAAAAACAATGGCTTTTTCAATATGACAACACGGCTGGTAAGCACTGGATACCCCACCAGTGTCTTAATATTTAGATTTTAAGTTTTCCCTCCCGCTCCCCGATTCTCCCACCCCACACAGAAAAACACCACACAGAAAAACAGGACAAAACCCAGATGGGAAACAAAGAGGTAGACGTCACTACAACTATGGCGCTGTTTTGGAAATTGTGCGAGATGTCTCACAATGCTCCAAGGAGTTCCTTTTCCCTTTGTTCGACACTGCAGAACTGGGCCCCAGCAGTGAACTCAAGAGGGGCAAGAGCCAAGAACCATCGCCACCAAGAGGTGCCAGGGCTGCAGAATGGGTGGCACCTGGCTGTCCCACCTGGCATTGCTCTGACCAGCTGAAGTTGCTCAAAACCAGATCCCTCTTGAAAACTATGGATCTCACAATGACAACAGCCTTTCTCCCAACAAGGCTGGAGTCACATCCATCTAGGAGGCAAACCAGGGTCAAGGGGGCTCAGGTTCTGCTCTTGGCACACCCTCAGCTCTCAGAAATTTTAAGAAGACTCATGGCTACAGTGACTTGCAGAAGAACTCCGCAGCTGGGCACTGGCACAGCTTCTAGCGGGTGCTGCAGCGAGTGAGGGCTGCAGAAGCTGCTGTCCCCTCTCTCCCCTACTGATCCACTCCTCCTCTTGCCACTTCTGGCACTGAAACATTTGTCTCTGTATCCTTCCTAATAAATAGTGTTATCTATCACAAATTAACACTGCAGCTGTACAGTGAACCAAAGAGTTATTTTACTATTTGTTGTGTTTATGGTAAGCACAGTAAAGGTTGTGTATCCATTAGTTAAAAGCACAATAAATACAACCATCAAATAACATCTTCTCATCTATTAAGGATCAGAAGCATATTAAATAGTCTCTAAAAAAAATCAACCAGTCTTTATTTTTCACAGGATGATTACCAAAAAAAAAAAAAAAAAAACCCCCAAAAAAAAAAAAAAAAAAAAAAAAAAACCAACAACAACAAAAAAAACCCAAATCCAGCCCAGGGAAAATAAAGAGAAGTGCTGCTTCTGGTATCTGTCTACATTTCTGAAAGACATCTTGGCTGCTGGAAAGATTTTATTAAAAAAATACCCAATTAAATAAATTCAGCAAAATAATTCCAAACATCACCAGCCCTTCACAAAACCACTGACAGTCACTCCAGGCTTCCACATCCACTTCATCACATGAAACAAAAATGTAGGTAACAGAGAAGGGAAGGAGAAAACTGGAGGTGAAGATAACTGCTATTAAAAAAAACCCTGTTCATACAATATGAACATCATGGAGGAGTAATTTTAAGTAACTAACTCATTTTAATAGGACAGTTGTTCAGTGAATAATTACTTCATTATCTCATGATAAAATAAAAGGTCTAACTTAAAAATGCATAGAATCCTAGAATGGCAACTTCTATCACAGCCAGGCAGTCTACAGCTCTTACAGAAAAAGCAGAGCTGCTCAGAAGCATTTCTAATGTATGCAGACATTTTAAACCAGAGTATGGTTTCCATTTTGCTCTTCCCACTGTTGCTTTGTATTTTTTAAAAGAAGTGTAAAAACTATCAAATATGCAATTTTGCAAAATAACCCTTTATTTCATATGGCTCCATTATTTCCAAAAAATACAGAACCCCAGATGTATAATTGTTTTGTGTGATTGTATCAGATCACCACAAAATCTTCATGTGACTGTCAAGAGAATGCATCCAACCCTGGGCTCGTGGTTTGGAAATCCCAGTTTTAGGTACCTTTGGTCCCAAAATTTATGTCAAGGCAAAGCGGAGCAGCTGAATCCTGTCACACACAGTGATCGGTATCTGTTATTATCTTGTACAAACAGGTGAGAAAAGTTAACAGCACTTGATGGCAGTGTCACACAAAGAAAAGTTACATCATCTGCAAACCAAGTGAACAAGGAACAGTACCACAGTGATCGCTTTATTTTTACTGCAAGAAGATGCACCTTATTTGTGATGCTGGGGGAGGAGGGAGAGGGAAGCTTTTAATTTTCCAGGAAATCAAGGTAAACTGAAATTTCAGTTTTCAACATCTGGTGACAGCAACTTTAAAAAAGGGGAAAAAAAAAAAAGAAGAAAAAGAGACGCCACTGTTGCAAGATTCAACAGAACCACACGTGGAACCCAAGTGAGACTGAAATGATGGCGCACTCACCCAAGGGCACTGAAGAAACTGCTTGGCGTGGATGGACAGGTGCTCTTCACATCATGGGATTCACAGAGCAGCAAAGCTAAACCGTGAGGACTGACACAACTTCAACTGTAACAACTTCTTTATGAACAATTAAACATAGAAACGTGGAGATGTTTTGTGGGCAACCATGGCAGAGAACCATCTTTATTCTTATTATTCTTATTTGCAATGCACTCAAATTGCTCTGTTCTCATTTCTGTGCAGCAGCTTTCAGTTAGATTTTTTTCTGTGAATTTTTCATTTTTCATCATTTTACCATTATTTTTCCCCCAACAGAAATTCAATGTGATACTAATTTGTGATCAACTGTATGGTTCATTCATGTTTCTATCAAAACACATTTTGAACTCTCCAGAGGAGGCAACCCATGGATGGTGCAGCAAAATGCCCATTACATCCAGAACTGCAGCCAACTGCCAGAAGGTAGAACCGAACTGCAGCAGACAGGAATTCCTGTTTTACAGACTCGCCTGCTAAGCTCCAGACAGTCTGGACCAGCACGGTATTTTTAGCACTGAATTTCCTACATATTGTATCCATTTTACATTCTTCCCTTCACACCAAAACTTATTTTATCCAATTTATTATCTTTCATGAAGCAGCATCCAGGATCATGCTGGGAGGCTCCTTTGCAGTTGTTTTCCAAGAGTTTCATTCCAGTGTCACGCACAGCAACTTGGCCATACGGAGCTGTGGTGTCAGGCGCTCTTCACGTTTCCAAGTGCAGGCAGGAGAGAAGCCTGGGACCTGACACTATTTCCACACCCTACTGAAACAACAATCAGCGCTTGGAAACAAATGTCTTGTAAGAGTAAGAACTACAGAGGAACAAAGTGAAAATGAATAGGACCAGATCAATCAAATGCTTGTCTGAAACATTACTGTGCAGTGCTAATTTCTTGAGGCAGCATGTGAATACTTGTTATTGACTGCAACCCACTGGGAAAAATACTGCATTTGACAAAACAAGATGCTCTTACATGGAGTTCACAAGGTCTATAAGGAACAATCTTCTGATGTGAGTAACTGCTGTGCTTTCTGCTTATATAAACTTCCCTTTTTGCATCAGTCCAGTCTGTCCTAGCTCAAAATAAAATGAGCTGTACTCTGGGCATCCCTGTGATTCTGATCAAACTACATGGGGGAGGACAGCAAGTGAGTAGCTTGCCACCTGCCTTTTGGAGTTAAAAGAGTCAGTCCGATGGGCAGCAGAAATAACCACTTACTCATAACAGTGCTGGGCTGCCCCAACACCCCTTGTCAAACACAGATTAAATACATTCATTCCATCAGCTGAACTTTAGCAAGAACAACATGAAACAATACTCCACGGACTCCCTCCCTATCATAGCATATCTACCTCATTTTAATGGTTACACCAGAATTCAGGTGCAGAGATGGTATTTATAAACAGCATCTTGCCTCAAATACGAAGATATTGGCAACCACTGTACTTTGCCTCCAGCTTCCTGTGGAGTCAGGGAGGGAACACTCACTTCAGGGGACCTTACTGTGGTGTCACCTTGCATCCATCCCCACTGGGCAACCACTGCTGCATGGGGAGGGGCAGGGACGGCATATTTGACAAAGTATTTTTCCACAAAGCCAGGGAAATTGGCACTGCCTCGTGTTTTGGTATGCTCTTTGCACCCCCCCCTCACCCCCACCCCGGACGGGAACACTGGCAAGGTTTTGTATTCTGCACACCACCTCCTGTGATTCATGTAGCAGCAGAGAGAGACAGAAGGGGAATCAATATTGCTAGCTCAGAGCCAAAACCACTGAGGGCTTACTTTGTTCTCAACAAAATTACTCTGTAGAAGGCAGTATGCCAACATCTGAAGTTCTGGCTACCCTGCCTGTATTTAGAGAGATTAGTTTTATTTTAGGAACCGTTCTCGCAAATCTGTGCATAATCACATAAACACAATGCCAACCAGACCTGCCAGAAGTAAGGCCGTACATCACAGACGTCCTTTCAAAAGGATCCTGCACTACACATCTGAAAGTGTCTTCTGTTCCCATCTGCCCTTCAGTTCAAACCATCCTTATTCCAGTAAGAATTTAGCAGTAAGATTTTAGTGGTGAGCTAATTAATACTGCCCTCCATGTAGTTATTCAGAATATTTACCATACTTATTTTTTCAGTAGTATCTTCCTACAGATTTATGATAGCAATTATACCTATTTTTTCTTTTTATGAAACTAGTTTTTCTTCTATTACTTCTTAGCAAAACATTAAGATGGTTGGCATTTAATTATTTAAACTCTCCCACAAGTATATTTAGCACTGTTGCAACTAGCAGGGAGAAAAAGGCCTCTATAAACCACTCCAAGGTCACCTTGGTTGGACTGCAGTATACAAAATACAAAGGTGGCTAAAAATCACCAGCAGCACCAGCAGACCTTCAGAAACAGCTAGAATTGCTCTGCCTTCCAATGCATAACAAACAAAGCTTCCCTCTGTTCCCTAAGTTTTATGTCTTTCCTTCACTGACTTCTCACCTTTGAAAGTGCATTTTCAAAACTGATGATGAGGGTTTAGCTGCATTCTGAACAAAAAGGGAATTTAACCGAGTGACTTTGTATTTTCCAAGTTTCCTTTTAACACGACACTGGTAGCACATGGAACTTGGAGAACTGATGGCAAGACCACAGCAGGGATGGGCTGATTCATCCCACGTGGACAGCTGTTAATCACACTGTGATGCTGCAATGCTTGTTTGAGGACCAGTGCCTCAGAGACAGACCTGACACCAGATCTTACTTGGGTGTTGGGTTTAGATCAATGTGTCTGCTACAACAACTGCTGACTGCGTAGCCACAAAGACACCTCCACCAGCTCTGCTGAGGATCTCTGACTCCAGCACAATGAGCTGCAATAAAGTACACGTTGTGCAAATGAGGAATCTCTACCACACCAATGCTGTACACACTACTGAAGAGACAAGTTGCTGAATTTTCTGAGCTCTAACTACAATGCCAAGAAATACTTGTGGTGACAAAGCTTTCTTGTCACAGACATTCTTCTACGGTGGTTGTACGATTGCACCTTTTGTCCAAATGCTGAATTTGCTTAAGTGTGGGTGAGAGTATACATTTTTAAAAATACAGACAATTCTTAAAATAATATATCATCAGGTCACTATGTTACTGATCTTCACTTTTAGTGGAATTTAAAATTCCCCCAAAGAGAGGTAAAAGTCCATCCAGTATTTTCCTTTACTCTTGAATATTCACATTTGCACATAAAACATGATACTCATTTGCAAGAGCCTGGATTCCCATTGTGTCCTCAGGTCCCATTCCACTTTTAAAATAGGCAATGGTACAAATACTGAAAGAGGCAGTACCACATCCCTCCTGACAAAAATGCAAATGATTGTATGGCAACCAGCCACAGGTTACTGAGGGTCATCTCCCGAGAAATCGCTTTTGTCTGACCCTGGGGTGGCGGAAAAGCTCCTGCAAGAGAAAAGAAAACACATTTAATGCTTTGCACAGGGATGACAGCCTTAATGCACCACTTTATTGCTTCTTTACTGCTTGTCCCAGCAATAGCATCCACACACAATTAATTGGGTACTGCTCTAATGCTGTCAAAATTATGAAAGATCTCCAGAAGCCTTCAAGAAAATAAAAAACCCCAAACCAAAACACAACCCCTTAATTAATAAGAACAATTCTAATTTAAATAATTTAATTATTTAAGCATGAACCTGAAAGCATCCCTTAGAAGCTGCTTTCACTGTACTCAACCTTTGCAGAGAGATACACTGTCAGCTAAGTTTTGTGTTATTTTTCAAGTTTTTTAGTATCTCCATGATCAAACTGAATGGATACCATACTAACCTCTGCAGCTGTTTGGTGGTGATATTGTATACTGTGAAGAAGCAACACACATATGTTCTTGAGGTTCCTCTTGAAAATGTAAATACACACATAACACCCCTTCTTTAAAGAACAGTTTCCACATATTGTTGGAACACTCAGTCATACTGACTAAGGAAACACTATAATTTGCCACAGAGCTTTCCAGAAATTCTTTATTGAAATCCTTGCTTAGATGGGAAAGACTGGAAGAGATTCATCTGACAATAAAATTTGGTTTTTCCATACTTTGGCTTTTTCTGACTTGCAACACTAAATTAAATGTGCCTGAATACATCAGAGCTTTATGATCATAAGCAAACTATTTGCATATATTTACATCACCATATTAAATCATCTGTGTTACACTGTACTGAGATGCACAAAGACTTGATTACACAAAGCTCTTTTATTGCTGTTAATCCTGAACAGGGGATATAAAACTTTGAATACACCAGAGAAGATGTACTTGCTGCAGCATTATGGAGTCTCAACTTCTTTCGGAAGAAAATGAAATTAAAGATTCAAAGAGTAAAGATGCAGCAATGTCAATTTTTAATCCTGTGAACCACACAATTTGGGCAATTAGATACCATCAGCATCTTATCTCTGTGCTTCACATTTGCAATCACTGGAGGAACTGCAATCAAGCATTTGAGACAAAGCTTTTCTTCCTGCATGAATGGTCTTAATTAAAAAAAAAAGTAAACAAGGAAAAAGCCTAAAAACATCCTTGATGAGCTCCATCCACCTCTCCCTGACAGGTATTTCACACTTGGGCAGATTTGCCACCTCATTATTCCCCTGTAACTCACAGCTAAGCTTCTTTCTGTCCACTCTAGGCTAGATTTGTTCTTCCATGGCCCATTTGTTTTTCTGTACCAACACTGACCTCTGGTTTAAATACCTTTTCTTTTCCCCTGGTAGGTACAGAGAGCTGTCTCCTCCCTCTCTCCCTCCCAAGCCAGCTTTGACCCTTGCCATTCCCAGCTGAGACAAGCCAAGTACTTTTAGTTGTTCTTCACAGAAACTAACCTTCCCTAATCTCAGCTCTGATTATCTGTCCCTCTTCCCAGTTCAATTTGTATTCCTTGACAGAGATAATGGACTGTATGCAGGATTTCCAGATGAGGTTTTCAATCTGGTACAACAAAGAATGTTTCCATAGCATTAGGGAAGCCATTCCTTACTTTTTTCATTACCTCACACCACTTGGCTTCTGAGCACAGGGAATCAGGAGCACAATGACTTCAGTACACCATCACTCTTCCAACTGCTCCTAGTTTATTGTTGGGGTTTTTTCCTTAATTGGTCCCCAAGTGTTTTTGTCCTGCTAAATGTAATCTCACTTGTGTTACTGCAGGCTTCAAGGTTATCTTGCTGAAGAGTTCAGAGAAATCAAGAACTTGCCAATACAACTTTTCCACTAACTGCCTAAAACAGGAGTCTGTTACCTACAGCAATTAACTTGAAATGGTTCTAATTTTATAAATGAAATGTGTAAAATGCACCTGTAAAAATTATGGGATTAGTTTTGTTATGAATAAGGTGGTAATTCGTGCTGGACATGTAAGATTATTAACGTAATATAAAATAAAGCTTTAAGATCACGCCAGCAAAGGGGAGAGGGAGATTGCCACACAGGACAGCTCGCAGCCAAGGAGGAGGTGTATCATTAACATACAAAGAAAACCTAGCCCGCACAGGAGATGGGCACTCCCCGATGGCATGAACAAGGAAACGCCCAGCGATGATGGCCCATGTAGATGTCCACCTCAGATAGACAGGACCATCAAGGACATACATCTGAATGAAGGATGCTGGGAACTGGAGACAGATGCACATCAATTCCCGGATGAGGCTTTGTCCAGCACAGGACAGAGAATAGACACTGCATGAATATGAAGGACTCCAGGAGGGGACAAAGGGACTCCGCTGCAGGCAAGAAAGAGTATAAAAACCGAACTCTGCCAGGCCTCGATGGTGAACAGGGGGATCTGGTGCGACAGAGGCCGGGTCATAGTTCACCTGCTCCGATCCCGGGGTCAGCGCTACTTTGTGATTGTTGGCGGTCGGGACTGTATATTGGTCCCGAATATATTTAATTTTTATTTTTAAGCTAATTGGCTGAATCAATTTTTACCTATAACCATCTCATGTCAAATTTTAGGCATACCTTTCTTTTGGTTTGGATTTCCAGAGGTCTAATAGTACAGGTTTTCCCCAGGTGATTTAAGTTCTTGACACTTAAGAATACAGCAAAATGGAGAAAGAAACAAAGCCCAGTGCACCTTTCTCTTCCCAAATAAAAATAAGCCAAGAAATGTATTCTTGGCTTAGTCAATGCAACCATTTGAAGTTTCATGGAGCATTAAATGTTACTCCAGCTTTTTGAGATAAGCTTTATTAAGAGAGAGAAGTTCCTAAGCAGTGTGTATTGTAAAATAATATAATTATGATAATGATAACATAATAATGATTAATAAGAACAGAAATAGCCCCAAGTCTTAAAACCACAGCCTCTTGTGAGCATGTGCCAGGTGAGTACAAAGCTGGCTCTCGAGCAGCCTCAGGGACTCCCCTCAGAGTCAACCTCAGGACCTTTCCAAGGGGTTTCCAAAAACTGTAGCAGCCAGTTTTCAGTAGGCCAACTAAAGCAATGCAAGCAAGTTCTCAAAAAGTATAAATGGCAGTAACTTTAAATTATACTAATTTATGCCTAATAAGGCCCTATGTCACAGCATTTACATTTAAAACATGTATTTATTAATTCATACTGATTGCACTGGCAAATTATTACCAATTATGCTATTTTGGGAATGCATTTTAATGAATAAATCTGATTATATTAATTATACTCTCAGAAATTCTGGACTAGTTAGATTTTCTGGGTATGACTTATTTCAATAGCATAAAATAATGTCACAAAACCAAGAATTCTTTACAATCTATTTGCTACACTTGTATTTTAAAAGATATTCACAAAGTTATTTGTCTAATAAAGTCCAATATATGTATTTGGATGTGACTTATATAGCAGAGTCTGAACTCTGCCATCAATGGTGGCTGAGTGACAGCAACATTTCATAAAACGAAATACAACTCTGGATTGTTAAAGAATTCTATTAATCTCTTTAAGCACTTGGATTGATAAATTAAGTACTCAAAACTTAATTAAAGCAGGCTTTGCAATAAATCATCTCACATAAGATGCATCATTTAACACAGTCACCCAGGAATACTAAACTCAGCTGATTTGAGACACTGAACACCTCCCATTAACAACTGCCATGCACGGGGCTGCAGATCACAGCTCAAGAGAATGTGTGCCATGTAATCTTCACAGGTCCTTCCGATCATACTTTCACTCATGGATCTTTGCCATGAAATCCCATAGCAGCACGTTTCACAACTCAACTGTGTATTACTTTTTTGACAGCTTCCAAATGCTACCCTACTTCTAATGTTGCTCAGGTAATTTACCTTTCCTGGATAATTCTTTAATCATTACTTTTTGCCACATAAAAAGCAGTAATAATAGCAATAATTGTATCTCCTGTACGCAAGTGAAGGATGCTTACACATTCCTAAACCATTTTGAGATCCTTGTAAACGAAGTCATTAGCAAAGCATGGTTCTCTTTGCTAGGTATCATCCTACCTGTTTCATAGAAATGTGTCAAGAGGTCCTCCTTTTCAATGAATCGTTGGTACAGCCAATTTGTGAGAGCTTCAGGCTCTGCAGGTACATCTTTCACTGGAAAAATCCTATCAAAGAAACAAACACAAATTAAGCCTAGAAAATGTATTCTGCATGTGGAGAACAAAACTCTTCTGCTCCAGCCCACCACAAGACAGAGAGAACAAGACTTTTGTATAAATCTAACTGCATGATTTGCACTCTCTCCAACTCACAGATCACAGAGGCATTAAGGATACAAGAGTGGGAAACTCCAGACTGCCATCCAGAACCACACAGAAGACACTGGCATCAGTCTCCCACAAATGCTGTACTACAGCTTTTGATAAAAAACATTAAGGCACTGGTTTGCTGTTTTTTTAATAGAATATCACCACACTACATTACTATTCCTTAAAAAGAATACAAACCAAGTGGAATGAAATAAATTAAAAAATGAGAAAGTTAATTCACAGCTTTGAAGAAACAATTCAGCAGGCAGAAGCCACATAATGACATCACTAAGCACCAATAGCTCTTCCACATCCCAGAAAACAAACCCTCTGTGCTTTTCAAAGGACGCTGGCAGCTTTCTCTGAAATTTACAAGGCACATTTTACACAGAAAACTGACCCTGTACTCAAATATTGCTGCTCTGTTTTAAAAACACCAATGGGAGAATTGCTAGTGTCTTGGTACTTCTATGCTGAATATTAGGTGGCTTAGAAAAACAGACACCTAGAGCAGAATTCACTGTGGCACACACACCCTGAAACTCCCAAATAACCCACCATACCTCACTGGATTATTTCAAAATAGAATTTCCAATCTTACAGTAACTGTGAAACCTCCTCAGCAGACCCTCAGTGCCTTTTGATATATACAAGAACTTAAACATCCACTGTGTTGTACTGGCAGGCCACTGCAGAAGAAATTTGTCAATCAGGCTAACCTGAAAAACTCACACTCTGAAATGCAAAACCTCTACTTTAGGTTCCTCTTTCCAGGTGAGCTCCTACTTAGCCTCTCATTTACACCATGCTTCCATTTTCATTAGTGAGTTTTCATTTAATTTTCAACACAGTCTTTCTTAACTGATCATACTGCAAAGAATTGGAAGCAACACCACAATCATCCGGGAACGTCAGAATAAGAAAATAAGGCACTTCTGAAGAATGCTTTTGTTGCCATTACAGTTTTTAACATCTTTGCCAGTGTTGTTCATTCATCATTTGTCCTTCCTCCTTTCAGTCTGATGCATGGAAAAATAAGCTGGAAGTGGAGTAGTCAAGCAGCAAAGCATTGCTCTAAGGAGTGAATTACAAATCACAGTGCTTTGGCATACAGAGACAACTTCAATATAAGGAGATGAACGACTTTATTTACACACTAAGGTATCAACATGAACTCAGCTATCTCTGTAGCCTTTGAAGTAACTCTACCTACATCCTCCTCGCACTGTGGAGCTCTCTATGCTCCAGTACAGCCAGTCTTGGTAACCAGAAATTAGCAACTGTGATCTCAGATAAAACAGAGTTTGAAGGAAAGTCTTTGGCCGAAGACAAATGTTATGAAATGTGCTTCAGTAATCAGCTCAAGTTTTCAGTCTGCATATTACAAACAAAGACAAACAATAAAGAACTATTTTATCTTGAAGCCCAGATGCTATACAGCAGGTTAAAATTAAACCACGTAGCAGCAAGTAAAAAACACACCCACAGAGCAAGGACCATTTTGTTGAGGGTAGAACACTAAGAAAGCCTTACTCTGTGTCCCCAAACACAAAAGGGCTGCCAAACACTATTTTTACTCTCTTCTGCCAATCTGCTGTGAAGAGATAAAAGGCTCAGCAACTGAATATTGTGTTTCACAGAGTATTTTTGAAGGACAGATGCTTGCTTACACAGGTTTTAAGAGGGTTCACAACTAAGAGAACGTGTGTTGCCTCAGGCCAAAAGTGTAGGTTTACCTGGCTTCACATGCGCTCTCCATTGCAGACTGTAAGATATTCTTCACCTCTGCCTTCACTTCTCCCTGACCTAATGGGTAACAACTCTGTTTTGTCAAGAACATTCCTCCTGATCTGGAAACATCACAGGATCTTGTAAGATACCTGTTAAAAACAATTTTTGAGCTTGCACTTTAATGGAGCAGTGAAGTAGCACAGGTGATACCAGCACTGTGAGAGACTAATGGAACCACTGCACACCACTTCCCTGCTTGAATCCATCCAGGCTCTTGTGTGGATCAATAATGCTGCCAGAATGCTTGAATCTCTGGAGATAAACTCTGCTGCTTTGAAGTCTGAGAAGCAGCCACTGCTACACCCAGACTGAACAAATATTTACAGACTGAAAAACAACTGGTTTTCCAGTAATGCTACACTGGCTGCCACAACTCAGCAATGGTAAGTGCTAGTGTATTTAGAAGCATTTTCAAATGTATTTTTAGATTATCCAGAGTTATTTTTACCAGCAGAACATTCTTACTAATGACTGATCTAAATTAGAGATTAAATATTTAAAAAAGAATTCCTCAAACTCTGGAAAGAAGCCCTTTCTGTACTCAATAAGGCAAAGCTAAACCCCCCTATATTTAAACTAAACATACTGCTAATGCCATGGTTCTCTGCCCATCAGATGGCTCAGCTGTCATCTGTGTTTTACAAGAACACTCTCTTGAAGGAGACGTGGGTACAGGAAGGTGAGTGAGCAAGTCTACTGTTACAAAACCCCCCACACAGGCAATCCAAAACAACAGCAGAGAGCCACTACTCTGATGGGAGCAGGCTCATCCCCAGCCACTGGATGCTAGCATCTGCCAGGTCCAGGGTTAAAAGATGCCCAAAAAAGTTTCTTACTTTCAATGAGATATGTAAACAGGTGTCCATGTGGTCAGGCATGAGCATCACCCTGGCTCTACCCCACCTTTGGGTATGCAGGCTCCATTAGAAGCAAACAATTTGCTCATCCCCTCAGGGGAATAAAATATCATTGCACAGAACTGCCAAAGCAATGAATAAGGTCAACATGTAACATCTGAAGCTCCTGGAGTCTCTGGGCACTTGGATCTTTCTACTTTTGGGCAAAGCTAACCTCACATTCACTAAAGTAAGAGCATTTTTATTCCTGGTGTGGCAAACAAGGAATTTAACATGACTGGATAAGAACTTGACCAGAAAATTTAAGCAGAATAGAAATACCTTTTTTTGCTTCTCATCACAAGAACAGCTGACTTTCTGTCCCCAGGAAAAGTGGAGAAGGGGCTAAAAGCAGTGGCAGCATAGGCTGCACCCTGGGAAGTGAACAGTGGTGGTGGAAATAAAGACACATTTCGATGGGAATCTGCAAAGAATCTTTTTCCAGTAATGAAGCATCACCTTGCAGCTGGAGGTGCCTACTGGCAGTTGCAAGGTGACAGCAGCTGCAGGGCCACTCCAGGTACCTGACTGAGGGACAGCCACCTCTTAAACTGTTACACAGATTTGTGTCCATGTCCCAGACCAGATTATATTAGAATAAACGACAGCCCAAGAGAAAAGAAAGGATTTTAAAAACTAGGAGATCTAACTGCCAAAGACATACTCACGTATGTGAGAATTGTGGAGAATTAGGTACTGATAGGCTGTTTCTCAGAAGACACCAAAGAATTTTCAAAAATAGGGCACATATAGAAACATTTATCTCTTTTAAGTTGTTCTTACTGGAGAAACAACCTCTGATTCTGTATTTAAATTCTGAAATTCACAGCTACCACTTTAAGTACTAGCTGCCTTTTATCACCTCTCCTACCCTGAACTGAAGTTCATTATTACTTGCTACTCCATATAAGTCATGATATTTGCTTTTTCAATGGCTCTAAATAAATCCAGGACAGTGGAGGCTGTTGGTAGATGTCAGGCATGACCAAAAATAAGTTACTGGCGTAAAAAAGTGCATTAAAATACTCTGTCAAATGGGATGCCCTTCTGCAACATTCATTCAGCAACCACAATGCATTTCATCTTATTTATAGCTTGGAGCCTGGCTTATTTCAATAAATCTGTATCAATGCAGACACAAAACCAGCACTTCCTCAGCAGCTGAAAGCTTGTTTCAGCAGAGACACAGCACAAAAGCTGTGACAAAAGGTGACAGGGCTGGGAGCAGCCTGCGTGGCACTTCATGCACGGCCACCCCTGCGTCAGAGCTGACTCACACTGGCTCTGACGTCAGGGCTGCTCTGCTGCACACAGCCACTGTCACACAGCCCAAAAGTGGCATGTGAGCATCCAAGGGCATCACCCTGCAAGGAAGCCAAGGCAAAAAACCCAGCCTCACACCATCCCTGACTGAGGGGACGCTAAGCATCAAGCCAGCTTCATGGTCAAGGTGTTTTATATATGCAAGTCTCAGGTTTTGCCAACAGAACTGCAGCACTCAAGAAATTACTGCTGGAGAAACTTGGTGTTCAGCTAAGAAACCAAGCCAATCAGACTAAACAAGTGCCTGAAGTGAAAGGAAAAGAAATAAACCCCAAACTCAACTCATGGCACAGAAATGGTGGGAGCTGAGAACGGCAGCCAGTCCGTGGCCTTGCTACATGCACACCAAACCACTGAGCTTATTTCTGCTGAGGGGGATTGTAGCAAGTCTGGATTTACAGGCAACACACACCACACAATGACCCAAGCATAAATCCAAACTATTTCAGAAGAGCAAACAAACCTTTCCAACAGACTCATTACAAGGCAGGTCTTATAGTGATGTCTCTGGTTTGACATGCTTTCCATCAGATGGATTGACATCTCCCACAAAAATCCCAGTGCCATTTGGCCTAGAGGAAATTCGTAAGATATTTTCCTTGATTATTATATTTTAGATAGCAAACTGAGTTTTGCAGCGCTTTCCAATACGTTATGAGAGAAGTCAGGGTCAAAAAGCTATTCAATAGACAGGTAAAGTTTTCACACCTTGTGTTTTTAGATCCAAACATGGTAATTGTTCTTTTTTCTAGGGAGGTTTCTTTTGATATTCTGAGGAAAATCAGGCTACAGCTTAGCCTAATTATGAACTTATGAAAATTGTGCCATTTGTACTGAAAACTGAAGTTCAAAAAGCAAGGTTCAATTCATTATCAAAATTGAGCTCTCAAAAAAAAAAAAAATATAAAAAAAAAAAAACACAAAAAAAAAAAAAAAAAAAAAAAAAAAAAAAAAAAAAAAAAAGATTACTGGATTAAACCAAGCCTTTCCAGCTAGAAAAGCACCTAAAAATATAACATAAGGTTCCTTGCTGTGCTGTCTTCTGTTGCTCCCTGGGCAGGATGAAAAAAGAAATAATCCTACAGCAAAGGCCCAGGCAATGAGAAAAGGCAATGACCAGATTTTAAAGTCTGTAATGCAGAAAGAGACAGGTGGTGATCCAGGAGCACAGCAGAAGGGACTGACTGAGCCACCAAAACAAAAGCAGCTCTGCAGTCTCTTCTGCTCCAGTTTGAGTGGCACAAAAAATGTTCCTTTGTCCCCCCACTGCTGTCATACATCAATACCTTGCTCTGGACTACTCTAAAAGGGAATAAGCATGTTTAAATCCTGATTCTTCTTTCATACAGCACAGATGACATCTGGACAAAACTATTCTTCACTTTTTCCAAAGGGGTGCTTTTTTTCCCCCCCTATGAATCAGTTAAAAGAAACTACATGAGAGAACATCCATGTGCCAACCTGCACCCACCTCACAGTGCAGGGGCCATGTGCCTCAAGAACTACCAGGACTGGAAGACAGAACAAGCTCCAGCCAAACCCAAGGCACTCTGGTCTCATTTCAGAGCCATCACACCCTGTGCTCGGCTGGGGAGAGATACTGCAGGACTTTCCATTTGGGACACACGTCACCTGCTTTTACAGGGTCAGCTATCACAAACAGAGGTCATTAAAAACACACATAAAGTAGTCAAACAGAGGCTTGCCCCTGTCTAACCCAGTGACTTAGACCCTCTGGAAGAAAATAACAAACTTACACCAAAAAGAAGTAATTTATATTTGTCTTAGAATTTCAGTACTGCAAGAACTTTAAACACTCAAGTTCAATGCAAAAAAGGTTGCATCATATTTATGCTTGTGATCAAAAATAGGTCTGAATATACATTTAGAAGCAGGAAATGAATTCAACTTTTGTTAACTTACTATTTTCTCAAAGGAAGTATTTTTGGAAATACTTTTCAGAAGAATTCTAAATACATTCAACTTGCAATTGTCCCAGAGATCTGAGAGAGTACTAAGGCGACCTGAATAAAGCACAACAGATATAATGCTATCTTATATAAATTAGGGTATGAGTATGTTCACCTTCAGGGAAACTTGGAAGGCAGCTTTCTATAAAAAGTAAGGACAGATTTAAACACGGCTGTGGAAGGGAGCTCCAGCGAGCAGCCTGTACTCTGCATCACACAACACTGCCACAGCAGTGATGATGGAGAAGGTCATTCCCACTTAAACTGCCACCCAGGGGATCCACACAAGAATACTTGAAAGCTTTCTGTAAAAAAAAGCTCTCTAAATCACCAAGTGGGAGTAAGACAAAATAATGTGATTTTGGGATAAAATGCAACAACTTACTTAGTATAGTAAAAGTGCTAAAATACTCCTGGAGTAACTTGCAATTCACTGTAAACTAAAAGCCAAATTCAACTTCTCCCCATCAGTTTAGGTCTTGAGACAAAGAACTGCTGAGGAGAAAAGTTTTAATAGTCTCCCATCCCAGCTGTCCATGAGAGTTGCAGCTTTTTCCAGTTGCTTTGCTCAACTACTTAAAAGTATTCTTTGAGTGAAAAAGCTGGCATTTCTTTGTCAGAAAGTTAAATATAATATTTTATTAGGAAATCTGTTTATTTGACAACAGTGATTTTTAATTAGTTGTCATTATTAAAAAACAAAATTTAAAAAATTCAAGATAAGTTAACACTAAAGTGAAAAAGATGACCCAGCCTTCAGACATATTCCCCACAACTCTACTCAACCACAGGACATTAGTCCAAAACTTAAATGTTTGTCCTAAGATACAAAACAGTCACAGAACTTTTTAAAAAAAGATGTATTGTGTTTAAATAATATGAGTTGCCCACCTGTGTGAGACACAAAAAACCCACTCCCACTGCTACTGATTTCCCCTATCCTGAAATGACACAACTGATTTGTGAATACTTGAGCTCAGTGTAGGAGAAGTAGGTTTATTTCCTACCTGTAATGTACATGTGTCACTGTTGGTTGTCGGTAGCCAAGAATCCAGGTTTGGATGTCTATAGGTTCAGCTTTGGGATATGCAATGGTTGTATCTATCACCCACTGGAGGCCTTTGGATTTGCTCTCTAGGAACAAAAAGAATATTCCATGTCACTTATTTGAGAGTTATGCAATTTTATATTACTTCATGAGGTATGAGGCAGAAATAAGACCATCAAAAATCAAATTCAGATTTCATTACAGAGCATAGAAACACTCTTACAAACTTCAGCTGGACCTAGATTTTATTTAATGGTTATTTCTGCTGTTCTTAGATACCGTGGTACACAGAATAGAACAACTTCACTAACCAGGTTTGAGTACAGTCAAAGGACATCTTGGCCCCAAGGTCAGGTGCTTCCCCCCATTCACCAAAAGGCAAAATCCCAAAATAAACATCCAAGCTTCTTGGTCTGCACTTCAAGCACATTTGCACCTGGGCCTTTCCAAAAGATCACTGAAGGAGCAGCAACCATGTAGATCCCTCAAAGGTTCTTAAAAATGTGAGTTGCAGGATGAAGAGGAAAAGCATCACTTTCAGGGTGTACTCAGGGTAAGAAAGCAAGGAACAGAAGCTGATCAGTTTTCACAGTGGGGAAGACACTGCACCCACAAGGTTCCAGGAGAGGCTAACACCAATACATGTTCATATGCTGCTCAGCTCACTTAGAAACTGAAAAAAGGATCAAAGGAAGTGAAAATATTTGCTATTAAGATGAGTAAAGAGGATCAAACTTGTGGGTCCCTTCCAACTCAGAATATTCCATGACTCTATAAAATCTGAATATAGGTTGCAACCAGCAACAGTGCAGGTTATAAATCAACCCAGCCATGACCCCTCTTTGGCATGGATTCAATTCACAGGTTTGCTAAGAGGGAGAGCAGCAGATCTGCAGAGCAAACCAAGAAGGAAGGTCACATTGCCAAGAAGGCACTTTGAATTTAGCCTGTGAATTTTCTCTCTGTTCTGGAGCTGTCTTGTGTTTGAGGTCACATTATGCCCAGGCCAGGAGAGTAATGCTCACTTACCGCTTGACACTCCAGTACAACACGCACACACCACATCAGGCAGTATCTCTAAGGATTTAAAGAGCTGACTATCAGAAACAGACACCCATGGTCAAGAGCAGGTAAGAACTGTTAGCTTTTAGTACAAAGCACAATACTTTTCAAGCCTGCAGTTGAGAAAGCTACAAAAGAAACGTAACAGAGGTTGACAAGAACACTGTCAGCACCAAGAACATGTACGGGCATTGACTGTTCACCATCCTTCCCAAAAGAAGAACAGACACTCAAAATTCAGCCAAGAGGAAAAGTTTTCATAGTAAACAGAAAAATGATTCTCTCTGCAGAGGGGAGCAAAGAAAAATTTGGGGAATCTCTTGCTAAAGGGTGTCAAGGATGCCAGGTGCTAGGATCATGAGGGAACTGAGTAAGTACATGGAGGGTTAACTAACCAGGCAGAAATCCCCACCTGGTTTGGGAAACCCACCACATAGGAAAGTGTCAGAAGCTTGGAGAATATGTGGGAGAAGTATGATGCTTGTTTGCTGTGTTCTCACTCTGTAATCCACCTGGAGTCATGGACAAGATGTTGGGCTAGATGTGTGGCCTTGCCCAGAGCAGCCACTTAAATTGCACAGGTCTACCACACACCTGAAGAAATCTGCAGCACTCCGTCTGAGCAGCACCCTGAAAGCCACAGTTACTGACTCCAGCTAGAATGCACATGCAAGGACTGGCTTGCGAGTTTCTACCTGCATTTAATTTCATTTAATTTGCATTTCATTTAATTAAGTGTGAAAAGAAAATTACACCAATGCTATCACATGTATCTATCAATTATTTTAACAAGCAGACTGTTTTCTTGATGTCTGCTCATCACTGGAGTTGTACTGCTTCATTACAAATACACTACCCTAACAGGGCTGAACAGCATTTCCTAAAATTTAGATTATGAGTTCTTAGCAGCATGCAACATGCTATTCCAAAACTTGACCCAGGGCAAGCTGCACAGGTCAAGCTGAAACATTCAGTGTTACCATCTAGAAACACAGTATTTTAGAGGCCTGATAAACACATGAAATGAGAACTGGAGGCTGCAGGCTTGCCAGCATCATGACAGAGTGCTTGTCAAGTCTCTCTTAAGAAAAGCACTAACTACAGAGTACTTCATTTTAAAAGTAGCAATGAATCAGAGAAGAGCCAATATGAAATTAATATTAAATCAACAGAAGTATTAATTTAGAAATAGATTTTGAAACAAAGTCATTCAAGTTATTATTTTCCCAGATGTAAAGCAAGAATGGATAAAGGCAAGTAAATTGCCAAAGTTAAATTGCCTAAGTGAGTAAGCAACAAAGATCATTAATTGCAATGAAAAAGTGCCAGATGAATATGGGCACATTTTCTAATTATTTGCAGTAAAGTGTTTCAAAATAATTTATTCAATATTTAGCTATATTTAAAGCTGTTCTTTCAGTGGATAATGGTTTGCACTTCATTAAGGGAAGACTCCTGCAGTTCTCTGCTGTGCTGATTTCCTACCTTCTGCTTTTGTGGAGAGAGCTGGTGCAGCACTTCAGTCAAGCGCCAAACTCACCTCCAACCCTTTTCAGGGCAGGGTGAGGGGAAAAAAAACCAGACAGCCCACCAGAAACCCCAGGTCAGGAAAAAAAAATTTCTGACAGCAACATCAGCCTCTACAAACCTCCTTTTAGAGCAAGCAGGTGTTAGTGCAGCTACCTCCACGTGTTCTCAAATCACAGTATTTGTGCATGCTCTGGTTTAAAATAAGCCTTACATAATCATCCAAGATATCTGACTGCCAAAAAAACCTACATCACCAAGGATTTTGGAAAATTAATTTTGAAATACATCTTGTAATTTTTTTTTGGGGGGGGGGGGGGGGGGTTTTATCTGTTGGGTTATACTGTGTTGCAACCTGCTCATAAGCAAATTTATTTTAAAGCCTGGGAGCTCCAACAGATCCTGAAACTGGAAAAGAAACTGATAACTGCACAAAGCACAAAGGAGTGGTACCTAAATATCTCTAAGGATGCTGCTTTCGGGTGTAAACAGACCTCTGACCAAGAATAAACCCGATTAACAGGAGCTCAAACCAAAGACTGCTGCATTAGTTATAACATGGCGTGAATCTCAGGTCTGGCATTTGTACCTGAGAAATCAGGGAGCTGCACATACCTGTGCTAAAGAACTCCTCTCATCCAGCTTGGCTTGGCCAACTCAGCCACACCTTTCTGACAGCCAAACTCTTCCAACTTTCTGCCTACCATTAAAAGACACTCTTATCTTTCATTTCTAGTACTTGCTGAAAGATTGAGCAGCCTCACTGTCAGAGGCTTCAGCAGAAGGAGCTGCTGCAGAGACCATACTTAAGCTGATCTCTCCAAGCACTGGTTTTTCTGCTGTGGTGTCAGTCTGCTTGCCAGCACGGGTGGAAGATATGCTTGAAAATGTTAACAGACTGATTCTTCTACAATAGCACATAAACCTTCTGAACATGCCCACAGGCACCTGCCCTACACCACAGCACCCAAACCCCACAGCAGTGAGGCACCTTAGTGTGAATGGTACATACTTGCCTTATGAGTGCTAAGACAAAACTGAACAATCACATGGAACAGCAGCTTTCTGGCCTAGACAAAAAAAAATCTAAAGTAAAATTTAAACAGCTTCCTAACTTGTTTTTTGTTTGGGGTTTTGGGGTTTTTTCCAAATCATCAGCAGAGGCAAAACTTCACAAGTATTTTCTTCACTGTGGATTCAGTGGTATTAAGTTGTTCCCTATGTACTTACAAGCAACTCATCATCAGAGTCTTCAAGGCACTCAGCTGTCCTCTGAAGTCCTTTCCCAACTTGACTGTCTACAATCACAGGTTTATGGGGGTTCAGAGCCTCTCTTCATTCCCCCTCTTTTTTCTCCCTGGGGTTGCTATCTCCTGGGGTCAACTGATGCTAAACACCGGATCAGATGATGTACAGAACTCCTCAAACCCACCAGCAGACTGTCAGTGTTTGCCACTAAGAAAAAGAATAAATCATAGACAGATTTCAGCAGGAAAGCTTGCCTCCAGCTGAGCTCTGGATGGTGTCACACTGCCAGACTGGATTCCAAGTGGAAAGAATGCACCAGCCAGGTGTGGACCTGAGGACTGCAGCTTTCACTTGGAAAAGAAAGTATTCTTTAGCATTCACCAGTATTCAGGTGTGGTTTCCTGAACACTTGCACCGCTCTGAATGCAGCCAAAGAGGCTGTTGGCTCTCCCTGCACAGCAATCCATTCTTGTAACTTGTCCCTTGCTCTCTACTTGTCCTTGTGTGATCAACTGGATCACTGACCCCAGAATTAACTTTTTTCTCCAAAGATTAACTCTCGGACTGAACATATTACTCATCATTCCAGGATTTTGATACAACAAACCACCTGGAACACAACAAGAAGCCTTTTTTCCAGGGGGAAGAAAAAACAACAATCAAAAGCTTTCTCACATGTTATTCAAGTCACATTCCTCAGGTAACAGTGAATGAAAAAGTTTGATTTTTAAAAAAAATCCAATTATGAAGTTCAATTTACAACCCTGCAGAAGTGAAAATTTAATTTCTCTGAGAGAAACAACATCAGAACTGAATGTACTCTGCTGCATTTGAAAACAGTAAGGTAAGATTTCAGTATGGCTCTAACTAAGCTCATAGTAACCTCTTATCAGACAAAAAAATTGCTGCATGGTAAAATAAAACAGACTTTAAAAAACAAGGTTGACCAAAAATAAGCTCTGGAATGTGCATCTTTGAAGAACAATAGCTCCAAACTCCTTTGAATTGTCAGCTTTTGGCATTTAGAACATTTTGATAGTTCTGAAACTCACAAAATCAATTCTTATCAACTGAAGAAACAGTGTACTTGCAACCATGTCAAAGACTAAGTGTTGTGCTAAAAAAATTCAAAAAGCTGTTAAAATACCCCTGTGAACACACACCTGGGTCACTACCGGGTTAGAGTGATGATGGCTGTTCATCAAGTGTTTTCATAATGCCCATTTTCTATTCTGCACTAAAACTTTCTTCTGGAATGAGGGTGCTGGCAGCAGTGCTGGCCCATCTGGAGGCTTTCATCGGACATCAGAAGTACCTTAAACTCTCTTTTCAAGGACACACATCACTTACATACATTCTCTGCATTATTTAACTTCAACAGTAGTCATGCTATCAAATGATTGCACTACCTTTCCTATGTTTTCCCATCCTTTTATCAATTTAAGAATACAACCGCGTATTTTTGTTAAACTAAACAAGAGTTTCAAAAAGCAGCAAAAGCAACAAGCATTTCAGTAACTTAATTTAGTATTTACCAGCAATAAGTCAAAATTCACTCCAGTGAAGGTTGGTACTTGGGTTTTTAAAGATGAAAGAAAACTGTTAAGAGGAAAAAATTAAGACAATAGAGGCTGCTTGTCCTGGAAAAGCCCCTGATAAAGAACTGATCACTTTAAGTACAAGAATTATCAAACAGTATTAATTGTATAGCTCAGGAACATTTGTTCTTCCTGTCACTTTACAGAGGAAGAATCACCTCCTAAACTGTGCAAAGTTCATTACTAGCATAAAAATAAATTGAAAATTTAAATTGATTGGATATTAAGATCATAATTAAGACTAATGTATTTTTGGGGAGGTTACTGAACCTTGCAATTCTCAACGTAAACCCACTTCTACCAAAGGGATGCCATGAATCAGATTAGAGACCTTAGAGCAGGACAGATGATGTAGCACTGAGCTACAATTAGCCCAATTCTTGAACTACAACTTGAAGGCCACAGCTTCAGTGACATGTGACATACAAAAGCTAGCTGGGCTGAGGAGCTGGGGTGTGACACAATCAAACAACTCTATCTGACTTTGTTTGTGTCAAACTGTGGTAACAGTATATTAAGGACAACCCATCTTTTATTATTATAGTTTCCTTTGTCATCTTTTCTTCTTTCACCCAGATTTACACATCTCTCCAGCTGAGAAAGTAGGATGGTATCAAATTTACATCGGTACAAAAGCTACAAGGATCATTTAAAATTAATTAAATACTAATAAAATGACAGCAGTCAAGAACAGAACTGTGTATAATGACTCAACATTAAAACAACTACCAAGGAAACTCAACAGGAAGGGGACATAATTCTTGATGTGGAAAACTCTTAAATCTATAAACCAATTGAACTAAGATCATATAAGACAGGAAGGTGAATTGCCATGAGTATCAAAAAAGCTTGGTGGAAACAAAAAGATGGGAGAATAATAAATGATGGAGTAGAAAGCTTATTATAGTAAGCTGAACAATTTGGCAATCCAGGACTCCAGGAACATTGTTAAGACAGTATAGAGCACAAGAAGTGCTGCAGATGAAAAATGTGTCCAGCAAACCATGAGGTTCAAGTGTGATGCTTCTGATAAAGAAACCACTTCCCAAGCAAAGGAGAAGAGTTATAATGTACAAAAGGTTTACAGGCAGTCTCCATGCCAGCCACTGGCAAAACCATCACTCTATGCACTACACCTGGCTCTAGCACCCACAGCTTAACAATGAATAGGAGGGAAGCTTGATTTCACTGACATAGGTTTTTAATGTGATTTAAAAAAGGGAAAAGATGGAAGAGATTAAGAGTAAATATATCCAGTAACTTTGTTAGACTTCTAACTTTACAACATAACCACAGCAATTTATACAACTATATTTCATTCAACTCAACAAACGTTTTCTGACATGGCAAGAGACCAATAAAAGCATTCAGAAAGCAACAGATGAGAGGAGGAATCTTTTATACAAGACACAATCAAGAACTAATATTTCATAGATCTCTAAAAGGGAAGTTTTACAATGCTGGAAACATTTTTGTGAGTTTAAGAGAGGATGTAAAATACCTCTGTGTCACTATGTATCAAATACTACTTTTTCCTAGCATATAAAATTTACTTTCACTTTTCTTTTTCATCCTTTTTTAGTACATTTTCAAGTCCATTACTATGAAAGAGTGACAGCTAAACCCACGCATTTCATTCCTATTTTTGCTCATTTATCTTTCTTTGAGTAGGATGGACAATATGGTTCCATTTTATTTCTGAGAGAATTCCTTTATTTTAGTACCCAGTTAGGTCAACTACTATCAAATGCTCATTTCTCTAGAGTCTGAATGATGCCACTGAAAGAGGGAAAAAAAAAGGAAGCCAAGCTTGATTTCAGCTAAGCTGATAGCAACCTAAGAATAGGAAAATATAAAACTGGTATTTCACAAGCACTTTTGGCCTCCCTCCAGAACCAGACAGCTTATAATTAATTTGGGGAAATTCTTACTCTCCATACCTTTTTAAGACAGCAAGAAATAGAACAGGAACAGGGCAAACTTTTCTCCTCAGAAAAACCCAAATTTTTTAACAAGGACCAGGGTATTCAGTTTCTCTCTTTTAAACCTAAAATGTTTTATGACAACAAGAGCTTTCTTCAGCCTTTCTTTTCTGAATGTAGCCTGACAGGAAACACTCTGGTGCATTCCATAGCCTGATTTTTCAGCTCATTTTAAATCCTACCTTCACTACCTTCAAGAACATCATCTCAATTTATTTCCTATGTTGACAAGAATAACTTCAAAACTGAAAATCTGGAAGCAATTTCTGTACAAGGGCTCTCGCTAACCCTGAGTTTTGAACTTCAGACAGAAAATAATCCAAAGTCTTTTGCAAATGTGGCTTCGTTAGTAAGGATCTTTGTTTCAAAATGCTAAATGATTATAAAAATTTGGCTGTGGAAAGACCAGCCCCACCCATCAATAAGAAACGACCACAACCCCCCAATCCACTGTTTCTGTAATAAGTAACAGAAATCCACAAGGAATTTAAGAAAGATCTAACCCTACTCTTGAGCATACCAAGAAGCTAATTTTAAAAACTGAGACACTAAAGCACCAAGTCGCATTACAGGCATTATTTATACCCCAGCTATACCCTCCCCTATAGCCCAGGCATCCCAGAACAATAATGCTGCAGGAATATTCTTATTCTCTCCTAACTTTTCTGACATGACAGCCAAAACAATCCTTCAAATCTAGTGATCAGTGACAGCTCGCTCCAGCAACAATGGGGACAGGCAACACAAAGATCTGTACAGAACAGAAGAACCTGAACTCAGTGGAAAATAGTTCAAGAAGAGGAATAAAGTATACAGCAGTGGATGCAAAGAAACTTCTAAAGCCTGGAATAAAAATATGAACATAGTTAGCATATTCCAGAAATACTTTTACTATAGCTCCATGCTATCACAAACCAGTGCAAACCACCAATCTTACCCAAAGGAGTAGATCACCTTCTTGCTCACTCTGGGTGCCTATTCCAGTATTTGCTTCATCCACCATGTGAGCCAAGCCAAGCACTCATGCAGCCATACCACAAACTAAATTAAATTAAAACTAAGGTGGGTTTTTTTTGTCTCAATATCATAAATAAAGTTAGCAGAACTAAAACTAATTATGAAAACATTTATACAATGTATCTGATATTTGAAGATACCAATTATACACAGTGTTTTATTTAAACTCAAATATTTGACATTTAATTTGCTTTATACCCATGAAGTGATGTGATCTTTACCTTTTCTCACAGCATCTCCACCTGATGGAGTTCCATTCTCTTGTGGCGCTACAAGCGTTTTCAGGATTACTTGTGTTGCCCCAAGTCTTGGCAGGGTGACATGCTTAAGAAATGGCAAATTGTTTTTCTTGGCAAATGCCTGGCTTGTTTCTCTTCTTTTCCTAAGAAAGCCACCCTCTGGAAATAAAACTATCCATTTCCGATTGCGGCTCCTGTAATATTTTTCTAAATGATCTTTGAGTAACACAAGCTGCTGGTCACGGTGTGTTCTCCCCTGTAAGGATAAAACATCTAAATAAAATCACTGCTTTGAAGAGATAAAAATCAGATGTAATTATTATACTTCTAAGGTTTCTCTCTTTTCAGAGATAAAAATAAGCCCCTGAGACAATAAAAAGCAATGTTCCCCTTGGAGTACCAACTGGAGGTCTGTAGACCAGGCCTCAGCTGGGTTACCACAGCACAAACACAGACCGCACTCAGATCTGCACTGCTCCAATGACTCACTCCCTTCTCCTCTTTGGTGCATTAGGAAAACTTCCTCATTTCAGAACAGTAAGATACAGCCTTAATTACTGCACAAATATCTTCAGGAACAATCTTTCCTCTTCCCATCTCTGCATGCACCAAGCTCCAAATTTTCAGAGGAATCTCTTTACATTAATTAGCATTTTTGAATATTTCAAAGTGACCTTGTCAAACCACTCAAAAGACACAAGAGGGCAAAATTAAAGCTCTCCTCAGCAGAGGTGATTTTAATTCTCTGAAATGTCAACAAAACTGCTAAAAACATTGCACTGTTTGGTGGTTAGTTGCTTTTTTTTTTTGATCAGAGGAAGGAAGAGGGAACACGTGGGGCTGAATGAAAGACATTATTTACTAAAAGGGAGTTTTGTGAAAGTGCTTCTCCTACATTTAAGTCTCCCCATTGCAATTACTTCCAACTCAGCATGAGAGGGAAGGAAAAGGCTCTGCCTGCTCATATTAATGCAATTATAAAGAAATATACAAGTCCTCAGTTAAGCCAGTCCTTTCTTATCAGACCACAGGACTCCAGGATAGCACAGTAATTAAGAAAAGAGCAGTGAACAATAACCATCCAAATATTACTAGAGTTAGGCAAAGGACCATTACTCACTCATATGAAGTATTTTGCCACACCAAAAGGCTAACAGCCTAGAAACATTAATTGGCTTATCTTTAGACTCACAATGACATCATTGTATCTGTGATGTTGTCTATGTCAGCCACTTTACAAAAATGAGGAAAAGCCTTAGTTTTTGCAGCTCAGAGATGGTTTGGTTTTGTGACTGGAATTGCAACCCCACATTCAGAAATTATAACTAACACGGTGACAGCCTTGTGTACCTCAAAATGTGCATATTGTAAATTCTACCTGCTGGAACAGATTTATATTTTACAAAGCATCCAACCCTGTCCCTTCCATCCATCCTCTCACAATGCACAGCTGTGTGCTTCTAGAGACCTTTGTTTTCTAACTATGCCTCCAGTGTTAGTCAATCTCACTTCAGCTGTGTACTGCTGTGAGCAGGCATTTCTTTATTTCATTCTGAGTAAATTAACTTCTTCTCTGCAATGTGAAAATTCATTAATTCTCTCTGGCTCTCTACACATTTTATGTCCAGAAAAGGAATAAGGAGAGTAAAGAAACATGTATGATGGATATTGCAGTTCACGTAACTGGAAACAGGTTCATGCTTTTCATCGGCCTCCTGAGTTTCTACTTTGAGAGTGCAGTTTCATCAACAGCCACCAAACAACAAAAAACCCTACCCAAGCTGTATGAAATAATCTGAATTCATTAACATTTCAGATGTTGAGCTCAATAGACATTCTTTCCTAATGCTCAAATAATAATTAACCTCCAAGAACCAATTAATTACTATTTACACAGGTCCATCACCACCTTAAATTGATCCACTACTATGTCACCATCAAAAGGGACAGTCCTGCCTTTCCTAATTTGAAACTCTGCAGCCAGAAGACTGACCTAACCAGACAGACTCCCTGCATGGCTTCAAGGCCACTAAAGAAAGATGAGAGGTGTGTTCAGAAGCAGAGATAAAAAGGACTGCCCATGTATTTTGCTTGTACACCCCTCTCATAATAGGCTCCCTTCACAACTGGATTCCATCATCATTTGTGTCTATGCAAACAATAAAAATAGCTTGGAAAATAAAGTACCTTCAGAACAAAGACCTTCTCAAATATACACTTTACAGTAAAGCTATGTCATCGTGCAAACCAACCAGGAGGTGATAAGTAAGTCCCATAACACCAAAATGTTCCAAATACAAGGATAAATCAAAGCACTATTATGAGTTGCCATTTACCTGTCTTATAAAGAAGTCTCCATGGATTAGAGATACAATGCCAAAGTTTGTATACTTAAAAATATGGTCCATCAGCCACATCATCTGACGGACAACCTGAAAAGTAAAAATAAATTTTAAAAATGAGTGAATTATCAAGTGCAGAGAAGGATTAATTATGTATATACTGGTCACATTCTTGTCACTTTTACAATAGCAATAAAACTAGCAAATAAATAGAATAAGGTCCTTTATGCCCAAAATATAAAGCAGCACAGGTGCTGTGCTTCTCCCTTGAGAGTAGGATTAAACAGCTGCCTTTTTGTTATGCAATATACAGTTGAACAGTATTAGCCATGGCAGAGCAGCCACTTGTGTCCCTGAGAATTTAATCAAAGCCTGATGCTCGTCCCAGTCAAGCAGCACAGTGGGAAGGCTAAAACAGCAAGATTGAGCAGATCAATTCACTTGGCCATCACTTCTTACAGGACATGAAGGCTGCTACTTTACCTGTTCAGTAAATCCTTTGAGATTTAACAGAGGAGAATTACTCCCAACAAAGTAAACAACAGAAGGGAAAAGCTTCTTTTCTCACAAGGTCTTTTTCCTCTATCTCTCCTACATGCAGTTTTTCAGAGGGGTAGGAAGTGGTTCCCCAAAACTGGAAAATCCAGTGTCTCTTACATGCTCCCAATCACAGGCTAGGCTGCCTTTTCTCTTCCCTGTATTATGAGCCCACATCATGACTGGCACAAGTTCAGTGAACCTGAAGTCATGTAAGACAGCACTCTTCCATTTACCACTATCAACAAAGAATATGAAGGATTGTGACGTTTCTCTGGCGCTCAGATGATCATCCAAGCACCTTCTGCTTTGTATCTTTCTCACGCACTTTGAGGCAAACACAGAAGAAAGCAGCCTAAGAAATAAAGATAACATGCTACTATCCCTTCCTGCCTGCCAGTGGTATTCCTTACTAGATGCTACACATCCTAAGGACCAAAGGCACACTATGTATTTGGGAGTGACAGAAGAAGAAGTAGCTCCCAGATCCAACGCCTTACTTGAGACTAATATTGGTGAAATCATTTATCCTACAGTGATCTCCAAGCCCGTGATAAATTAAAGTGAGGTTCTTAAAGCCAAATTATTCTCTGCAGACATTAACATTCTTTCCATTTCAGTAACCACCAAAAAAAAAAACCAAAAGAGAAAAGGTGTGCCCTAAGGACAAGAGTCAAAAAAAGCATCACTCAGAGGTGTTACTGCTCATCAAGGCACAACAATAAACTCCTGCCCATGCATCACCCAAAGGGGACAGGCTGGTGCAGGGAACCACATCCTTTGATAAAAACACCACCAAAATTTCACTAATGATGATTTAGCCTGCAGCAGTACTCAGGCCTGCCAGTGTTCATCTACTACTTTGGCATTTTGACAACTACTTTCTATTGTATCAAGCAGAAGTTAAACCAACATAATCTATTTTACTGGAGGAGATAAGCAAGCTTAATACTCTGCTGTGCTAGAAAGAAAACGTGTCTTTTGAGGAGTCAACACTGGTCCCAGATGTTCCATGGCAATCCTGGATGAGGAACTCTTGCCCACCAGTGCTACTGCTTCTCCCCTACCATACCACTTGACACTGTCTTTTTCTTTAGATAATGGTAGATTTATCCTGCAAGTTGATCACTGCTCTTCAAAAGTCCATCTCACCTTGTTTTAGGTGCCACAGGCTTCTAACTAGCATCCCTGAGCTTCCCCAGCCTTTCTGAGGAGTGATGAGATTTTGTCAAAGATAAGTGTGACATGCAAATTACAACTGAGACACACACAGTCTGCTGCGTGTGGGCTACAAAGAGACAAACTTCAGAGCCCAGTGATCATAAATCTGTCTGTAAGCCTAGGCAATGGTAAGAAGTACAAAGAGAAAGTATTTTTATGTATGAAATAATACATACATATACTAACATAAATCAAAAAGCAGTTCAAAGAATAGGACACAGTTGTCTTGTCTGCAGTCAAAAGGCAAATGAGATTAATGGATATTCATTTATTCTGCTAGCAAGGGCAGAATACAGGACACTGCAAAATTTTGTTGGTAACTCTTCTGTGTAGTGACTTGTCTATTTAGTATCCTCAGGAATAAAACAACACTTATGAGATGAGCCTCTTATCACTTGCATTTCAAGGAGGCTTAAACAAAGACATTCAGAAGTATTCTGAACACAAATTAATAGTTGTCGATGGCTTCAAAGAACTGTTGGATGCCACTTCAGTTCCTTTTTCCTTCATGCTTCCTGGTTAAGTAAGCTCAGAAGCTAGAAAAAGCTTTTTCCAACTATATTTAAAATAATCTAGGTGCTTTCTATTCACAGGCCCACTTCAGTCTACACAGACTTCATAACAAAGCAACCTGGACAGACTGACTTTCATCTTTCAAGCACCTGTAACTTAACAATGAAACCTGAGAAAGCACTACTTGAAATATGCACACAAACCACTACAAGCTGCATTTTTGTCCCCACTACACCCTTCCTGGCACTCCTTTCTGTTCCAAATCAGAAAAAACTCCCATATTTATCAGTCTTAATTTAGTCAGAAAGCAGTAATAGCAGCATTTTAACCTACTTCTTTTTGTTAAACACATAACCTTAAATATTTATGAGACCACAACTTACTGATTTTTTTTTAACTCTTACTTTCACAAAGAAATTGGAACAATTTCTCAAACTTTAATAAAAGTATAATCAGGTTCACGTGAAATTTTGCTGTTTAGCTTATATTATGGTATAATGTATTAATCAAACAATGCCAATCCAGTCCTTCCACTAAAATTCTAATTTTTAGCTAAAGTTCCACTTCTCTAATGAGAGATCATTCTTTTCTTATTCATGTAAGTGAATCTAAAAAACCAGAAATATCTCAGCAGATATATTTTATCTTACTGCTTTGTAAGATTAAATTGACTTAAAACAGATAGGCTACACTCTCATTGGTATCTAACGATTTATAAAATACTGGAAAAAAATACCATCATGGCTCCTGACACCACCCTTGGGAAACACTGTCAAGTTACAAGACTGTCTCATGAGTTTGCCTCACTACATAGAAAAATCCAGAACTTTAAATTGAACACTTCTGATGTCTTACATGAACATTTTTTTTTTTTTAAAGCAGCATTAAACTCTAAGCACTTGCAGATTACATCTGGTTTTGGTCTGTACTGGCTGGTAAAAGCAAGCAAAGGAAGTTCTGGACTAGCACAAGCTTAACTCTCCTAAACAAAAAAAATTCTTGAAAATTACAATCTTGCTGATAGATTAGTATCGAGCTTGTGAAGGACTCCATATTAAATTTAAACTGAATTTAAGGAAAGCTGACTAATTTAAGCATTTGCATACTGTACAATGATTATTTTTGGACAGGTAGGTTTATTTTTTTTTTTCCTCCAGTACTTTCACAGTCACACTAAGTAAAGACAACTCTCTTTAGAAATACAAAGCATGCTATTTAAAGGCACCTGATCCAGCAAGTTCTAGCAGAGATAAACAATCCTGATCTTTCTCATTATTTTCAGCCACTTGTACTACTCATGCTGTATTTTAAGCATGTATTGAACCTCATATTGTTTTATTTCTTTATAAACTATAAACACCAAAGCCATATTAAGCTCTGGACATGCACATTCCAAGAGCAATGACTGCAACTACTTAAGGGAAAAAATAGTGATTTTAGGGATTTTCTGCTTTTTTGAAAACATGCAAACCTAATAATTTCCATAGTGAAGATTATTTGTGATCTCAATTCCTTCCTTCATTTTTATCATCTCCTACATTCACTGAAACTCACTCTGTCTTGACTGAAATGTTTAAGCTATGGGGTCAAATGGGATAAACATGACTTAGATTTATATCTATAAACTAGTGGTTAAGATCCTATGCCATAGATATCCACCCTCACAGTCATACCTTTACCACAAGACTGTCCTATGTACAATTTTGATGAGGGAAATTAAAGAGCTTGTTCTGTCATTCTACTCATTTGGGTACAGCACAGAATGTACTGTATATATACCGAATATATACCAAATTCCCTCAATTCCAAAAGAATTGAAAGCAATCAAAAGTACTTTTACAACAGCCTGCTCTAGACTAGTGTAGAAAGAAAGGTGTCTGCTCCATCTTGAGTAGCATTTTCATACTTTGTGAGGTGGGGTTGTTTAAAAGGTGTTTTTATTGGTTTGGGGTTTTTTTTTTTTTTTTTTTTTTTTTTTTAATCAGCTTTGCTGTCATAAATAAGATCTGGAAAACTTTCTAAAAAATGATAAATCACTGATAAAGGTATGCATACCCATAACTGTATTAATTTGTACTAAGAAAAACAGTGCCAGGTACAAATTGTGCAGATGCAACAAAAACCAGTTCTTGTTGCACTGTTTCTTCAGGGTATGGTGAAGGAAGCAACACTAAGACACTTCAAGAAAGAAGACAACACCAAGACAGATACAGCTGCTGCATTTTTTCAGCTTGACAGGTATGCCTCCCTCCCTTTGTAGCCTAGTCATGCACACATGCTCTTCTTCCTGACTTGTACACGAATTTGATAGCCTGTTTAGCTCCTATACTCTGGTTTCCACTCCTTAGACATGAATCTTCTGAACAGCCATGCATGGAACAATTAACATTAGTTAAACTTCTCACCAAGAAATCCTTAAGGGCTCATGAAATAAGAGCTCAAGCAATTTGGACCTTAGCTAGGTAGCTTAACTTTGGCAAGCCCTCACTCCTACCAAAATCCCATACACGGCTTGCTCTAACTTTGAGAAAAACTCCATGCTGGAATAAAGTCATAACCAAGAAGGTAGACCTGTGTTGGTCTGCGCAAATTTGGCTTGAGTTGCACAAAGGCATGAGGCGACAGGAAAAAGTCAAGTACACGATTTCTTGTGAGGAGATCTGCTTCCCTCTGCGCTAACCTTGACTGGATGCACAGTGACTCAGCTCACAGCTCACCTTCTCCAAAGACAACCTTCAGGGTCTATACCAGCTCCAAGCTACTGGCTGTCACAGTGGACCAAATCCAAACAAAAAAGCTCCCTACTGAGATGAGCTGATGGGTTAACACCCCCAAGTGAGCCATTAGGGCCACACAGGGATGTGAACAGGGAACGCAGCACACACAGCAGCCACTCCCTGCCCCGGATGTAGCCTACCGTGCCTTTGTCCTGAAGGCACATCATCAGAGTGCAGACGTCACCCGTCGCTTGGTGGTTCACCAGCACCATGGCTTCATCTTCTGACACTGCTTTAACATCATCACCCCATTCCACTACTATTAAAAAAAAAAAGAAAAAAAAAAGGTTGAGAACATGGAAATTTTTCTATCAACAAAATGACCCCACACCCAGACTATAACCATAAAGAAACCTACATGCTATGTGTCAATTTGTATTGGCACACAGCATAAGGCAGGAATATTAGCAAGACTGTTTTTCTAAGCAGGGGGTATCCAGCTTAGTTTGAAACTGCATGCACAGAATAAGAATAAAACAAAAATACTCTACCAGAACATGTGCACAGAGATTGATCTTTTTGTGTCATTACACCATTCTATATTTAGGGTCTGAAAATTACATAAGCTTTTTGACCCAGCTTTCGTACTCATCTATCTCACCTCATTAGATTAAAAAGAAAATTATATTGTCAACTGTGGGTTTTGCTGGCTGGGCTTGTTTGTTTTTTTTTAAATTTCACAAGATTTTTCATTTCTACACTCGCTAGTATTATTCTACTCCAGTAAAAGCGAAACAAAAAATCTGTATTTGGATCATTAGGTTTAAAATGCTATGTTAAACAAACTCATTCATTCAAATCTAAACAAGTTAGCTAAAGGCAAGGAAATGGGTTCAGAAAATGCTGCTCAGATGACAGAATCTATTAGTTAATACTTTATAGACCAGATGCTCCAGCGGCAAGAATGGTATCAGAAGGAAGATACAGTTGATTATGACTTACACTATCAAAACCATGCTGGGATAAGGAAGAAGGGTTAAAATTGATGGTTCCATCAAAGTAAAAACATAAGTGGAGAAAGAGAAGACTGCCTCCCAAAGAACACAGGATGGGAAACTAGGAAACGTGTGCTGTGAACTAAAGACCAGAATACGTCTAATGCTGCTATTGGGGCAGAGAGACAAGTGAGTAGAGTCTGTCTTTCTTCAGTGAGAGGGATGGACACTGCAGTGCAGGGTTAAGGGAAAGGATGGAGACAGGCAGAGGATCTCTATGAAGTTCCAAAGAAAAATAAGATGCGTTGCCCGTGCATGTAGGATGTAACTTATTCTGTGTTTGTTCCGCACCTTAAGTGATTCCTACTGGCTATTATTTTCAGTTCTGACAACAAACAGAATATTTCACCTGCACTACTGACTCTTTTGTACTGCTGAAAGTTCTTCAGGCAGTGAAAAACTCTCAGCACAGGCTAATTACTGTCTTTTAATAGATGGTTTAACTGATGCTAAGGTAACAGGCTACACACTGAAGACAAGAAGCAATAATCCATGCATAGCTTCCCTGTCCTTGAAGAAATCAATTAGCATCACACTTTGGAAAACTGCCACTTTATTACTTTCTAACAGGTCCAAAATTAGTACTGAATTGAGACTTGAACACAAAAAATATAAAATGTTGCATTTGGTCACAAGTAGAAAAAATCAGACTAGAGATATGAGGGTGAAAAGGACTATTCATTCCATAATGTTCAATCTCCTTTCCTTTCCCTGGGAAAGCTAAGCACACATCTTTTCTTATTTTTCTCACCATGAACTTGGAAGACCCCCTTTATCCCACCTCCTTACTTTGTGCAAATTCCCTGCAATGTTCTCCCTCACGCCATGGAAGTTGGGAAATGCTTGGCCATGGCAGTTGTAGTTGATGTGCACCTTCCTGATCAAGTATTTCACATATCTCACTATGGCAGTACCCCACAGAGCAAGAAATTGAGATGAAATGAGAATTGTTTTAAAGGGAAATGAATCAACCACATACTGACTTTGAAATTATTACTTCAGTGTTTCTATTAAGCAGCCAATATACAATAGTCTTACTGAACTGTGGCTTTCTAGAAGTAATAAAAACTAAGTACTAAATATATCAAGTATCTACAAAATCAAATTTCTCACAAGCAGCTAATTGTGTCCAAATAAAACTATTTTATTTCTAGATCACTCAGAGAAAATAAATGCATTTCTTTACTATAAATATTTCCCTGGAACGTAGCAATTTAATACTAAAAATTTAAACTGTAGAATGATTTAAAATTAATCTCTTCAAAAATGATTCAGAGATCTAACTTCACAATGGATTAAAATGAAGGCATGACTGAAAAATACAAGTCATGAGAAGCAGCATACAATTGAAAACAACTAAAGAGGAGAACTTATGAAGCTCAATTAGCTATAAAAAAGTACACTTTTAACATACTAGGTGAAGACTAATGTCTGACTTTGAAACTTTCAGAGAGATCCAGTCAAATAAACACAGGGGGAAAAAAACTCTCTTTACCTATTTTACCTACTGTTGTTAAATACAAGAGGGTATAAAACAAGCAGCTCACAATACGCTAACAGGTTTCAGCTGCAAAGTAAGAAAAAGGTGAGCTCTGTGATCCCACTCCAAACACAAGGTGAAGAAAAATGAAGTTTGATTTAATTCTTCAAACTGATTCACTTCACTCATTACACCTATCAAGCAGCCAAGCCAACAGCTCAGCTCCTGCCACTCAGCTGACAGGTAGTGGGTTATTCAGTCCCAGTGTACCAGCTGGCCTTCCTCTAGCTGCTTCTCCCTCTGTCACTCCTCCTCAGGCAATCAGGCTGTCTCTTGTGCTTAATAACGCTTTATAGTCAATTGATTGACCTGATTATCAAGGAGAACAGAATCACTTTGTCCAAGTCCTTCACATAGCATTTCTGGATTGAAAAGAGAACAGCAAACCACAGAAGTGTGCAGAAAAACCGCTGCCACTACAGTTTTATAGAGATGAAAAAACCAAACCCTTAAATCCCTAGAATTTTAAGTTCACTGTGTCCCCACACAGTGGGAGGAATAAATGCTTGTCTTCAATTTTCTCCCCACACAAAGGAGAACCTTTTGCTTTAAGAAATACTTGCAGTATTACATTCCTCCAATGCAGTTGGAAACGTTGAAATCAAAACCTCAGCTGCATGGCAGCAGAACCAACAACACTGCTTTGCTTCACGGTAAGAAGAAAAAAAACAGCTCAAAGACAAATATTTGTTACTTGGGGTCCTGAGATCCAGCAAACTTTCCTCCACAGCTTCTTTCTATTGCCAGGGCGCATTTTTTAAAGACAGCAGTTCTGAGTCTACAGCCTGACAAGAGCTAGATTTCTGCAAATGCAGTTTAATATAGTAAAATAACACAAAGGGAGTAAAGAGGAAGAAATCATTTTAACGTGGCAAGACATTAGTGATTTTGCTTAAAGAGAGACTTCACTTGTGACTTCAGGTTGTGAGCAAAAGGCTTCACCAGAAAAGGATGAAGACAAATCTACTTGCAATTACACGAGCCCCAGGACAGAAATATTTATCCTTCTCTCATAAAAAGAAGTTCAAGATGTACTACATCAAGAAAATACTTCGTTTAATGAGCTGCAGACTTAGCTTTTTATGAGCTAATCCTTACAGAGCTCCAAAAAGAGAACAAAAGTAATACAATTTTTTCCATCTTTTTACTGAACTATTACTAGCTATTGCAAGTTCTCAGAACACTTGGCTACTTTGTAATCATGTCCTTAATGTAGCTGTCTGCATTCAAGTGATGCTAAGAATAAATATTCAAGCACTTCAATTACAGTATGCCACTAGGCTGAGCAAAGGACTACTAACCTAACTAACCACTCACTGGATTTATTTTATAGTTTTGAATACACCTGGAAGAATGGCAGTCGACTGATTTGTGCAAGTGCCCGGACATTAACATGAACAACTTCATTCTGCATACTGTATTTTAAAACTTCAAAAATGCTCTGAAACTTTCAGCATCTCTTCTTTGTTATAGTCACTAGTTTCACTACGGTGTGCCCTAAGAATTGGCATAGATCTCCTTGGCCTCATAACAACTTAAGTCCAAACTTATTATTTCAAAAGGCACCGAGTTTTAAAGACTGACATTTTATGGCAAGGTCAGGGAAGTCACCTTAAGCATGCTAATCACAACTACTGAAACACAAATCGCCTAAAAGTTACAATATATGTAAACATGTAATTGATTTGGATATCCATTTTATTTGCTATTTAGACTTGAGTCCACACAATATTCACAACTTTCTCTAGAAACTGGGAGAAGCTAAGAACTTCCACTCCAGAACTTTCCACAGAATGGGTAAGGCTGGAAGGAACCACATGCAGCCCAACCTCCCTGCTCAAGCAGGTCATCCCGGAACACATGGCACAGGATTGCATCCACACAGTTCTTGAATATCTCCAGTGAGGGAGACTCTCCACAACCTCTCTGGACAACCTGCTCCAGTGCTTTGTCACTGCACAGTAAAGAAGTTCTTCCTCATATTCAGGTGGGAATTCCTATGCATCAGTTTCTGCCTGCAGCCTCTTGTCCTATGCCCAGCACCACTGAGCAGAGCCTGGTCTGTCCTCTGACATCTCCCTACAGATACCTAAGAAGATTGAAGATGTCCCCTCTCAGTCACCTCTCTCATCTTTCCTTCCTAAGAGAGATGCTCCAGTCCCTGCACCATCTTTGTAGACCTGCACTGGACCAGCTCCAGTAGCTCCATGTCTCTGTTGTACTGAGGAGCCCAGAACTGGATGCAGCACTCCAGATGTGGCCTCACTAGAGCAGAACTGAGGAGCAGGATCACCACCCTCAACCTGCTGGCAATGCTCTTCCTTATGCACCCCAGGACACCACTGGCCTTCCAGGCACAAGGTACTGCTGGCTCAAGGACAGCTTGCTGTCCTTGAGGCACTCCAGGTCATTCTCGGCAGAGCTGCTTCCCAGCAGGCCAGCTCCCAGACTGTGCTGCTGGTGCACAGGGTTATTCCACCCCACGTACAGGACCCTGCCTTTTTAGATCCATCCATTGTTTATTTTCCCTTCTGATCACTTCCGTCCATGTCACAAGACTTCATGAAAACTTGTTCCAAGAAGCTGCAGACTGACAACTCTTAGAACTGAACAGAACCACCTTTAGTCGATCGCTTGGAAACCTTCAGCAACAAATAAACAGCATTATTGAGGAAAGGCCTTCCTCAAAAGCCACCTTGCTATCTAGCAGGAAGAATGTTATTGTTAGGTATTGAGCAGTGACTAATGCCTGACAACCAGATTTCTATGTTTTAAACATTTCCCCTCTTAGTCAAGCATTTATGTCTGACAAGTTGCAATCCTGCTTTACTGTTATTCACAAACGACTCGTCAAAGCATGTTTCAACTGGAGTAACCATGTACAGTTGTTCAACTCATTTGTCTCTCCCTAACAGATGGGATTCTTTGATAGCTGGCATTACGAAATCCCAGAAGTGATGCCAAAGGTTAAATACTACTTAGACATTTTTTACCCTTCACAAAAAGGTTAAGGTATTTATCTCTGAGAACTGGTTGTCTACAGTGAAAAAAAGGAAAACAAAAAATGGACTAAGCTAATTACTGTACAGTTAGTCTTTTACACTTATTAAGCATGTATTTTAGGATCAGAATATATTTTAAAACACCTGGATAAAATCAGACTTGAAAGAGAAAAATCTCTCTTCTTATCCCACCCATTCTGTCCGAAATTCCTACTGCCAAGGAAGACTTCATACCTTGTTTTTAGTAACACACAAGAGGTAGAGATGATGAATAAAAATACAGCACAGAAAAGGAAGAAAAGAACATACATACAATACCATATCTCATTAAACATAGCTTAATATACTGTTCTTCTTCCCTTAAAGAATGTACCCTTCCTAACAGAAGTATTGTTGATTTCACGGCTACCACAATAACCACTTTAGGTTGTAAACAAGCAAGTTCAAACCAGATTTTACTAACAAAAAGAGCACCCTTTACAGGTAATTTGATTCAAATTTTTATGATGATAAACTGACTGCACTGACAATTTTTCCCTTTATTTCAACGAAGAAAAACACTTGAAATAGAAAATTCAGAGTAGGAACAGCAGGTGGGGAAGGGAAGGCTGCAAATAAAGGGAGGTTATTCCTATAATGTATGTTAATAAGCCAAGGCTCGGTTTAAGATGTCCCAGTCACCATCTTTGGTTTTTTGTGACCAACAATTTCACACACCTCTACGCTTCATTGTATGAAACAACACAGATTTCTTTTTGCTCTCAGTTCTTCTTGGCTTCTGTTCCCTCCTCCTGCAGTTTAAAGTCAGATCTGCTTTGTGGACAAGAACACTTCAGTAGTCACAATATTTATCCCCAAAGTCAACTCACCCTCTTACTTCAATTAACCAACAGTCAGAAATGCTAAAAACAGGAGACAATTACAACAAAGATGCCCTGGCTGTCACCTTTCTAACCAACCCAAGAACCAGGTTTTTCCTAAAGCACAGCAGTTCCTTTTGGAAATAGGCTCTAGCAATGATTGCTTTTGAAGACTGACTTAATTTTCCTGGAGTGCACGTTCAAGACCTCATGGGTATGGTTTACTTGAGTTCTATAATTCACTGGCACAAGAGATGACGCTTGTGGCTGAAGAGAGGGCTCCTTTTACCCATCTGTGAATGAGAATCAATAATCAGCAAAACCTTAGCTCACCTTCAAGGAAGCAAACTTCTTCCACTGACTTAAGTACTGGCAATACCATTTCAAGAGCTTCAGCATTTGGCAGTTGTATTAGGCAAGCAGTTTATATGATGAGAAAACATTTAAAGTTAATAGATCCTGTCAGAATACAGAAGCTATGACCACAGCAGATATTTAAGGAAGGGTTTCAATATGTCTTAAGCATTACAAGAACATGTCTTGCACTGGACATACCCTCCACGTTTTCTGGAGGTCTCAGTTATTTCATGCTACTCCCACAACACTGCTTGACATGTAGAGGCACCCAAGTCCTACATCTCATAGCTTCAAACATCCAAATTGAAGCCCAGCTGTAGATGGTGGTGCCTGCTCCCAAGGAGCAGTACAAGTCACAGTGTTTGTAGCCACACAGGTAAACAGGAACTGTGAGATGTGAAGATTGATGTCAGCTTTCATGACTACAGTGGTAATGAACTGTAGCAGCTGAGAAGGAACTCCGCTGTCTGTTTTGCTGCTTCTATTCTTAGAAAAGCAACTGCAAGACTGAAGAAGGAGATGGGAGTGCTGAAATCCTTTTGAAGCACCTCGCGCTCATGAGTCAGAGCACTCGGAGAAGGAGCGAGCTGAACAGCACATTCCTCCCCAGTGACAGATAAAATACATTAACCACCCAGAAGAACATCAATGCATTCATGAACTAATATCCTAAAGCTTTAATACCTTACATACTGCATATTGTATAATGACCAGGAGAAAAAAAATAGTTTGTTTGAAGTCTAGAAGGAGACGTGAAACAGTGGGGTAGTCTAGCAAGTTTTCTCACCATTAAAGAATATGTCAAAATAAAAAATCAGCACAAGTAAAGGTTATTAAGGGATACTGCAATCAAATCATCAGGCCTAAAAGTTGAAAATTATCCTGACAAGTTTTAAAGTACGCACACAAAAATTTACCTAGTTAGAAGCACACTGTCACCAAGGTCCTAAAAAGGCAGGTGAACATGAGCCAAGAGTAAATACAGTTCAGATTAACTGCCACCACTTCAGTTATGTGCAAAGCTGACATCCTGTACCATTTTCCGTCATTCCCAGTTACAGTGTGGCAAGAAATAATGTCAACCTATGTTCAAAAAATGTTTATTTCCAACATGAAATAAAGACTACATTTACAGGACTGTCTTTAAGATGACCATAAACCAAAAAAAAGGATGTAAGCTAAAGATGAACTTTTGCCTTTTCCTGGTCAAAAGCCTCTAAACACTGGGGATGACTAAAAAGTTGTAATGCTGTAAGTGAAGGAAGCAAAGAGTCGTATTTTCATAAAACAAATATCATAGAGATTCTGAATAGAAGGATCTCAGCCAAGTTGTTACTTAGTGCAAGCACAAGATTCGCAGCTTACTCAGACTGCAGAATGGAAGTAACCTCATTTGACAATCACTGATCACAAGACCCATCGTATGAAAAAAATGTCCCATAGAATTTTGGTCCAGAGATGTTTTATTCCTCCTTAAACAGGGAGGATGGATTTGAAAATTTTAAGAGACAGCCAATACATACAATTTTTTTTTACCACTCTGCACTTTGTGATTCAAGTCCAAGGTCAGAGACAATGATGGAAACACCACAGACTACCTCCCATCACAGCGGTCAGCACTTACTTAACTAGACCTGTTGTCAGACAAGGCTGTGGGTTCTGTATTTTGGTCTCTTTATCCACAGGTATAATTTTTACAAGTGAAAAAGGATTCTCACCAATTAAGCACATGACTTTAAATACTGAACCCACATAATACTTTTCCATTGTTTTAAAATGCAAGAGTCAAAATTTCAGGGTTTCACCCGTAATACTGATGACTGCTTTTAATAAGAGGCAATCTGATATTGGACTACCCTAAGTTGATATCTTAGAAGTCCTTTTTAGTGTATTGTATATTGAAACTACAGTAATTTAACTATGGTTACAATGCAAACCATATTCTAATCGCAAAGAAAACTCTATCTGTAAGACGGCTTTATGGAAACCAGTCTGGCTTTTCTAGAATTAAAAAGAAAAGTTACTTTGGAAGCAGCAATTCTGGAATACAACACCACTACAACATTCCCAGCACGCTTTTTTGCAAAAGGTTAAGTACTACAGAGGAGCAAGAGAGAAGGAAAGAGTGTTGGTTTTCTCTGGTAAAAAAACATACCAGTGCTGCTGGGTAAGGAAAATATGCTACAAATACAAAGTTTCCTATTATTGTTACCCTTATCACACTTTCAAGCAAATAGCAGCTGGCTGATGATCTGTATTTTTAAAATCTTGAACCCAGCAGGTTGCTACAGTACTTTAGCCATACTCATCTGCCCCATCACTACTGCTGTGCCACTAAGCAAGCAGGAACAGAGCTGACAAACAGGGTCTGACTCAGCAAACACAGACAGGAATATAAGTGCTATGACACTTTTGTCTTTATTTTCCCTTTAAAAACTACTGTTATCTTATAAAAAATACCCATCTGCTGCATGAGTGGAGATCTTGTTCCCTGCTGGGTTCAAGTCAGAAAATACCACATGAGTTCATGCTCAGTATATAAAGTGGGGGGAAGAGGGAAGAAGTGGGATGTTTGGAGTGATGGTGCTTGTCTTCCCCAGCAAACACTTGTGTGATGGAGCCCCGCTTTCCCAGGGATGGCTGAACACCTGCCTGCCATGGGGAACTGGAGAAGGACTTCCTTGCTTTGCTTTGCTTGTGTGCCCAGCTTTTGCTTTCCCCATTAATCTTGGCTTCAACCCATGGGTTTTCTCACTTTTACTTTCAATTCTCTGCAGATCCTGCTAGCAGGGGAGCTTTGCAGCAGCTGTGTGGGGCTTGAGGGGTGGCTAGGGCTAAACTACAACAAAGAGCCATTGAGACGATGAAGAGACCAGCGCATCTTTCATAGGAGGAGAGGCTGAGGGAGCTGGGACTGTTCAGCCTGAAGAACGAAAGGCTTTAGAGGGAAAATCGTACCCATGTGTCAGTATCTGACAGAGGCCTAGAGAGAGGTGTAAAGATGACTTAGCCACACTCTTCCCTGCAGTGTCCAGTGACAGGCTGGAGGTAATAGGGACAAATAAAAATAGAAAGGATACCCCACTTCAACAAAGGCAAAAAACCCCCCACAACAACCAAACCACCAAAGCATCTTTACTATAGTATGTGTCCGGGTTGCGCGATGAGGTTGAGAAATGTCCATCCTTGGAGCTGTTCAAACCCTGGCAGGACACGAACCTGCACAACCGACCTGGCTTTGAGTGGGGGGTTCAGCTATATGAGCCTCAAAAGTCCTTTCCAACCTAAACAATTCTGACAGCCTGATACCAGGAGGAAAAAACACACTGTTTATAGAACTCTCTCTTATGTACAGCTGTATGTATACTATATGTACAGCTGTATGTATATGATATGTACAGCTACAACAAAACCTACAACTTCATCCTGCAGCATGAGAAGGAACAGCCTTTACAATCACAAAGCACATATTGCAAATAAAAACTGGCAACATTTTTCTGTCTTACTGCTGCAGAACTGCAGCAAAGACATAAATCTGAAAGATAGTTCAAATCTTAATATGAAAGAAGCAGAGTATGATTCATCTGGGATCAAACGGGAAAAAAAAGTGGGACCAACCCCAGGAGCTGGAGGCAACAATGCATTTTAGCCATTTAGAATAAGCCATTGTGTTCACCACTAGGAAATCGTGATACCTTCATCTGAAAATCTTCCTTTAGATATTTTTATCTCTAGTTATAGTATGAAAAAGTGAACTCCTCTATGGAGACTGTTTTGTCTGCATGACAAACATAACACACGAAAGCAGCGAGACTGAAATGGAACTACTTTAAGTTACTGGAACACCAAGATACTCAAATTACTATATAATATTCAGATACAGCTAGTGACACCTACTCAAACAAAAAAACTTAAGAGTAGTAACAAGTAAACAAAAAACCCCAACATGTAAAGTGGGAAGGCCCTAATTATTTCCCATATTATCTTTATACAAGATATTTATCTAAAGTAGTTACCTAAGTTGCTCTTCTACTTGAGAAGCAGAAGAGAGTCACTGCAACATCATGGGACAATCTGTGCTGGTGGAAAAAAAAAACAACTAGAAGGGGCAAGGCAGCACAATCACGGCTATCAGAAGATGGCATGATGGGGTAGCAAGCACCAGTTGAACCAGGATGAATCCTTTCAGAACTGTGGTTTGCTACGCTGGAAGACCTGCTGGGCAAGTCTGGTTGGCCCAACAAGAAAAGCATAAACAGGACAAGTCACCCAGGTTACCTTCAAAATTGCTGTGAATTTCTTTCTGAAACAAACTTGTTACGCATGTTGTGGTCTCTCTACACTTACACAGCAAGTGTAGAGTTTTGTTCTTTTAAAGAACATGTTTAGAAGAACATGCTAAAAACCTGCATCCTCCCCACTCCTTTTTGTAAGCTGATGTACAAGAGAAAGTTAAACATCCTTGGTACAAAATTTTTGTTGCCATGTGTCACAGAGACTATATAGCCACCACTTAGGCAGGGACAGGATGACAGCTGCTTAATTTTTAGTGGGCTTGGATTTGTTTGGGAAAAGCAAATCAAAGAAAAAATTTTCTCCCAAAGAGAGCAGTCTGAAAGCACACCCCCTGTCACAGTTAAAGTACTGCATCCTAGCAATAACCTGAGCTGCCTTTGCAGAAGCAACTGACTAGAGAGCAGAAATTACCCAGAAGCAGTACCAAAAACTACAATACCCTTACTACAGTTTCCTTTTGAGTCACTAGCAATGGTATGCATTACTAATTTGATCCTGTTGCTTGTCTTTCCAGATGTGAAACTCCCTGTGATGCCAAAAAGAGCCATTCATAATGTACTGCACTTGCCTCAACTGTTAAGGTGGCTCAGAAAGTACAGCTAACACACCAGACAGCCTTAAAAACCTAATAGATACAGGACTAAAGCAGTCACACAAAACCCAGTCAGGGTCTGGGGGAGACAGTGCCCAGAAAAGAGAGCCAAGGTTTTTGGCCCTAGAGCAAAGGGATACATCTCAGATTGTGTCATCAACACCAAAAAACAGTATATCCAAACCAAATGTGTGAAAAATCCCATTAGGATAATGGTCTATGCAGAACAAACAAGTTGTGAAATTGCAGCCCTGTTTCCTCCAGACAGAGAACTCTCTCTTTCGAAGCTGGGGAAAGGCTGAAACCTGCTTTGCAACCTCAGCTGTTCACTCTGACAATCCTGATGCAAACTGGCCAGCCCAGAACAAGCTGGCCAAAACTAATAATCAACAAGTCACTTACAGGAACACAGCACTCCCACAGCTCCCATTCAACTACTCAGCTGCTTCTCCAGAGGTGCACGCTGTTTGGGATCAAATTTTCTTCTCTGTATGACAGAAATAGGGTCTGCACTGTGTAGTCCAAAATAATGTAAATAATGGGGAAACTGGATGAAGACTCACTGAAAAAAAATGCACTTGCAAGGCAAAAGCAAGGCTTTAAATAAATAATTGGGAAAAATCTGTAATGCTGTTCCAAGAAGAAAATAAAACATGAGCAGAGTCTGATGGCTAGAAAGAAATAAAGAGAAGAATCATCTATTATCCTAGGTAGGTAAATAGGTGGATGCAATTGCCATTAGATTTTTCTGCTTTTGAAGTGGACAGATTCAAGCCCTGGTTGCTTCTGGGAGCAATACATAAGACTTGAAGGTATTTATTACAGAAACTTTAAGTATATTCACTGATAACTGCTGAGGTACTCAAAACCAAATCCTGATAAAGACTGCACAAAATTTTCATTGTTACATTGTTATTTTCATTGTAGCAAGCTCTACCACTACAAAGCTCTGCAAAAATTGCTGGTTTACACTTCAGGGGGAAGGGAAAAAAAAAGTGTTGAGGTATTTTGAAAGTCACAGTTCCAGCCATACTGAAAATTCTGCTCTCACTTAATCTAGATCCTCCAGCCAGCCCAGGTGAAAGTACGGCTTTAGAGAGCAAGAATAGGTGACAAGGTGACAGATAGCAATGAACCTGCCCAGGAAGAAATGGCCAGTTCCTCTCCTTTTCAGATTTGCAGATTGCAAGCTTCCAATATAATATCAAGAAAACCAGGGCGTCTTGAAGCTTTTAAGATGTTTTTCCCAAAAAACACAGCTGCAGAAATTACATGACATAGGCAGCAATTTTCCAACAAATATCCCAAGGCCACACTATACCAAGTCTTTCTGGGGACAGCAGAAGAACTCAGCCAAACCTAATTATTACATCCTGCATGAGGGACTGGAGAGGGTGGCCAGCAATGAAAAGACACTTTTTTTAAGTCTAATTCACCTTTTTCACTGGAAGTTTTAAGTTAAGTTTTTAAGTATGATTTGGGACCACAAACTTTTCAGAGCACTACACAAGAGGCTCTTTGAGGTAAAAGACATGCAGAATGCAGGAAATTGTCACTGGGTTGCAAGAGAAAGCAATTTCTCATAGGAAACTGATAACAAAAGATTCTAGTGCACTTACATAATAGTTAGTGAGGTAACTAATCAAGGGTTTTCTGGTACCCATGAAAATCTCTGAAGTGCCTTGAGGTTTATGAAATATGGCAACCAGAAAACTGCAATCAGACTGGAAGTGAGCAAACATTGCTTTTTCTTTATACAAGATGTGCAACTTGCCTGAAACTCCAAGTGAGAGCTTGCATTCATCTCTCCCTACACAGAAACCCTAATTAATAGCAAGGTGAAGAGGCCTGATCAGCCCCAAGCATTCAGCTGCTTAGCTCTGAACTTTACCACTGGGACCAGGTGCAGGCAAGGGTCACAGAAGAGGGTACACAGCAAGAAAAGCTGCCAGAGTGACAACAGTTAAGGACTAAGACCATGTTTTTCAAAACATAAGCTAAAAAATAAATCTAATTACTGTACTAAGCAAGGAATCCATTTTCTCAGTGTTCAAATCAACTGGGCTCAGGAAAACATGGTATTTTATGTAAGTCATATTGACTGAATACAATAAATAAGTCATATAGATTAAATACAAAAAAAAAAAAAAAAACCAAAACCAGAGATTAATCTGCTTTTCCTCCTCAGGGAGGCAAACTGCATGACTTTAATCACTGGCTGAAGGTTCAAGTCAAGAAAACAATACTATGAGTGGAAGTCAAGATTCTAACTGTGGTAAGACCACCCCTATATCCCATCATTACCTTCTGTTTACCTAAACCAAGCTGACACCTTGCAGTTACCTCTTCATATTTGTCAGTTCTTGCCTAAGTTACCACCACAAGACATGATGATGTCTTGTTATACAGCTGATGTTTTCCAGCCCAGGTCATTGTCCAGTAGAAATAATCACAACACAAAAGCAGTGCCAGGAACACCCTTTACTTTTAGATTATCTTGGTTAAATAGCCTACATGGGAAAGGCGAAAGGCCCTTCTGTGCATTTATTTGTTGTCTCCTTACAGTGACCTCAGAACTGAGGGGGGTGTCTCCACCTGAAGGACACTGACCATTTAAATCTTTTCAACTTAGTCAAGTCTGGACAGAAAAAATGCACATGAATGATCACAGGAACACTGAGAATGCAGATGTAGCATAATCTGAAAATCAATATCCTCAAGCCATAAAACTGGCTGCTAATCAAGAGCTGCAGCATTACTCTCTTCTCCTCCCACACACCTCTGTGCCATCCTCCAGCTCCAGCAGGATAGTGCGGCCTTACACCACAGAACACACCCAGGCGCTGGACATGCTCAACCTGCAGCGTGGAGGGGGACGCTTGAAAATGAAAGGCCTGCGAAGAATCAAAAAATAACTGGATACAGATGCAAGAAAAAAGGATAAACTTTTTAAGAGACATGTTAAATGTTTCCATCATTATGTTTCAAGGACTTTAAAAAACTTCTCATCCATGCTAAAAGTAACAGTCTTTACAACAAGGAAGTAGTAACATGAATTGTGAAAACACTGTCCCACTTGTTAGATGTGAGGTTAATTTTTTCCAAATAATGGATTTTATAAAGGCTGGGGGAAATGATGTCCAGCTACCACAAATTTAATGAAATAATTTAATCATAAACCAGTTAGAAGCTAATGATGCAAATAAATATAATAGCAAATTCCTATATTTTGTTTTATGTTTCTGTTTATGCAAATTCCATTATTAAAACAAGAGGCCACAGTAAGTTTGAAAAGCATGCTGGAATGTGTATGATACCAATTCTAGCTGGAATCTTAAGTATTACTTTTGTTGGTATGACACAAAAAATGATTCAAGAGAACAAAACCTCTTATTAAATTTGCCCCAGGTTATCCCATACCAGTTCAGTAACTTAATTCTGAAAGTGTGTGGCCAGGTTTCAGGTTGACAGTAAGCAGAAGCCCATCACAACATCAGAAGCAATACCTTTAATGGCATAGTCAGGCCATCAAATTAAGCAATTAGCAGGAAAAAACAGCCTCTTTCATTATATTATTCTAGCTGATGTACCTCAAAGCAGCAGCAGAAAGTTTACTGTTCCTAGTTCTTCAAAAAATTTAGCTCTCTGGCATCTGTTACTATTACAAAACAAATAATCCTCTTACACCTGCTGAGAACTGCAAGAAGTACCTTGGATTTGTGGCCAACAGACATTACTTGGAACTTCAGCAGTACTTTTTACTAACATAAAATGGTCACTCTGTAGAAACAAATTCATTCAAACATTCTGAGTGGATGATTCCAATACCTATCCTTCATTCTCGGTGCACAGATCAGTACTGTGCACCAGAATGCACCTTTCAGTGAAATACTCAGGCTCAAATTGTGAAATATGCTCCTGCAATGACAGTAATTGAGGCTTCTCTTTTCCTCTCTCTTTTCACTCCTCACATTAAAGAAAAATTCCACAGCTCAAATAAAAAAAAGTTTCAATAGATTTAGAACAAACGGTGAAAATGACAGCAGAAAAATGTCGGGGAACAAAAAAAGAAAAAGAACAGATTTCAGAGTAGTTCAGTTAAAAACTACTTTAGTGCAGAGCAGCCTCTCTGTCAAGCATTCATAAAGCAACAGAGCTGTGAAAGAGACTGTGGAAATAAGCTTTTCCATTTCAAATGTAGATGGGTGCCACAAATGAAAGAAGATATGATGACTCTCAAACTTCTGCTTTACAATTAAATGATTAATGTGAATATTTGTAAGTCTGTGGGTAGCAATGGACACTGTAAACACTTTAAATGCACCTTCTTATGATATGTGGCTACTAGTGCCTTGGCTTATTCTACTCCTGAAACTCCAGCCGGAAATCTTACAAATGACTTTTTCTTCAAACAAACAAACAAAAAAATTTAAAAATTAGTCAGGCTACCGAAGTGTAGCACTCCCACAGAGTAAGAACTTTGGTCAGTACCATTCAAACATTGAATTCTACCTACCCAACCAAAGCCTCCACACTTTGCTCAAAGAAAATGCCTCAGATCAAACCCAGTGAGTGACCAGACAGCCAGATTTACTACAAAGTTCTTGCAAAGTATCAGGAAAGGGTGGTAACAGGACTAGAAAAGAAGGGAGGAGACCACTTGCTAGGGTTCCTTTCCACAGCAGCCACCCAAAATAACCCTTTGCCTTCCTACAGTGACGTACAGTGACATCGCTTGTGGTTACATGAACTCAGCACTGCATTTTAGCTTTTGAAGTTCAGTAGGATATTAAAACAAATCAGAGAAGGTGAGCAATAAAGAAAACAGAAAGGTATGTTTCAGTATTTCCTCCCTTTGAAACAGAAGTGCTCCTCCAGCCTGCAAATATCTCATCAAACTTGAGAAGCTCAAGACAGGTATCAAATGACCTTGAGTGTTTTGAGATTTGTTAACCAAGACAACAGAATCACCTGGGCAAAGACCTTGCTGTTGTCCCATTCCCTTCCTCTGTTACTACACTAGAAGACCAAAGTATTACGTTTGATAATACAAACGGAAGAGTTCCAAAGACAAAAAATATTAATCTGTTCATTTTCACGTCACCTACCCCATGCAAGAGGTTTATATTAACCATGCCTGCATCTGGAAACATTTTTACAAATGTAAACTGAACTTCACAGGTCATTCATTCTCTATTAATGTATACACAGGCTATGGTTCTATTTATTTCCAAGTAATGCTGTTGACAGGAGCAACAACAACTGAATTTCATGCCAGAGATAACCACAGGCAATAAAAATGAGTAAGAAAGAAGAATGCATTTGGAAAGCAAACTGGCAGCTATTGGAGTTGGAGATTTGCCAAGCCATCAATATATATTTATGCATATCAAAATAGGACAGGTCCAGGTACAAAACTCAAGAGGCCACGCTTCTAATGTGATACCTTCAAGAGTGGTGCAACAGTGGCACAGAACCCTTACTGACAGACTCTCATGCTGCTTACAATCCACACCATTGCTCTCTCCCTGGTTTTCCCAAATACACTCAATTATGCCTAGACCTTCATGTTTCTACATGTCCCTGGGTCAGATTCACAACTGACTTCCTCTTTGACTCTGACCTGCCTACAGGAATCTGAGCATCACTGCTCTTCCTTGAGAGCTTGATGTGGTTTTAGGAGGAACATTAACACTATTCTAGACAAAGTCAGGTTGATGTCCTTCCAGCCCTCTTTTTAGGAGGCTACATGAATGTTTGTTTAATACAGAGTAGAAGGTACTAAAAGCTCAATATTTTAAGTTCTTTTACCAGTTAGGCTTTTTCCTAATATTAAGCATGAAGAGTTTTCTGCATATGCCTTTTGGATCTAAAAGACTGTGATAAGCAAGGTGTACTAAACCCCACAGGAAAGGATGCTGCTTCCAGCACCATCTGCCACTGCCAGGTTAATGTGTTGCTCCAGAAGCAGAACTAACAAATGCTGATTTCCCAAAAACCCACTGTCTAACCTCCTTCCCCCCAACAGGATAGAAAAGATATGCTGGCACTGTGGCAAGCCCTGAATCACTGATGCACTGTTTGAGCAAGCAGCAGATGTCAAACAAGACATACAATGGCTGAGTCTGCCTGCAGCACCCTGAGCTGAGGCACAAACTTGGGTCTCTCTCCTCCGCTGTCAATTTTCACAAAACTCATGAGAACACAACTATGCCTGAAATCTGAACCATCTGGTCAATTGCAGACAGATTTGCAAGGAGGCAAATCAGAAGTGTGGGAGAGGTGAGAGAAAGAATAGCTGTTAAACAAGGAGCTTAATCTCATCAGGATACTATACTTAAACATGGTCACACTCATCTACATGGGTAATAAACACCCAAGTCATAAAATTACATTAAAATGGTGTTCAATGGCCCACCTTCAACACCACACTCAAACATAACTGATGCTTAAATTAACCAAAAGTATGTGTTCCTAATATTGATGGGGTTTTTTCTCCCCCAGTTCTGACAAGTGAACACAGACACTATGAACTTTCACAGAAACTCCACATGCTTGTAAGTATGGGATGCTAGAATTACGAATTAAAGTAAATTTTAAAAGAAGTCAGACAAAGTCCTCCCTTTTGCCACCAAAAAAGCCCCAAATCCACAAGCATTCATGCCACTGTCCTAAAGAGTCAGCTTTCCTGAACCTATGTCCTCCCAAACAGCAGCAGTTCTGTTCCTTGCTCTTAGAACACCACTTCTATTTTTAGTTCCACACAAGTGAGAAGCAGTAATAAAGCTATTAATTTTTCCTCTCCTCTTTCACTTAAATTACGAAACTGAGGAGAGTCTCTAAGCTATGAACTATTAAATTCCTTAAAAAAAGGACAATTCCTTACCCTTCAGAAGTGTAACATTTAAACAAGAAGTTTTACAGTTATTTTGTATGAATCAAAAGAACTAACACCATTGGCATTATCTGGTAAAGCATTTGTGAAAAGGTATAATGGAAGTATTTAAGGAAAAAATTAAACATAATCTCCAGGTACTGCTGTCTTATTAAATCTCATAGACTTTCAATGTTCTACCTTTTAATGGGGACACTAAAAAATCCCTTCTCCTTTACACAGAGTCAAGGAGATTGAATCTTTTCCATTCTGCCCAGGAAACAGAATCACTGAGTTGTCCAATTTGATTCTACTTTGAGTTCAGCTGTGAGTGAAATGGTTCTGGTTTGATTTCAGCCCGCACTAAGGAGGCTGGTGACCCTCTTAGAGAGGTCTTAATTCTTCAATAGCTTTAGAACAACTGAGGTGAACTGTGAAGGTGAACCACTGGTATTTTTTTAGTATTGTTCTCCATTCTGTTCTCTACTTATTTTATAACAGAAGGTACAGTAGTTCACTGGGACAAAACTTTCCCTAAGCTCTCCACCATGATACTCATCTACTTCCTAAACTGCTACTTTACTTAAATGTTTATTACTTTATATTGTTCAACACCAAACAACTTCTGCATTGTGTTGGCTATTCATGCAGCTTAAGTACTTTTGTAATTTTCTACAATTGCCTCTGTAGCTGTAGTTGACAAATTCAACTAGTACACATACAAAACTTTAAAGAAACCCCATTGCTGAGCTTGCACCAGAACCACTCATCTCCTTATTTCTTTATGAACTAGTTTTCAGTTTATCCTAGTCCTTCATTCTCACCCTAAGCTTAGGTTGTTTTTTTCTAAAAGAATTTGGCAGAAAGCACTCTTCCAGTCTAAACAACATCAAGTAGTTAAGAAAATAGTAAGAAAAGATGAAGAAGTCTACTTCAGTGACATTCACATAGTAAAGCCTTATCCTGCATGGGACTGCTCTCTTGAATTGAGGCTGTAAGCAGCAATTAAAAAAATACACTAAAGCTGGTGCTGCCACCAAAAGTTGCATTTCCTTCCTCTTTCTCTTTGCTGTTTGTACCTACCTTCTCTCACCACATCCACAAAAGGAACTGGGTTAGGCACTGTGTCTTCTATGCCACCCAGCAAAAAGAGGGGTGGATGGGTAGTTTTAGCACGAGCCAGAGCTGGCTGCAATCCAGATCACCACACATCATGAAATATTTGGCCAATGAAACTGAAGCAGTGGTAGGATGAGTCTGAAAGGCTGGGACTGGCTTTCTTCTGTGGCACTCCCTGCTTGAAATGCTTTGTGAGGGGAGAGGAAAAACGCAGAACAGCCTCATACACAGAATGCCTCACTGGTATCATGGAACATTTTTGGGAATGCAAACACATTAGTCTTATTTATTTCAGTAAGTGCACACACAAGTGGCTGGACTAATATCTGAGCCATGCTGGCTGCAAGAGCAGGGCAATTCCGTGCCTACGCAACCACGCGTTTGACGTGTCATCCTCAGCATCAGAGTTTACATCCCACTCCAACAAACACCAGCAGATTACATATCTTGGAGCTGTACTTCAGCTCAGTTCACCCTGCAGAGTTACACCACTATGATTATATCCCATAAAGGATTTACTGACTATCCACTCTAATTAGGGTTGCACAACTCTTCCATTTTACAGCACCTTAAAACCGTGCCAAACTAACCTTTGGCAAGACTTTTCTGTCCCTCTCACACAGATGACAGAAAAAGGGAAAGTGATGTATTCAGTTAATCTGAGCCTCATTCTGAAAAAGTAATTTCCCAGAACAAAACTTCCGAGAAAAAGTTTTCTTCTCCACATTAAAAATTCAATTTTTTTTTCTACAGCTTTCTTGAAAATCTCCAAAACTTCCATGCTTCAGTTACATTAAATGAGAGATAAAATTGCATTTTTGACATAAAGGCATCATTTCTGACATGTTTCAATACACATGATGACACTGTTCAAGTGCAAAAAAAATTTCACTGCAAAGAATTTGTGGACAAAGTATTTAACTCTCTAAGATTATGCTTGTCCAAATCAGAGCTGGACAAAAGCTTTCCTGTAATTATTTCACATGGTTCTTAAAAGCCTACCATCAAGGAAAAGAACAGGAAAAGGTAAAGAGAACAGAGACACATCTCTCAGGTATTCTTAGTCATATCCCTTCAGTAATGAAGGGAGAAGTAAGAAGACGAATGTGAATGGATATGCTAAAAACAAAGGCCCAGATGAACTAAGGGAATAAAAACACATGCTAAAAATAGCAAACTCAGCTATAAGGAGGAATGGAACACAGAATTCCTAAAACTTCACTTTCCTTTGGCTGTGAGCATATGAGCTAATTTAGAAGCATTCCACAGCCATTGCTGGACTTCAAATTATAGAATCACACCTTTCTGTCTATGTATTCATCAATAATTTCATTTTTACTATGCTTCGGTAGGCTTGCAATAGTTTTTGTATTATCCAGAGTAGGTAAAACAGGTACAGAGACTAACCTGTTCTAAAAAAGGGGGGGGAAAGGGAAAAACAAACAAAAATTGAAAAAAGGACTTAAATAGCAACAAACAACAAAAACAATAATGTGTGCTTTTACTCTAAGCTTTGTGCCAGGAGGCAGCAGCTTTCTGAAAAAAAAAATCAACTCAGAGAATATTTCATTATCTAATCTTTTGGAATGACCCTTTACAATGAAATGATACAACAGAAAAATGAATTATAAGCTTTACTGCTTCTGACACATTAGATTACATTTGCTGGCATTAGATGAACTACAAAGAAGTATGGTAACTGTAACCCATGTCCCCAAAAGGAGATACGGGGATTTTCTGATGTGATTTCCACATGCCAGTAGAAAAGGACAAGGGTCTTTGTCCAGCACTCTTCACAGACACATCACATGCACAAAGAAGTTGACACCAAGTTCACTGCACACCTTCCCTCCTCTTGCGCAAAGCTGCCTTTGAGATGGGCCTTTGCTCTGAGGCCATGGTGGAAACAGCTCCAATGTCCCCAACTCATCCAACTCTGACCTTTTCTTATCAAGACAGCTCAAAAGGTAAACACAAACTTCCTCTTACAAGCAGCGAAATAAATGCAAAAATTCCTGCTTGATATCAGCATAACCTACACATCAAGGAAAGCTTCATTTAAGTCAGAAATTGCCTAGAAACTCAATGCACGCCCCCAGCATAAACCAGAAGTTTATTTGCAGTACACTGCTATCCAAATCTACTGAGTCAAATCAGGTACTTTTGCACATTCTAAGAAAATGTTATCAAGAACCATGTTATCATGTTACCATTTTTCTTCTCCATTTCACATACTGCCTGGCCTCAAAAACAGAAGTTGTTTCCCCCTGCCTCTCTCTGCCCAGTCCTCAGAGTAGTGACTAGACCCAAAAGCAAAATACTCCAGTGAAATATCACGCCGAAGGAACTGAAGAGAGCAGGACCAACGGCAGGGTTAGATCGGTCTCCTGAAATAACTGCCTGCCTTGTATGGGACAAAAAATTTACTTTATCTCATCTGCAGTCCTTCAGCTTCTGCTGCACTTCCTGCCTGAGGAGAGGGGCCAAACTGTCACGAGAAGCAGCACAGACAGCACATGTTGTCTGCACCAAGGAAGTGTTGTCACAGCAGCTCCACCTGTATCTTTTACAGTTCTGGAAGACAAAAATATTTGCATTCTTAGAAGGAATTAAGGCTGTTGACTGATAAAACGGAAACAAGATTTTGCATTAGAAGGAAAAAAAAGGAATGAATTCTGAAAAAATTATTGAGTGGTCTCATTCTAATCACATGTATAAATCAGCCAATAAAAGCTGTATCACTTGGGAGGAGAAGAGATGGGGACAATTAAAAATCAAAATCTCAATCTCAGCTTTTCTTTACTTGGCTGAACAGAGAAGGAAAGAGAAATTCTTCTCACTTGACAAAACCTGACAATCCTTATAGACACTCTTTAAAATTAGTCACCATCCTGGCTGACACAGAACAGTAACACCATAGAATTGGTCCACTTTTAATTAAGCACTGCATCATTATACCAGCAAGCATAGTCACAGCACTAAGAGTTTTTAGTGTGTGGTAACAGGTGTATTACTCTTCACCTGCCCACAGCCCACTGACCTATCCAATACTGCTGTGTGTCACTGAGAGGCTGAAATGCAAGGTTTTGTCAAGGAGTCCTCCTTGCTGCTGGAGTATGAAATACTCCAGGCACAGATCTGAAGAATCCCCATGCTCAGGTGCACACAAGTCTGCAGAGCCCAGAGCTTCTCTCCCCTGGTGCTGACAGAAGAGCTGGTGACTGCTGCAGCCAGAGGACACTCACCCTCCCCAATCCACAGCCAGAGGCGCAGACTGGGCACCAGCACCGCTCCCCATGCTGAGATGAGCTTAGTGGAGCACAGTGGAGCAGAACCTCAACACCTCCAGAGTCAGGACTGCACTGCCAGCTGACTGCTCTGCTGTCCGAGAGACTCCTCATTGCAATACTGCAACAACACCATCACGGGCTCCTACCCACTCCTGCATTCGGACTGCAGCAGAGGCAGCAAAACAGTTTGCCTGTGTGTAATTAATTAAGCAACCTCATCTCTAGCAGTCCTATTTTTGGTGATTTGATTAAGTACATGGATATTACACTTAGTCTGCAATACTTCACCAAAGAAGACGAAATCTCTAAGATGACTACTTTAAAACTGGTTTTGTAGGTGAGCAAAAGATCATCAGAAATTCACCACCACAGATATGCTACATCTCCCTCCCATCTACCACACCACTTAGTGCTATCTGGTGTACTCATATTAAATGACAAATTATAGTAGAGGGGAAAAAGGTACTTGCCAACAAAGGTTCAAGCACTCTTGAGTTTGCTTTTTTTAGAATGCTTCTTCCAACAATGCTTCTAATATTTAGAAGTATTATTCAAAGGTGCCTTTCAGATCACACTAATATGCAGATTCCAAGTGCCCTGGCTGAACAGCTCCTCCAAGAGCAATGCATTTATTTTAAAAAGCCTTTAAAAAGGAGATTTAGAAGAGTTATAAGAGGGCCTTTCTGAAATCATATAAAAACAAAATAACATTGCTAGACTGTCTGTATGCTCTTCATAAAAAAATATCCAGTTTTCATTTTTGTAAGAAACTCTGTAGAGCTCAAGAGAACAACAGAGATATTTATCATACTCTGCCCTTTAAAAATCAAAGTAAACCAATTATGCACAAGTTCTCTCTCATACTTGCATCTTAAGAAGAAAAAGATTAGGGAGAGGACAGTGACCTTTACAATTTCTCTTCCCAATCCCTTCTTTAATTTGCTTGTCCAGTCATATACTATTTCTTTACATAATATCAAGTGCATCTGCAAACAGAAACACCTACATTCATCAAAAAGCACAGATTAGAGCTACTGATACAGACACAGATCAGGTAATTTCTGTAATAAATCCTCTATGTTCCTAACAAAAACCCTCAGGTTTAGACAGGGGCAAGGAAGAGAAGGGCAGACATCATTCAGGAGTTCTTCCTCAGCTCTTCCAGCTATATTCAGTAAATTATACCAACAATTATGCAACAGTAGCAAAGCCCAGAAGGATAAGCTAGCACTCACCATATTCTCTTCATTTGGTGTCAAGCTTTCTCCTACACATTACACACAAATTATGGGAGAAAAAAAAGTCTGCCCTGAATCTATTTTGCAGGCTGACTTTAAGTCCTTAATTACAAATTATTTATGTCGCTTCTTACCCAAGAGATGACCCAGTCTTGGAAAGGGAAAAAATAAATAAATGAAAGAACTGAAACATACTTGCAACACAACTGAAGCAGACCACTCCCTCCAATTAAAAGACAAACTTATTTATCTGGTTACCCTCTTAAAGACAAACAAACCAACAAAAAAACCTTCACCAACTACTCTGCTACTCAAAAGAAAAAAACTTTAATCTTTTCAATGAACCCATGCATACCTACTGTCTTACATTTACTTTTGCAAAGATAGGACATACTGAAGCCTACCTTTGACTTAGTTTTTTGGAATTTAGAACAGAAGAATTCTGGAGCAATGTCTCTTTCAGACGTACCACTGCAAGTCTTGGACACCAACTCTAATAAAGCAGTATTTCAGTTCTGAGTTAGCTATGTCATACTGTATAAATAAGAGGGGACCTAGTGGCAGATTTTTATAAATCTATTAATCTGAAAAAAGACACACAGATTACTCTGTATGCATATGTTGAAGCCAGAATTATACACTGTCCAGGTTTGTTCTGCAAGTGGTAGAGAGCACTGATGAGGTTAAAGAAAGGACAAGGAAATAAGCTGTTCTTGCTAATTCATATAATTTCAGTATAAAACACACTAATGCCTTCATGTCAAATAAAATGCATTTAAACTAAACTTTCATACAAGCATTTACTCAAAATCCTCCTCAAAAGCCATGCTTCACAGTGAAAAGCAAAAGAAGGGCCTCCTTACCCATACACCACCCCTTAAAACACTTCTATATAGCAGTTTGTAAATACTTCAAACAAATATACTAAGACATTTCAAGACTGTAAAACAAATTATTTAAAACTGTCAAGTACATCAGCAACACCAACCAACAGATGCTTCAGGAAGATTCTAGGATATGCAGATCATGCTAAGACCACCTTCCAAGCAATAGGCAAAAGAAACCACACAGTTCTGCAGTCAGCAGTAAAACTACCCTGAGGAAATGGCTTTCAAAAATTGTCATAGGACAATGAATTTTAACCAGCACATTCAGTACACACAGTGAATCCTCGGGGTCATGAGCTGTATGACTTTAACATCACCATTACGGCCATAAACTTACAAAGACACCTTGAAAGTCAATCCTTCCTTCTGGAAGGACTTCGTGCTTTACAACATAAAGCAGACTTTTACAAGTGTACCTGCCACTGCAAACACTATGTGGACTTCTTTTAATGAGCAAACATATAAAAAGGTCTTTAAACAGCATCTCTGGATAAGCTTGAGCTGTACCAGGCAAAGCAGTTTCGAAGCAGTGCAACGCTGCGACAGCTCTAGCCCGACAGCTCAGAGTCTAGCTTGCTGCTGCTGCCACCATGTCCTTAAAAAGAACGGAAAGCTCACCTAGAGGATCCACAGAAACTCTGTGCATCTCGGAAGGGCACACGACAGGGTACCAAAAGCCACACTGGCACAGAGGCGTCAGCTCTCGTTGCCTAACAAGACTCCGTCTGGGTCAACACTGACTTTCTGACTAATCAGGAGTCTGACCAGACTCCAGAGCTGTCTGCTGCCATTCCTTGTTTTTCTTGTTTACACAAGACCTGCAGATGCAGCCTGGGCAGAAGAGAAGGAAAGAATTTTAGGAGGGCTGCTCATACTTTGCACTCAATAGATTCATTTCTTCCCTTTCCAAAGCTCACACAAAGAACTGATGGCTGGTTTTTTGCATGAAGTGCAGTAGCCAGGATGAAAATCAGTGCATTCGAGGACAAGACCAGAGCCTTCCTTAATATTTCAGTTCAGTCCATCACCTTGATGAGCCTATGAATACTAAACGAGCAAAAACAAGTTCAGTAATAACCACAAAGCAAGCATGCAGAGAGAAAAACCCTACAGATACCGTAATTAGCTCTGCTAACAGTAAATGAAGAGTCATACGGTTGAGAAATATTCCGTATCACTGCTTGAATGAAAGAGGTTCCCTCTGCTTCCCTCTGTTCTGAGACGGCAGAAAAGACAGTTCCTGTTGCAAGGAATAGAAGACCTACTCTTCTGACATGAGCTTCATGTCAAACTTCTTAGCCTTGTCTCCTGATATTTTTAAGGGGAGATGGTTTAGAGATGCACACACTTAATATAAGAAAAGTTTAGTTCGGCTAGTTACACGCACAGTACAAATCAACTCTCTTTTGAGGAGACATATCTTTTTTGTGAAACAATAAAATAACGTGATTAAGATACTAAGGAGAAGTCATATTTCCCGTTTTACTAGCACAAAATACTGACTGCAAACCACTTAAAACATATAAAGTTTCTAGGTATGACTTAAAAATGTTTCAGTACACAGCATCTCAACCCAGAAATACATCTGTGTAAGACAACTTAAAGAACATCCTGCATATCTATTATATTCAGTAGTAGATTTCCTTATACATCCCCTTATGAAAACAGTCTTGCAACATATTAGTATGTTTTAAATTAATAAGACGTTCTTACCTGTGTATCCTGCCCACCAGCCCCAGGAAGCCACCATTGCTAAAAGCCATTTAAATAACACTCCTTCGATATACCAGAAGCTTTTGCTGTCCAATATTCGGAGAGGCTGCAGCACAATTAAATACAAGACGTAGGACGGAATAGCAACCAGGTTATTGGCGACCATAAAAGCGAACCTGAGGAGTGCTTTCAGGCAGGTATAGCCCACCCTCTGGGCCTGCTCTAGAGTCATGGCCATGCTCTTCACAGCGGAGGGCGCGGGACCGTCCTGCGGGCAGAGGGAGAACAAGGTGGCACAGGGAGCGCTCCCCGAGCGGGGACAGCAAAAACCAAAACCAAGGTGGCACAAGGAGCGCTCCCCAAGGGGGCGAGGCGCGGATGTCCGCCGGCGGCCCCGGCCCCCGCCCCAGCCCCAGCCCGCTCCCGCCGTGAGTCACCGGGCAGGCAGCGACCCCCGCCCCGGGGACACGAAGGCTCCGGCGCGACCCTCCGGCCGGCGCCGCCTCCGTCCCCGGGCTCCGGGGGACCCCAGCCCGCACTCGCGGCGGGGCACACACGCGTGCTCCCGGTCGCCCTCCATCTCCCCCTCCCCGAAAAGGGGCGGGCGGCGTGAGCGCGGGGGAGGCGGGAGCGCCGGGCCGGGCGGGCAGGCGCAGACCGCGGGTTCACCTCGGTTCTCCCGCGCCCGCGGCCGGGCCTGGCCCGCTTCGCTTTCCCTTCCCCTCCCCTCCCCTCGCTTACCCTTCCCCTCCCTGCCGGCTCGGCTCGGCGCTCCGCGGGCGGGACCGCGCCGAGCCCCGGACCCGCAAGGGCAGGCGGTGCCGCGGGCGGGGGGAGGACCCTGCACCTGCCGGGGGCGGGGGCTCGTACCTCGGCACCGCCGCCGCCTCCGAGCCCCCGACGCGGGTTCATGCCGGGCGCTGGGGCCGCGCTCCCCGCCCCCGCCGAGACCGCCCGGGAGCGGGGCTGGCGCTGCAGCGAGCACCGCCCCCGCCGGGCAGCGCGCAGCCCCCCGCGCCCTCCCGCTCTCGCAGACAGACAGACAGACAGGCAGACAGACACGCAGAGATACTGGGACGGATGCCGTAGCGCATCCCGGGCCCGCCCGCGGACACCCGCGCTCCGCGGAGGGAGCACAGGCAGGGGCTGCTCCTGCGCCCGTCCCGGAGCCGGGCGGGGCGACACCGGGACGAGCCGGGGAATGGCCTGAAGTTGTGTCAGGGCAGGTTTAAGATGGATGTTAGGGCAAGGTGGTTTGGGCACTGGAGGTGGCTCCCCCGGGCAGTGGTCACAGCACGAAGCCTGGCAGAGCTCAAGAAGACTTTGGACAACACTCCCATGCACATGGTGTGACTCCTGGGGGTGTCCTGTGCAGGGCAGGGAATTGAATTGGATTGGATAAGCAATCCTGTGCATCCCGTGTAACTGTGGTTCTGTGACCAGGGAGCAGCATGGCTCGGCCCCATGACTCCCCCTCGCCCTTGTTTTTTGGTTAAAGTTGGGCAATCGGGGAAGGTAGAAGAGGACACTGTCACAGGTTCCCTCAGCACCACCAGAAAGACCCTTTGGGCCCCAAGAGCAACAGTGCATTTTGTCTTCTCCTTGTAGTCCTAAGTCCCTTGTGCATGCTTTTTATAAATCAGCTTCTCCAGTCTTCCTTCTCTCTCACCCTTCCCAACAGGACCACAAACGTCATCTACCTCCAAACCAACTCTGTGATGGTCTCCAACCTACAAAGACACCTGATGCCAGCACAAAAGCAGCTGAGGGCAGAGACTTGACAGCCCCATCCAGAGAACCTGCACCTTTACAAAATCACTCCAGGGTGAGGATTTTTTGCCTTCTGTGTAACTGCATCATCCCTTGTGGTGATACAGGACTGTTGCCTCTTGTCTGTTCGCTGTGCCTGTCAGACGCAGGTCTGCTCCTGTCCTCTCTATAACCCCTGAAGAGGCCATGGAAGAGTGCTGCCAGACTTCCATCAGTTCTCTCTGGCCTGACCAGGCTGTTCCCTCTGCTTTCTTGAACTGTCAAAACACTTACACTGAGCAGAATGGCTTTGCAAGGGATTTTAACTCTGCTTGTGTTCTTAAGGAAGAGTAGCAGCTGAAACCACCTTAACAAGGAGATGTGCTAGAAGGTCTTTTGTGCTGAAAAAAGGAAAAAAAAAGGTTCAAATTGTAATATGTGGACTGAAAAACATATCGGTTTCACATGCTAACCATGCCATGTGTAAAGCTAGTCTACCGTTTCCTAGACAATGAGGCTTCAGAGATGACTGTACCATCAACAAAATTAAATCCCAACCTCTATTCCAGGAAGCAAACAAAGTTGTTATTGCAGATAAATTTAATTTGAGAACTTAAAAATGCAAACAACTAAATAATACCATCATATTCTATTTGAGCAAAACAAAACAGTAAACTTCTGACCTTTTTGACAAAAAACACACATCTTGCATAAGTGTTTCCAAGTCTGGGTGGTTTTTTGCCTGTGTTATTTTTATTCCTAGGTTAAACCTGACAGTTGTGCTCAGTAATCATCATGCAGTCAGCTTGAGCTGTTCTGAAGTGCTACCAGCGTCAGTAGAACTTGAGTTTTATGTTGGTTTGGAGTTTTTTTTCCATATATGTCATACAAACAACTCTGGGTATACACTTGAAGTTATTCTCAGCAAAATTTTGCTCCAAAATTCTCTGGTAGAAAAAGAACAATTTTTAGGCCATTGTTAAGCATACATTTTCATTTTTTACATCCAACAGCAAAATGAAGCTTGGTTTATGTATAATTCCAAGATTAAAAATATTTATTATACTTTTTCTAAAAAGGTATTATCTTAATTTTATTCACACTGCACAGTTTGGAACACTATTCTGAAACCTGGTGCATCCAGTGAGGGACTGCAGAAATGATGTAAGACAAGTAATGAATCAGGCAATTTATCCTGCAGAAAGGAATTGTACATGGGGAAGCAGCCATACAAAGCATTCATTCTTTGTCAGTGACTGCCTTAGAGCTTAGGAAGCTGTGGTTTAGCATTCTGCTGAATGAGCTCGTAGCAAAGACCCACCCCTATTCCTCATTTCCTGGTCTTCCCATGGACAAACCAGGTCCTAGGAAGTGTGCACAATGAAATAACTCCACTGCTCTTGAGAAGCCAGCTGTGCCACCCAGTCTGAGCCTCTGAAGAATCCTTTCTAGTACAAAGTTACATGTGTGCCATTACTGCAAACAGAAAGAAGGAGACAACTAAAAGCAGCAACTTTTTATTAGGTCAATAATTCTGAAGCCCAGAAGTATCACAAGTGATTTTTGGTTTCGATTTTAAGAAAAATAAATTCCATTTTCTGGAAGCCATTTGTCAATCTCTGAGCTTCATGAGCTTTCATTATATATACTTTGTCTTTTTACTACTATAAATGCAAAAAAAGGGCAAAGTATTAATATAAGCAGCTCTCACTTCATGGCCTTTTTAATAATTTCTCTAAAGTTTACATGTTTTTTCACTGAATACCCCCCCTATAACTTCCTCTTTTCAGCCTCACAGAAATACAGACAGGGCTGTCACTATTGATCATTGTAAAAATATGTTTTAATGTACTTATTAACTGGTAGCTGTGGGTATGAACATTGGTAAAATTAGGTCATTAACCTATGTCAATGATTGCTGGAGCAGATAAATAAATACTGGAGTTGTCTCCCACTTACCATCATAAAAACCCACAGACCAAAAACACAGAAGAAGGTTGGGCTTATTCCTGCCAGTAAGAAGAGAAAACATGTTAGAGGTGTGAATGTGACACAGTAATAAACAAACATCTGTTATATTTGTCTGCTTTAACAAGTTATCCTGAGGAGTACACAGGTTACTGCATAGGCTGGACCTGAACACTGGCTCTGGCTGCACGATTGCAGTCAGGTGTCAGTCATAAACTCCTCGAAAGCCTTTTGAAGAAGGTGACGTTTCTCATGTCTGGGTGCACTTCCAGAAGTGATTGAGCTGCTGTCATTGTCATGCTCTGCCCTTCAGTGGCACATCCTTGCATCCCAGCTTGGCTGTAGCCCTAGAGCTGCCTGCGAGCGGAGCTGCGAGGAGGAAGTGGCAGCGCGGACATCCAAGCAGTCCAGGAGTCACAGCCATAATGGAATCCAGGCTTGGAGCTGCAGAGGCCAGCTAGCTGAAGGATTGGTTTCTGGAGTTAGCAAACAGCAAGTTTTGGAATGCTTTTGAACCTCAGTCTGGGTCAAAGATTGGCAAATCAAAAGCTGCTCATTTGTCACAACCAGATTCAATCAGCTCTCCCTGCTTGCTTTCCTTGCAGCAAACTGAAGCTGCAGATGCCATATGGTTGGAGAAAAAAGGGTTAGGAGGATGCACTCATGTGCTGACAACAATAAAAACAAAATGGCCTTTTACAAATCATAATCTCTGTCATACAGAGAGCAAGGACAAGAAAACAAATTTTCTGAGAAATCTCAGAAATTCTAGAGCAGAAAACAACTACTGCTTCCAGCCTCTCAGAAGAAACAACTGGCTACTTTTAAAAATAAAATTTATATAATATTTTATTTAAAAAAAAAAGAGCAGGATAGAAACATGGAAGACTAAACTGCCATGAGGAACTACAGAGGTGGAAACATGCAGGGCACAGGCTGCTGAAAGATGCATAATATAAAATGGGGAATATACTCAGGGGAACATAAATACAGAAAGCATCTCAAGTGAATTAAGTAGTTAGCATTAGATTTGGAAAAGTCACAGTTTAAAGAAGCATCAAGAACCTATGTTTTCTATAATCTGCAATGAACAAAGGGGGAAAAAAGATAAACCCACACCAAAACACAAAAGGGAGGAAGTTTTAGGGTATGGAAAAAAAAATAAATTACATTTAACCTTCAATTCTGAGCTGCTTTGCAGTATCAAATACCCCAGTGTGAAGCATTTTTGCATTACTGTCTTCAAAACATTTAACATTTTCATTACAACAGTTAAACCTTCCAAAATACTCTGTAACAGTAGCTTCTACTGCAACCTCTGTAAGAAAGGCAAAATCACTTCCATTCTCCAAGTAGATTCTTAAATTTAAAGGACAGTATCAGTTACTCCATCTCCACCAGCTGTACCTCAGGAGGAACCGTGCTTGTCCAAGTCCCTTGAACTTCAGTGGCAAGCTGATCCTATGCTCTTTCCTGTAGTTATCCAACAGCAGACATGCTTTTTAAAAGATCTATTTTCAGTAATCTTTCAGGCACACAAGTTCCTTTTGAAGGCTCGCCTTCATTTATCACACACAAAACATAAAACCCAGGCCACTTGCCTTTTGTAATTTCTTTCCAGGCGGTAAATGTTATCAGTCTATTCGACCTTTTGGTCAAAGATGCTTTTGTTTGCACTTTAATTATTTTAAGGACACTTCAGGGTAACATGAAACAGCAGTTCAAAAGGAAGTAAATTGTGGCATTGACTTTAACACTTGTCACATTCCTGAATTTATGTAAAAAGGCTTTAACTGAATCTCAGCCCCCTGACGAGTTTCCTTCCCTTGCTTGCACCTCCAGATCCCTTCACCAAGATGAGCCAGCTGCAGCCTTACCAGTTCCCTTGGCTCTAGCATACAGAGTTCTCATTTTTACTCGTTTTCTCTAATATTTAAACCCTTGGATGAAAGGCTAAGTTTTTTCACGTTAAAAAAATTATAGGCCTCAGAGGAAACATCACAGGCATGACCAAAACTTTCAGGCTCGTGATAAATGCACGCTTTTCTTCTCCCTTCTACTACCTTCAGTTGACATCAGATCTTAGTGCTCGTTTAACAAGACTGCAGGATGCCAAGTTAAGGTCTTGAGTTGTTTTAGGGCCATTTTTTTATCACTAGTGTAAGAATGACTAAACAAAATGTATTTTTTTCCTGAGTGAATAAAAAGTAGCATTGAAATAGCAGCATTTGACCTAAAATGGGTTTTGGTTGTTGTTTGTTTGGCTGTTTGTTTTTTTTTTAACCAGGAATCATTAAATATGATGCAAGTTGGATTGTTACATAGCTCTTTAAGTTAATATTTCATTCCAAAATTTTTGTAAGCCTAAATGAGAACAAGTAAACATTTTATAACCAGGCATTATTGCATTTGTAATTTTGCCCAAGGGAATTTTATACAGTTAGACACAGACAGAAGAAGAAACTCTGGCTCCAGTGAGGCAACTCCAGTGCAATGCTTGAAGTCCTGTCCAACATAAAGTAAAAAATAAAGTTTGACACACAGTTTTTGTGGTGTTCTCAGAGCAAACCAAGCCAAGGAGGCCGTGCGACATGGAAGACAGAGCTACACAAAATCAGGATACAAAAATATCAGTGTACAAAAATACTGGGGAAGAGAGAAGACTGCTTATGTCTAATGCTGGGGCTGGCTGTGGTCCCATCACTCCATCTACTAAGTCCTGCATCAGACTGGGTCTTTATATAGTGAGATTGTCGAGAACGTATACTGCATCCTCCCTGCTCTGCATTTCAGACGGAGCTCATCTGGTGGATTGCTGCTGTTCTATTTAATTGGCCAGCATAGTTGGGCTTCTCTATGGGAAGGTATTTTTGTCCCATTTAATACCTAATTTTTATTTATCATGTGCTTTCCAATTATTTGCTGAGTCCATGGTGGTGTCAAAATAGATTTACTGGCTATGGAGACATAAAAAGTGATAGCTCATAAACTTTTTCAGGTGTAGATTATGTTCTAATATTTAGAAGTACTCTGTTATTTAGAATTTGTCAAGGCTTGTTTTTAACTGGTTTTGGATGCATTTATTTCCTTTGTGTGTGATAACCAGCATTTGTACTACTTCCACCACAAAGAATCTAAAGACACTCTAAGCATAAGCTACAGAGGGGGACAAAGCCATATGATGCTTCAGTGAAGGCTATCTTGATGTCCCAAAAGAATTTGGGTACATTAGTATCTGAATGTACTTATTCTTTCTACAGCATAACAGGAGCAAATCAAGGAATTTTGGAGCTGGTTAAGAACAGTGCAGTCATCTTGTTCATGACCTTCACCATTTGTAAGACAGGCAAAATCCAGAATATATCCCATTTGAACAACTTCCCAGCTAGTCAAGACTAGCAGAAGGTGAGGCAGATGTAGCCATTGCTCCCTTTCTTCTACCAGCACTATGCAAATTTCATAATTTTCCACTTAGGCAGAGCTTGTTAACCTTCACACAATGCCACTCTTGGATTTTCCATTTCAATCTGTTTTACATAAGACATACACATCATATTTATAATTTTTTGGGTTACTCTTGGTCCAGCATATGAGGAATATAAGGCCTCCTGTTGCAGCTACATGTTCTGTAACTCATATGCAGACCTGGTAAGGTTACTCAATGTATTTCACAGTTGGCCAAATCAATAAAATCTTAAAAACCAGAGAGGTTGTTCCTGCTATTACAATGCCTTTTAATACCATAATAAAGTCTCCATACCAACACCTGTAATTGTGAGCTGAATAATTCAGGTGTTTTGAGGTATCTGCTTTCGCATTAAAGCAAAACTGAAGACTTGGACAGAGGCCTTCATTAAAGATGGGTAACAGATACAGCACAATGCAACCAGGTGGCCAGTGAGCAACACTTCCCTTTGCTGCTGTATGGAATGTGCTTCTGCCATACTCCGTGTGTCAGCCAATGGGCAGCTTATGGAGAGCACAACAAAGCTGGGTCCTCATCTCACTTCCATGGGTGTTTTCTTCACCCCATTGATACTACTGTCACCAAGGTAAATTTGAGCTGAGGATTTGCTTTTGATTTTTGTGGCATCTTGTTTTGTGTTGGTTTGTTGGCATTTTTGAAAGAAAGGAGCTCTAGAGTTACTCCAACAAATTAATCTTTAACCTCTTTGTTTGCTTGGTTATGAAATCTTTTATCCATAACATTGATTTAATTCAATCCCATCTACAGAATCTTACTACTTCAGGCAATGATAACATGCTGATTATATATAAGCTTGCACTTTGCAAGATTTTTTTTGTAAGCCCATTAAGTTTGCATAAGGAAGCATGGTACAAACACAGAGATGAAGCCAACCCATCTTTAGGCAGATGGGACTCCTAACATTTTCTAGTTATCACACTGTTTTGTGATTAACCATTTAAAAAAAAAATTATATATATATATATATAAAAACCAGGAATTTGACGGCCCTGAATTAATCTCTAATATTTTTTTTCTCCATCTGCACTGGCAAACTAAGCACTACACTGTATGGTCCTGATCATAAGGTTCATATGTTTCATAAAGATCAGATGAAGCTCTTATTTTCGCCCAAGTTCACTTCAAGTCAGCATTCACCAGACTGACCTACTTGGGTTTTGGTAAACTCTTAACACCAAGTCAGTGTTTGTAGACCAAACCATAAATACAAGATAACTAAATAAATACTTATCACTGTTATTAAATGTGATTATCACACTTCAATCCCTAGTGAACAGCTTGTTACAAAATAAAAGAGTTATTCACACTACTTTATCCTTCTTATGTTTGTTGAATTCTGTATTGTTACAATCTAAAATTAATATTGATGTTTCAGGAAAGTGGCGATTTTCAAGTTGAAAAAGAAGGTAAAGAGTCCAATGTAACAATGACAGCTGCCTTTGTGGGGGAGTCTGTTTGTCCATGTGCTGAATTCCAGCGATTTCAAACAGCACTGGTCAAAGTGCAAAGATCCATCCTATTTGAGCTGACTGAAGACCTGGGGACAAACTAATCAGGTCTGATCCAAGGTCCACTGTACATTTCCAGGTAGCCAGTATTGTAAAATAAATACCATCACTGAAATCTGATCAGGACAGATCTGTTAAAATACTCATCTTCCCTCCCCCAGTTAAGCACAGCATGCAGCCTCCTTGTCTTATGGTGCCATATGCAGCTTTGCAACTGTTTTGCTGAGCTTCCTCAAGACTATGTTTAACTTGGTTACCCAAAGAAGGTAATGAACACATCCATGTTGCAAGCTGCTTATACAGTTTTTGCACAAGCTCAAGGAAATCCAAAAGGAGAAGTCACATCATAATTTGCATTCAAGCTACCCACATCCTCTGCAGCCTTGCTACCTGCCTGAAAAACACAGCTGCAGTCTTTCTGCTGAATGTAGAATACCGATGTCCACTGTTAACAGCAATTAATCATTTATTTGGGAAAACTTCAGTTAAAGATACTGTTGGCACTGGTTAATGAGTAATCATTAATTAAGGTAGACAACACTATGAGTTAGGCATTAAAAGGTATCCTGTTTTGGGGTTTTTTTCCTACAGGGAAGGATCATAGAATCAGAGAACGGCTTTGATTGGAAGGGACCTTAAAGGCCATGTAGTCCAACCCCTCTGCTTTGTGCAGAGACACCTTCCACTAGACCACGTTGCTCAAAGCCCCATCCAACCTGGCCTTGAACACTTCCAGGGATGGGGCATCCACAGCTTCTCTGGGAAACCTGTGCCAGTGCCTCACCACCCTCACAGTAAAGAATTTCCTCCTAGTATCTAATCTGAACCTACTCTCTTTAGTTTGAATCCATTCCCCCTTGTTCTATCACTACGCGCCCTTTTAAAAAGTCCCTCTCCATCTTTCTCGTAGGCTCCCTTCAGGTAGTGCAAGGCCACAATTAGGTCTTAACTGAAGCCTTCTTTTTTCTATAGATGCAGGAGAAAGTAGAATTCCAAAAAACCCTTATACACTTTATCTGTAGTTTCATATTAAGTTTATCATCCTAAGCCAGGGCAGGCCCAGTGTGCTCAGAAGGAGAGGAAGGGAGGGGGTACCACGCCGTCCTATGATTGGCATCAACAATAAAGCCCATTCCTGTCCTCCCCACAGCCAGTCCAAACCACTTTATCCTGATTTACACCAGCCAACAGCACAGACTCAGGCAACACTCATCAGTCAAAGAGGAGTTTTCATCTAGATGATAGTAATGCTGTTATGTACTTTTTACCACAGATATCCAAGACTAGTTTCCTTAAGTCTGTGCCACAGCACTAAAATATTTGTAAGGGACAATCACTTCCTATTTTTATGCCACACAGTCAAGTGCTGCCCAAAAGCTCCATAGGTTGGCATGTGCAGTAAGAGCTGGAAATTGTTCTTCCTGAAATACCACAATTGTTTATCATTAGTGCTATTGATGCATTTCAACTTAATAAAATGCTGTAAAACCCATTACACCATTGTTAACTGTGGCTAAGAAAAGCAATCCTAATGGCACGGATGAATCCACAAGGGATTACATAGTTTGATTTGTTCAGCCTAAGTCTTGTAACAAAAAGGAACAAAGAAACTGAAGTAAGGTTTCAAAATCATACGGTTTCCTAATGATAGATATAACTGTAATACTATTTTTATAATATTTAGGAAAAAAAAAATTGAAGAAATTAAAAGCATAACAGAAACTCCCTTTGTCAAACAGAAGTGATGCAAGTGGGAAATAAAAACGCTTTCAATCATCTGCTCAACTCTTACCCCTTTTTCTCCATATAGAAGTATCAGTAGTCTGAGTTCCACTGAGCTCCTCTGGAGCCCTACACCCCCTTGTCAATCCAATGTGGCCCAGGCTGAGGCTGATCAACCTACCAGTGTTCTGTGTCTCATCTCACGCTGTCTCAAATGCAAGTTTCTCTAAAGTCCCAGTGTCACCTCCCTGCTCTACAGCCCCAAAGTTTCCAATAGAAGCTGGAGGCTCTGAGCAGGACACTTACCATGTTGTTCAGGTGGGGATCCATCCCCAGCTTTGGGGGTTAAAAAATGGCATTAAATGCAGTTGTGAGATTGATAAATGAAGTCTTATTATTGGTAGAACTCAGGTCTTTCCACTTGCTTCCACTTAAAATTGTCAAGACTGAGACATCAGTGGAAGCCACTATAAGTTTTGGAAGGGTGGAGGAAGGAGAAGACAGAACAGGCTGATGTGTTGAAGTTCTGAAAAACTGTCAAACAAGATGTGCCTTGTGTTAATGCTGAACGATACATCACAGCAAATTCAGTATCATAGAACCATAACTGCTCATCACACTCAGCTGTGAGAATGGGGTACTGAGTTAATTGAGGTCAAGAATTAATTGCATGTCTTTCAGATAACACTTCTAGATGGCAGCATCTGTCTAAAGAGAAGACATTAATTCAAACCTTTTACAGAGAAGCAGAAAGTCCCACTCAGAGCAAGAACGTGAAAAAGTAAGTAAAATGTTATCTTGTCATAAAATGGGTCTTGATTGGCAAACTGTAAGTATGGATCAAAGCAGTAATATGCTGCAGAAAGAGCTCAATACAGCACAGTGTAAGCTTGAGTACTTAACCTACTATTTAATGTTCTCTGTACTTGTGTATGCCAAGGAATTTGCCTCCCAAACCCAGCCTTGCATCCTCTTTTCCACTGTTAATACTTAGTGATGACTGAGTTCAATTCTTACCAAGGCAAAGCTGCCAAAGATGAACAGAAAAATAAACAACAGTTGAAGAACAAATTATGTTGCATTTGTGACAGCTTGTTAGTAAGGGTTCTCAGGCTTGACTGGTGAAGAAACAGGACATACCATGGGGTGGTACTTGAATTCCAGACTATCTTGGTGCCTGAGATTACCAGCTGACAATCTAGCAGGGAGCAGCCCCGGCCAGGGCAATGTCTCAGACATCTCCAGGAGTATCTACCATGCCCAGTGATAAGCTCTTTATTTTCCTGAAGGCAGGGAGGAATGGAAGCAGAGGCTTGACACCTCCTTGCTCCACACCAGCTATTGCTGTCTCCAGTTGGGGTGGAGGCCAGTAATTTGGACTATGTAAATTATATTGCACATTCCACTCCCTACAACACACACTCTTATTGTGGTAACTTCTGTCTCCAAGTGGAGGTAGTATAGGAGTTGTTACATTCCTTAAATATTGATCATGTCTCCCCTAAGGATGTGGTACACATTAAAAAACAAACAAACAACACCCCCAGCCAACCAACCCCAAACCTAAACCAACATCAGTCGTTAGATGAGTGCACAAAAACATTCCCTGGGCTCCCTCTACTAGACGACAGCAGCAGCATCTAGGACTTCGAGCAAACATTAATTACATGTGTCCAAATCTACAGCAGAAAGGCTCACATTCCAGGTGAGGAATCTCTGCCATTCATTGTGCTGCCAGACACCTTCACATTTGCTCCTGGCCATTAAGTTTTCCTTGTGAAAGGTGAGCAAGGAAGGGAGCAGATCTGACACGTGGTCAGGCAGAGGCTGCCACTGACTGTAAAGCAGCCAGGGTGATGTGTACTGCTGGCCTACCACACACATGCACAGCATTGCCCTGCTCATTCTGCTCCTCCTCATCTCTGACAGAAACGCAAAGCATCACAACTTTTGCAAAGGTAACTTCAGGGAGTTACAGAAAGAATCACTGGGTGCATTTGGAAGGACTGGGTGCAAGCACTGCTGTGCAGGATGACCTGTTGAAGCTGTGGATTGTGTCTTGAGGAGATGGATGAAAAAGTGTAAGCTAGCAGCTGAGTGAAGACACAACTGAGTAGAATCCACTTGTGAATTTGCAGAATCAAGGCAATAGATTGTAGGGAAAAAAGTTGATCAAGCTTGCTCCAACACACTGTGCAATACACTCCGCAGAAGCCTTAATCATTGCAGAATGCCAGGAAGATTTGCAAACCACTGCTGTAACCAACACACCTAGGAGCAGTCACTCTTCACCAGTATTTGGCAGAGGCCTTAGAAAACACTACTTGACTTGATGTTCAGAACAAAAAGATAAAAACATTGACTTGCAATTTTAGTCTTGCAATGCTGCAGCTCAGAGATCAGCAATTGCCAAAACCCTACAGTCTCTGGTCACCATCTTTAAAAACAGAGGAAAAAGGAAATGTCCTTACAGAATAAATGGATTAACATTCTGTTCCAGTAGAAAAGCAATGAGTATCACAGAAAAACTCTCTGTACCCTGTTCACAGAAGCTCTTCACTCTGTGAACTGTGTTGCTGAGATCCTACCCAGCCTGTAACAGCTGATCAAGTTCACATTGAATTTCAGCTGAACTGTTACAAAAATCCTGCAGGGTTTCCACAAAAGGTCATCACAATGTATGCAAATGCAGGATGAAAGGATATAAAAGAACATACAAGATAAACAATTGAATTCCTGATTAAAAATAGTTCAGCTGAACCTAGGTATTATATAAACACCAAAGATGACTTTTTATAATCTGATCATGCTAGTCAGTGACTTCATTATGCAGGGAAACATGAGCTGGAAGACTCAGATTTTTCAGTGCATTCTATAGTTTCACATACAGAGTAATTTGCATGCGTTCAGTTCCAGGCAAAGTCCACTGCTAAGTACAGCTGTTGTCTGCAAACAGAGTTCAACAAGGCTGCCTACGTAAACATAAAAAAATTGAATTTTGGACCTGTGATACAATGCATGTGAAATCTAGCTCTTGCTATCATCTAGATTAAAAAGAAAGCTCATGGACCAGATTCTCGTTTTAGCAATTTGGAAGCACTAATTCTGTTACATTACACCTAATCATCAAGAACATTTAAATTAATCTTTAATCAGTAGAGCTTCATTACTTAACATGTGCTATTTGAGTGCATTGATTAAATGCACTGTTAGTATATCCCTCTCCTCAAACTCAAATACCTTGAGATCTTTTTCAGATTCTCTTTTAGAATTCATCTTTAATCTTTGCTGTTACAGAAGTTTAAGTTTGTCCAGTCTCTTTTTAACTTCCACCCTGCTTCAGACAAACAGTTGCTTACACATGCACAAATACTTTAAAGGCTTATATTTCTGAAGATGCAAAGCTTTCGTGCATCTCCAAAATACTTTAGTAAGTGAAATGTCCATGCAACTGCAGCTCTTTTTACTCCTAGCCAGCCAAAATGATTAAAGAAACTAATTAAATAATTAATCACAAATAGCATTCTTTGAAATGACTGGATTCTTTTGCCATTACCTGGGTAACACAGATAAATATTTTACTGTATCAGGTTGTACGTCTTGCCAGGCTTGTAATTGAAGTGGCCTGGAAGTTTAATATTTTAGAGAGGCACAAATGAGTCATGGTCTCAACTGCCTGTGCTGAGCATGAATTATGCACCTCATTTTAACAGCAGTCCAACACAGAGCTATGGCAGAGATCCTGTGGCCTGTGTCAGCCCTACTACAGCGTTACAGGGATTTGTCCTACATTAAAGGAAACTTTTGTCTACATTCTGTTTAGAAATTCAAGTCCTGTGAATAGCTTGTGAATCCATGTAGACTGTTGAGTAATCAAATCACTGGTGAACTAATTATATCTCAGGCAGCACAGCTGTAGATTGCTCCTCTCTTGCTGGAGACAAGGTCCTTTCCACCTCTGCCCTTCAGCTGTCAGCTTTTCATTATCAGCACCACAGCTGGAACTAAGCCTGGGTACAAATGAATCACTGCTCCAACTGCTGGGACTGACCCAGGCTCCACTCCAGCTTCTTTACAACTTACAGGTCAAAGTCTTCCAGAAGGAAACATAAAGGACAAAATGAGTTACGTTTTTGTTCACATGTGATCTCAGTATTTCCATACTCCAGTGTACTAAGTAAATAACAATATTACTTATTATCATTTCTGTGAGCACAACAAGAATGCTGGGGTTTTTTATCTCTTCTAAAGGGAGGAGATGAGGAAATAAAACAGGTGATAATTACAGTGATAAAATATTTAATCGCTAATTTGCAATCAACTTTTCTCAACTGCAAAGTCACACAGGTGCTGCCCAAGTCCCACCCACAGGATGGAGTGGCAGCCACTTGGCTTGTAAAATTACTGTTAAGTTCCTGTGCTGATAATCCTTTACTCCTTGAATGGCAAAATGTCAGACACAGCCCAGCAACACTGGGCATCTAAAGGTCAAAACAAAACTAATTGAATTACCTAACAATACTGTTGGAAGGACAGATTTTACTGAGCATTTGGCTCTTTTTAAAATAATTTCTTAAAGTCACACTTCCTGGAGTCATATACTAAAAAAAAAAATGAGGAATTAGATTAGGCTAAACATGATTTATGGCTATCATGATTGCAGAGAAGCAGTTGAAAGTAAAAGCTCAAGAGATTAAAAGTGGCATTTTTCAAGTTTATTCAGATTGAATAGCAGAGTATTTGAGGTGGTCAATGCCAACTTCTCCCTGGGCTGCCTTGGAGCTGCTGGAAGTGGTCAAAGATTTACAGCAGGAAGAGGATGTCAAGCTCCCAGCAGTTTTTCATAGCAGAGAATATTGTCATCTCTGCCAGGAGGAGATAAGTGGTCACACACAGGTGAGAACTCACTAGTCAGAAAAACCACATCACAGGTAAGCAGGGGCTGACTTGGCAGTGGATGTACAAAACCAGCACAGCCTGTAGGTGCTGTTATTAGCCATGACTGCAAGGGCAGTACCCAGAGAGCACAAAGAGCAGCAGAAAGGCTCCTCTCAGGTGATTAGACAAGCATCACAGAGGGCTCTCCCATCTGTCTTCTAACAGCAAGAGCTCACTGTATTTGTACTACAGAGCAGGCTTCACTGAAAACAAATTTTAAGTTCCATATCCCTCTGGGTAAGCTGTTTTCTGGTGAGGTAGTGTTGACACACAAATATATTCCGTGAATCATCAACATTCCCATCTGCCATTTAGTACATTCACATCACTAAAGGGCAGACCTGAACATGAGCACCTGATCTGCAACCCTGGTTTTTGTTGAAAAAAGGTTTGATTAAAAAAAAAAAATGATTCATCACCATGGCATTTAAAAATATTTTTTCTCAAAGGCATTAATTACCTTTTAAGTTTTGCACTGGTTTTGTTATCTTGCCAAATTGAACTACTGGAGGCATTGCAACACAGTTAAGAGTCATGGGGGTTGTGTCCTCCTTTTTCCTATACAAAAAGAAAAATATCCCTCCACAAAACAGAACAATATTTTCTATGACCATAGTGAATTCCTAAAACTCTGAACAGCAAAACAAAGCTGGGGGTTTGAATCAGGGGTTTGAGGGCTGTTGTTATATGGTTTTGTTTTAAATAGGAAAACCAACACAATTGGGTGCTTTTTTTTAGGGTCAGGCTGAAATACAACTAAACATACAGCCTTCAAGCTGGTCTTATGGTTCATCTCTATTGCCCCACTCCCCCAAAAATGAAAATCAGTGTATATTTTTCTTCTTGAACTAATTTACACACACTAACAGAAATACAAATCTCTGCAGTGGATCTATAATGTGGCTAGTATTACCCAGATGCAGTCAAGATTAATACTCAGAAATTCCTACCCAACTCACAATGACTTGGTCCACACTAAAACTTAAACTCTTACAACAAGGAAAATCAAGGAAATCTCCTGCATCTCTCTCACATGGCACAGACTGCTGTCAGGAAAACCTTTTCCTCTGCAAGGGTGAAAATGCACATCAATTCACTACAGGTGACAGACAGATGAAGGAAATAAACTATTAGACTTTGTACATTGGAGGGGGGATCAGCTCACTGCTTACATAGATAGGCTAATTATTGCTACTCATCAGTGAAGCTTAATTAATTACAATTGCTTTTGCTCCTCCCTTGTGGAATGAGGGAAAGACCTTCTGAAGAGGTGAGACATCTTTTGTCAATTATTACAACTCCTGAAGTTTCCTCTGTGTTGAAGTGGGTGACCGGCTCTGAGAGGTCTCCATCCACTTCACCCAACGATCTGGTTTGGACACTGTTATTTGCACAAACCAATTTCTGCAAATACATACCTATGAAACCAGTACCAGTGGATAAGGGATAAAAGCCTAGCTTTAGCCAGAATTTGTAAGTGTTCATGTAGGAATATCACTGGTATGAACTGCAATCAGACCTCTGCACGCCTTGGTGAAACAAGGCGAGTCAGAAGCTGCCATCGCTCACCACTGTGAGCTGCTGCCCACTTGCACTGCTGGCAAATCAGGACATACTCAAGCACGCCTCACCTGCTGCAGAGCAGAGACTGACACTCACACAGGCTGGCCCCAGCCACTGCTCCAAAGGGCATTCCTTCATTCCTGGCCTTCTGTCGCCTCACTCACTCTGGGCGGTGACTCAGAGCAGGGTGAAGGCCGGGCAGCTGGCTGGGAACTCGGCAGCGCTCTCTGCCCTCTCCAGCTGCCCATGCAGAAAAGCCGCAGTTCAGATGCACATGAACACACAGTTCCCTCCAGACTCCTGCTAAATACAGAAATACACTGCAGGTGCACAGTCAGCCAGTCCAGCCGTACTTCCAGGTACACCACACTCTTCCCCGGCACCTTTCTGGTACGGATTGCATTGACCAAGTCAGACAAGACAAACCAGCAGAAAAAACATTCAAGCTAACTGGAACTGTTTTAAGTGGATAAACTCATCGTCTGATCCAAAGAGCAAAGCTGGAGTCAGGAATAAGCACAGCAGAGTGCTTTTCAGCACTGCCATACACCTAGACGGTGTCAAGTGAAGCATGAAGTTGTACCCTGAAGATTCACCCACCATGTTTGGCAGAGTCCATCCATGCACATCACACTCAGTTTATATTTATCCTAGTCTCTTCCAGCTCAACTGCTACTCCTTGGGTTTTCTCCATAGTTAGCTGTGTGTTAAGCACGGACAGCTCTTAATTTCACATTAACTGCATTCCTAAATTTAGAGCTTCTGGGAAGCAAGGAAGGGCTCTATAAAATGGATTGCCAGCAAGCCACATACTTAAAATGCTGAGCAAAGGTATTTTAAATCAGCCAACCCACACAAGTCTCTTATTTTATCCTATCCTCCTTGGAGCTTTGTAGTCACCATTGATACCCCTAAAAAACACCTTCCAAACAATTACTTTTAGTAATCAAAGTTTTAAAAGACTTCTGGAAAACTCCACAATCATATCTGAGGAAATGTGAAAATAAGAACACCAAAGAAATGCTTCCTATTTCTCAGCCAACAGCAGAGTAGAGCAACTTTCTGAAGCGCAGACCTGGGATGACTGCTCACTGAAATGCAGCAATCTGTGACTTCAGGAGTGAGTTTGAGCAGCTGCTGTTTGGCAGAGAGATGTTCCTTGGAGTACAAACAACTCAGGAACTATCAGGGGTCACTAAGATAGATAGGCTTGTTTCCTGGTGACACAAAACAGCACCTGGCTTAAAGATTCACAGGGGGAGGAGAGGGTAACTGCAACACTGCATAACATGCCTTGCAAGAAAAGCACGCAACTCTCTGTTTTCCTTTGATGTCAAGAAGTGTTTTTGTCTCAGTCACTCTCTCTGCTCTGGAGGTGGAAATGGCAAGGTTATGGGTAAGTTTGCTTTTGCTTAGCATCTCAGGTTGTGTCCTTGGAGGCACCTATGTGTGTGAAGCAAGGGCAGTGAAGCATAGTGCTGGACACAGAACTGCAGCAGTCAAGCAGAGAGAACTACCAGTTCTTGGGTTTTACTCAACTCTTTGAGTTGAGTAAAAGAACTGCTTTGAGAGCTAGCAGGGCTCCTAAGTTACCCCCCTCTACCCTCAATTTTTCCCCCCTGCTGTCTTGGTTTGCACAGTGCAGACACCTGAGTACACCTGCACTGCCACAAAAGGAACAGATTGTTCAGAGAAGATGCTGTCAGGAGCTAAAAGGACACGTGTGTAAATATGCTGACCAAGGACACAGCAAGCACTTTAGGCAAACAGAAAGACAACAAACCAGAAAAGAAATGAAGTTAATCTGAAGGCAAGATGCCTCCATACTGTGCTGTATGAGATCTCTCTTTCTCTATATGCATACACACACACACTGAATATCACTCAAAAGATATTTTAGGAATGCAAGAAAATGCCTTAAAATCCTATGAATTCTTTCAGTAGGTTAGCGGGGTTTTTAACTAAAGTTGTGGTATCACTAAATAAAATAATTCTTAAATGTTTATACATATGTTTAAAGAACCTTTGAATTTGCTTCTAGACCTGTGCAATTCCTGTAGTTTCATAGGATTTAAGTTGAAAAACATCCCCTATCAAATACAAAAACTTCAGCTATATTAAGGCATATCAGTCCTTGGGTAAAATGAGGGCATATTCAAGGAAACAAAAATAGGAAAGGAAGTCTAAGATTCCCTGAATACCCATGATGAGTGCAACTTCAGGAATCACTTCTGAAATACACTTGAATGACCTTAGCAGGAGATTACACTCCAAATTCCAGGGGAAGGCAGAATCTGACAGCGGACATTCCTTCCCTGCCCTGCATTCAGTTCCATATTGCCTGAAGCAAGGGATCAGCCAGGAATCCAGAAATGACACTTTCTGGACACATGCCTGAGCACATGTTCACAGGAATGAGAGTGGCAAGTACTGAGAGTAACTGGCTACACCATCCGTGGAGAAGTCAGGTCAAATTATAGAGCCTAAGCACCAAACACTATTGTCTTAATGCTGCACTGCACATATTATCAGCACCTCCAGTCATCTTCATTCCATCATCTCCTCCTGCTCAGCCCAACAATTTATCCAAGCTAGAGGAAGGCATATCTCAATGATTAGGAACAGATCATGACGCAGCTGTCTGCATAAGCCCTTCTGTTGTTTGAATTCTTAGCAGCTGTCTCAGGACCAATGTCTAGCCACTGAATATTTTCTTTCTTCTGCCAGTAAGTGAAACAGATCTAAATTGTCTTCCATTATCAATGTGCAGCTATGCATATTAATCAAGTTACTGCTTTGTTTACTGAGAAACACTAAGGAGATTTAAGCTGGGTCCATATCTTGGAAGTGCCTTCCAAATTCTTTGTTGCACATCTTCAAGTACAGGCACCAGAAACTGAATGCAGGACTCAAATAAGAACAAACTCCTTGCTTCCACTAATAGTCAAGGATCACATTCACTGCTGATAGCTCCAACAGCAGCTTTCTGTATACTGCTGTAACTTTAACACTCTTCCTCACTTCTCTTTAGGTATTTTGAGAAATTGTGTGCCATAAAATCCATGGTTTCTGTTTGACAGGTGTATTTCCCAGCTTATTAGGAATAAAAAATACACCATGTTAGAAAACAAACAAAATACACACACACACAAAATAAACTCACTACAAATCCACCAAAACATAAAACACTGTGCTTACATAAAAGGAGAATTTACTAATAGGTCCAGGGCCTTTCCTGATCACCACATATAATTAACCTGCAAATGAATGAGCATGAGAAACTCTTCAGAGTTTGTTAGAAATACAGGTATTTGTACAGCAAGCCACCTTCCTATATAAGGTAATTTCCAATAAAGTAGCAATTGTCATTTTCCTCCTCCTGCAATTTCCCACACCTAGCATCCAGATTCTCAGGGTTCAAGTATTTGGGTTTTAAAACTGCTGTAAGTTCTTGGAGTTCTAGAGGCCTCTCAGATCAGGTGAGCAGACATGTTTAAAGAAGGAACACTTTTTTCAGCTGTAGTAGGGTTAATCTCACCAGCTCACAGACAGTTAAGCCTCAGGCCAGAGCAGGGCTCTCCCACTCTGAACATCAAATGACTTATGAGAAAAGTTTGCTCCCCAGCATGGAAAGGTGTTGTAATTTCTGAGTTGTTTTGGAAAGGCACCATCAAAGGTTTCCACCAACACACTGGTCAATAAGAGCAAGAAACACACATTCATTATGCAGGATAAAAAAACCTCTTTGATCTCTAAGTCTCTCTATTTTTTTTTTTTTTACATTAAAATACATAGACTTTTGTGGTAAAGACACTGATCTATGGCTTTAATGAAAAAACCCAACTGATCACAAAGAGTTCAGATCTTCAATCTGACAGAAAGCCTAGACAGCATAGACAGCAGCAGGTCAATCACCTCTTTCTGGACCATTTAACGAGCTGTAGCTACAGGTACATAAATGCATGCTGTATACACACACACACCAAACTATGGGCATGGAACTACAAAAGTGGGACAGAAACCACCACTTTCCTCAGCCAGCTTCAAAGGTGGTGGCACTTTGTGTCTCTTGCTCAAAAGGAAAAGCATTTACGGAGGATGCTGCTCAATGTTTCACCAATTTTGTGTCTTCAGTTTCAACCTTGCCTCCCAGTTACCATTTCTAGTTAGGATTACAGCCTGACCAAGGTATGATATCTAGCATCATCACTTCCAGTTTGTTTGGTTTTTTTTTGGATAGTCTCCAGCCAAGAGGAACTACTATGGGAAAACACAGCAAAAAAATTCTTCATCCTGCTATGCAAAAGAAGCCCCAGCTTACAGCAATTCATTATCATATTCTCTGAACTTGAAGCAAGCAAAATCTGTAAACTCTAGTCAGCTCTAGAATGAAATCAGATTGAAGAAATAACAGTATCATGGGATTTTGCTGAGAAAATAACAAGCAAAATTTCTGCTCCAAGAGAGGGATTAACAAGCTGAAGTATGTAAGAAGTGCCAACCCTCCTCCTCACTCAAGTGGATCCTGCTTTCCTACAGAGTGATAAGCAGAGACTATTTATGAAGATCAGGTGAAGGTCATGTTATGTGATCTATTGCCTGTGAGTCTGGATACAGTTCAGCCTTTTATATCACAAAGGAAGTGTGAAAATTATGTATGAAGCAGTGTATATCTAAAATTATGCTGGATCAATTTCTAGAATTGGCAAAATTCTATTCCAAGTCATCTTGTAAAATTAACAATTAAGCTTTGCAAGCTGGTCAAAGAATACGTAAGATTACAAAGTTTTGGTATAAAGGACTCCTTTAAAAAACAGAGCTGTTAACGTGCAAGCTGTCATTCATTTTAATTTCCCTCTTAAAAGAGCAAATAAAAAAAACCCTACAAAACAAAAGGTTTCAGAAATACAGATGCATGAAAATTTAAAAACAACATGGTAATAGCTTCCATATCATCTGAGAGACAGTGATTATTCCCACCTGTAAAACTCTGCCTCTTGCAAGACTCCCCAGACAACAACCCCTCAAGCAGTCTCCTCCCTCTGCAGTGACTAGGTATCACAAGTGAACTGCAATTTTTTTCTTCCAGCTGCATGCACTAAGCAGTGCTGAAGAATTTTAATAACATACATACACCAGCCAAATACTGGAACTTGCTAATAAAATGTCAGAAAAAGAATCTCTGGATAGTCCTGCCAATCCCTTCACATTAAAAGATGCAGAAATGAGTGTAATACCAAGTGTGTATAACCAGCCAAACAGAAGTGCTTCCCTATGTCCTGTAAGCCTGACATTAGAACCTATGTGCTTCAAAAAACAACAGCATGGAAAGTACCAGTCAACAAGCCTAGTGTCCCCTGCCATTGCAGTTTGTGGACTCTGCTGGAACAGGTTTGTAAACCAAAGTTAGAGATCAGGCAGAAGTTCTTATAGTAAGAGCAGAACTCCAAATTTAAATAGCTGCCTCTGCTGAATCAAATTCAAATTTACTCCAGATAATTTAAGAAGCAACAAACTGGCATCTGAGACTTTTTAGGAGAAGACTGCAATACAAAATCTTCAAAAAACATTTAAAAAAGAAGTGTCCAAAAAAACTGCAGTACCAGTTGACCTGCTGGAGTCACTGGTGGGAATCAGAAGCGCGAGTACGCGGTTCTCTGCTGCTGCTGCTGCGATGGAGGCTGGCCCTGCTGCTGCTGGAGACGAACCTGCTGGGAGTATGGATCCTCAAGAGACTTCACAAAAATAGTTGTTTTAGGCCCAGTTTTCCAGACAATACCATTTGAATCTATCACAGAGGACTCCACGGTGATGTTGTGGGTGCCAAGGATCACAAAGTTTAACAGGAACTGAGTGCTGAAGTAGTCGTTGTGCGGTTCCACCCTCTGCTCCATTTCATTGGTCATGTTGTCAAGAGGAATCTGAGAACACAAATGGAAGGTTAAAACGCCATAAACCTGCCAAAACTAAGTTTTCAGGTCTCCACTTGAAGAAGAGAGGAGAAAAAAGGAAAAATCTGTTCGCAATTCTCCTAAACCAATACATGTGCATACTTGACACAGCTTGACAAGCTATCAAGTTATCTTCCACCTGAGGCTCTACTTTTCCACAAAGTAATGAGTCAAACATCACACACTTCCTAGTCCTGTTCTTTTACAAGCCATTGACTTTCCCCTATTCTCCCTCAAAAAAACCCAAACAACAAAACAAAAACCTGACCCCAAAACCCACCAAAATGGGCCTGTCACTAACTATCACATGCTAGCAGAACCTAAACCTCAGGCATGCAACTTTGATAAAACTGCTGACTTAAGTTTAATATGTGTCTCCTCAGATGCTATTTGATTTGGACAGTCTGTCCTCATGATTTCCACAAACAAAATAAAAGAACCTTAAAATGACTATCAAAAATTCTAGAGACTATATGGTAGAGAATAATCTACTCTTGGTTTGTTGTTTTTTTATCCTGTGGAGTTTTATATGATACAGAACTAGGCTGAGTTTTCCTCATCTCAGGCAGACTCCTAATGACTTGTTCTGAACATCACAAAGCCTCTTTGTTTGGAAGAAGAGCTGTTACAAAAAGGTATTGACATCTTGCAGACTTAAAAATCCCAGATCCCCTCCACAAGTTATGCTTGGCTCTGGCCAGTACTTGAATGTCAACTGGCAGGAGTGAAAGGATTACAGAACCACCCCCATTCATCTCATCCTGGGAATTCTGCTACCCACAGACAAACAAAAGAACAGCAAAACACAGCAAAAAAGCTTAAGACTCCTCCTGACTCTCTTCTATCCACACCTTATAGTCTTGTCCAGATTTGCTCTGCAGCACTGAAGAGACATTCAGACAGACAGACTGGATTTTACGGAAAAGGCCTGGTTTGGATCCATGCTGAACCACTCCTTCCACCTTGAGGGCCAGCTGCTGGTTGTTCTGTACTGCTATAGGCTCTGCTGGGTTCCTTGGAGATGGGGACAGAGCGAGCTGGAACACAAGTAAACAGATCAAAGTGTAATTATAAGACTCCAGAACAGCAAACAAAATTCAAGGATGAAACAGGACACCTTCTTATAGAAAAATTTCCAAGGAGAGGTTGGGTAGGAAAATCAGCGAACGGAAACACAGACATTATCAGAGACTCATTACTATATTATTTAATAAACATCATCAGCAATACCAGATATTATGTTTGTATCAGTTTCATTTACTTCACTTCTTCAAAAGATGTGGAAAAAAAATCTTCCACAGAACAGCCGTAGGTATATTAAGCTGAACAAAGAAGCAAAATGCAATAAGAGTAAATATTAAAAACTTAAGGCTTTCACTTTTCCCATAAAAAAGGAGCACTTGAGTAAAACAAAAAAAACCCCATGACCTTAGTCATATATAGTCATTCTTAGTCAGTGAGCTGATATCTAGGACAATTTTCTTCCAAGATAGTGAACACTGCTTTTTAAAGGAAAAGGAAAAAAAAACCAAACACAAGTCTATAAAAGCTGCCCTCCCTGGACTAGCATTATTTAGCTTTGCAGACTCAGAATCAACAAAAATTCCAGCTACATTTTACCTTTAAGGCTTTGCAATCAAAGAACTGAATCTTACTCGCCTAAGTGACAGTTTAGTGCTTCTGAACAACCATACATACATGCTATAACCCAAATGCTATTTGCAGTTATGTATCTTCACTAAAAATCCTTAAGCTCTGTGCCTTCAGTATGGCTTTTCTCATGAAGTAAAGACTTCCTAAAGAAATTTGAGGCCATATTTGAGTAGTACTTACCTTAATACTTGTAGACTGCAGCTTTTGGAAAAAGTACCTCTGAAATGAAAGTGGCACCTTCAACAAGGCAATGACAGCATTGCACAGACAAGCTGTATGCTGCAAGAAACAAGAGCCAAAACAACTAAGGAAAAATATCATTCATGACACAGGAAAAAGACATGTACCTGAGGTACTGAAACAGCAGGAATTTCCATTTTAAGTTCAAAAATATATTAACATGGTCATAGAATTATAGCCACGAAGATTACAATGACTATATTCAGCCTCTCTGTTTATGTTTATGAAGGAGGTATTCTGCTCTGGAAAAAAACCATGGAGGTCAAGCAAAAGAAAAATACAAATCTTTACAGCCCTAGTGTTAGAGTTGACAGAGCAGGATCTGCTTGAAACACTCCTACACACAAACTCTCAAAAAACAACTCCCCTCCAAGCAAAAAGACTGGCATCTATCACAACTTAATGCAATAATTCATTTTAAGCCTCTTGTCTACTCTTCCTTTCCCTGCTGCACCATGCCTCTGGCTCAGATGAACACAAGCAGTACCACTGGAGTCACCAAGCTGCCTTGGTGTGCAGCCAGCCACAACCAAGTTTACAGGGTTTACCTTTGCTGTGGCTTACATGATTTACTCCTCTGTTCTACATAGAATTTCTAAGGACTGTTGGATTTAGAAACCAGGCAAATAAATGCCAACCATGCCAAACCACCTTGTTCCCACTAACATGCAATTCAGCTTTATGATGCTCATGAGCAGCAAGAGCCAAAGGCAGCAGCCCTGTAAAGGAGAGCATTATCAGCTCACTGTTTGCACCAGCACACTGCACACTGTGCTCCCTGATGCCCTGCACTGATAAGAGAAATGCTACACTCACCAAGCACAGTCCTCACCACCAGGGACTAAAGCTAGGCTGCTGTGTGGGAGGGGGAGAATTTCTTCGCAGCAAGAACACGAGTGAGGAGAATGTGCTCCAGTGTTTGCATGTGAGTGTGGTGAGGGGTGTGACAGAGACCTGACAGTACTTGTAGTTACCTTATCAGCATCTGCTGTGCTCTTAGGATGGGAATTTTAGAAGTATTATTTTTAATCAGACCAGTAAGGTTACAGATGTTTTAGCAAAATGGTTCTCGAAGTATTTTTAAACAAGTGTCTCTGTAGAGACCATTTGAGTCAGTAATGTTAATTAACTGAGAAGGCTTCCCAGTTTCTTGCCAACCACAGTTATATGGAGTTCTGAGGTTTTGGCCCCTTTCTCTACACAATATACATTTAAAACTGTTACTTGCCAAGTAAGAGACAGGAGCATACTTCCTGTTGAGGGATTCCACTTCCTCTAGTACATGATTAAATACAGACATCATTCTTCTTTCATATTCACTTTCAACATGAGCTGTTCCATTTGAGCTATATTCCTGGAAACTAAAAAAACAAAAAAAACAAAAAAAAACCAAAAAAACAAAAAAAAAACAAAAAAACTTTTCATTATGTCTAACTTACTTTCCTCATCATAACCTGGAAGGCACACTACCAAACAGATGTGACAAGACATTACAACATGAAATCCATTAAGAAATGTCTTTCAAACTGTTTACTCTGTTATTTAAATTATTTTTCCACTATAACACTTGCCCTTTACATTTAAATCCTTCTTAACTACCATTTATTCACAACTTCTGTCCCCACCCTCTCAGCTGAAGCAGTGACAGGTCTAAAAAACTCAGCATACTTATCTCCCCGGGCTTTTATTTAAGCCTGCAGTGTTTATAACAGTCATGAAAATCTCACAACACAAAGCAAGAATGCAAGTGAGAATTAAAACGAAATCTCCAATTTTATAATCTCCTCCTTTGAATAGAATTCCATCTCGTGGACACCCAGCTTCATACAAATTTGACTAATACACCTTCTAAGCAATGCTTAATTCCAATGAGTACTACAGCCACTTAGGATGTTCACTTTTATTAGCAGCTATAAAATCACTGAGAGATTTTATCCACAGTATTTTCCATTTAATCTCAGCCTGGGATTTTAAAACAGTGATTCAATTCATCAGTACTTCAACACTGTTTTCTAATGGATTTAAGTTCACTGTTAGAAAAATAGCCAGAGGTGATGGCTTTACATTAAAAATTTGAACTAATTTAGTGCATGTATTTTCACAACTTTGAAGGAAGCTACAGTGCACTTACAAGTGCAACCAACAGGTATGGGATCTAACACACAACAACACAAATTAAGTAGCTAAAGGAGAGATTAGAAGTTCAAGTCTATATTTAAGATAACTCCAGTATAGTGATCTCAAGAGCAAAATCAATATGAAATGCAGAACCTAAAAGAGAGTCCCCAATCTGCCACGTACAGCACAGCAGCAACAGATCCTCAAGGCTGCTCAGAATACACTTAGAAATGTCTACTGAGAAACTTTCTGAACATTCCTTGAATTCCTAGGTTTAAAGCTCCAAGGATTTATTAGTAAGCAGAAAAGGAGTATGCAGTTAACTATCAAACCTACCTTGCAGATTCTGGATCCAAAATCAGAGCTTCTATTGCATGTGAAATCAACAGGCAGCTCTGCTGTTGTCTGATATTAATACTAAGGAGTTAAAACACTTTCAAAGCTGTCACCTAAAGCAAGAAATGCAGTGTATTTGGTGGAACTTTTCCTTGCTTCTGTGAAGTAATCCTACAGTCATTACTCATTTAGTGAGCAGAGAAGAACTGTGAAAATACCAAATTATAAGCTGCTCCAATTTTTGTGTCATAACTTGTTTATCAAGTAATTACAAACAACAATATGGTAATGTTTATTTTCAAACAGGTTTTAAACAATTGGCAGCTAATTTTTTTTGTTATTAGCTTTCAAAATTACTTTGTGGCAGTCTTCAAAGAAAAGAGGATTCTTCTGCTTCATGCTGTGCACACGAGAAACAAAGTGGACAAACTCTAGGATTTTTAAAGGATACAGTTCTACATTTCTTAGAGTTGCTGAGTCTGCATCAAAAGATGACTGATAGAGATCTCCATACCGTGTTGCCAAGTTTCTGAATTCCTCCATTGAGTGTTTCATCTGCAGAGACAATGTTACTAGGCAAAAACACAAAGCAAAGCAAAACAAAACCCCATACATCCAGAAAACCACTACACTGTAACATACAACACTGAAGGAATAAGGCGGCACATTGGAGTAAAGTTTATATAAAGTTCTTACTTTTTCACTCAGATAATGATTACCAAAGTGACAGACTGTCACTTAAACAGGTACTAAACAGGTGTTTTTTCTGCACCAACAAAATCTCCTTGGGTAAAAAGAAAAAAGAAAGAAACTCCATCAACAACCTCCTCCATCCCCTACTGGTAAATCAAACTGCTTTCAATGACCACTCACTGGTTGGATTTAGAAGCAAACCTCCTTGGTATTCCTTAGGATACCAAGGCAGTTGCCAACTCTCAGCAAAAGGAGCTGCAGAATCATCCTCAGGTATATATTCATCCCTCGTGTACTCAGAGTGTCTGAGGTGTTTCAAAACAAGGTGTGAAAAGCCTTGTTGCAATTTTGAGTGTACCAAGTGCCTTGCTACGTGCATATCCTTGGAAGCTGCGTGCATGACTGAGGAGAAAACACGTGCAGGTTCAGCTTCGAAACACAGCCTGCTACAGGCAGGTCTTTTCAGAGCTACAGGTAAAAACCAAAGTCCACAATTCAAAAAAATCCACTTCACAACTACTTTTCATTTCATTTGTCAAATATGTTTGCTGTGAAGCAAAATTCATGCCAGAGTCACAAACATAACTGCACAAGAGTGGAACAGGAGCACATGCCTGGTTGGAGATGCGGCCACACCTCTGGAGATCATTTCCCGACGTCATAGCGATCGTTGTGGCAATAGCTGGGGGTGGACTTGTTTTTAGGCTGTTGCAGGTACAAATAAGTTGAGAAAAAGCTTGCAGAAGGTCAATCCTGAGTTTCACAAACCCACATTGAAAGCTCAGAGGATTAAGTGGCGTACTAGCAGCCTGGAACACAGTAATAGGAATGTTGGCAAACTAGGTCAAAAGGAAAAACGATAAAATTACACTGCAGTGTCACTGAACAGTCTCATCAGAAAACTGAGTCCTCAAGTTCAATTCTGAAAGCTGTTTTTTAAAAAATTACATTTAACAGGTTTGCTCAATTTCAATCATACCAAATATAAATTACATAGAAGTTACATAATTACTAAGTCATATTCCAAGCATGTCACCCTTGTAACAAATGTGACTTAATCAGTTAAAATACCATTAGGGCACCTATTTCCTCTTTTTCCAAGGCCAAGCCATTAGGCTTCAAATGATATTAGGCCAGAGAGTCTTTGCCATAAGAAAAACTACACTGAATTGGATGGCAAACAAGAAACACAGGCACTGAAAAAGTGATTCTCTGCATCAGCCAGAAGAGAAGGAATTGGCTCAAGTTACCCACAGCAAGAGGAAGGGGTGATTTTTTTGGAACTGTGAAATGGATGGGAACATTATGAAGGCACTGAACCTTGCATTTGATGAAGGCAAGAAACACAGTCTAGTGACAACTAAGACCAGTAAATAACAGAATTCCAGGAGGGTAGACAAGCTGCTTTTGTTCAGAAAATACAGTTCTATGAAGCTTTGCTCCCTAATAGCTTATCTGACTTGTAGAAGCATCTGTGACAGCTTAGGATACCCAGGATGGGGGACACTGCAGTACTTGAGGTTTCATACTAGTTAAGCCAAAAATCCACTACCTATTTTTCTTAAACTGTTGGATTTTGAGAAGAACAAGCTGTCTCCAAAAGCAAAGCACTGGGACTTGTTCTTAAGACTCATGCTGGTCTTCCCCAGCACTTCTTATTCCTCACCAGGTCACTTCTCAAAGAAAGAGGTTATAATCGACCCCAAAACCTTACTAAGAACCATTTCTTTGCTGGCAGAAAACCAGCTAACTGGTTTCTCACAAAGCATCACATCATCTGAGAACTGACCCACTACTGACTAAAGTGGGGAAACATCAGCCCACTGCAACCACTTTAAACTACTGAACTAGACTTCAACTGAAAAAATAAGACTATTTCATAATTAAACCATTTAGCCTCTCTCATCTATCACTTTGCTTTTCCTTCTCCAAGGGCACAAAAAAAAAAAAAAAAAAACATTTGAACTGGAATTGTTCAGTTTATTTTGCAAGGATGGCTTCAGAAAACCCTCCGTGGAAGAGGGCTACACTGCACTGTAATTGCTCTACAGAGACTACATGCTTTTAAAGAGTAAAGTACTCATATCAGAAAGTCCAGACATTTTTAGTAGCACAAATTGGACTTGAATCTTGTAAATGGAAATATAAGCTTGTCTCATTAATACTGCAATTCACCTTATCTGCCATGGGCAATAAGTGAGTTACAATTCTTTCTGAAAGTGACAGAAGTATTTCTTTGGCTCAGCCAAGTTCTTCAAACACCATCACTTGACATATTTGGAATTGGTGCTAACCAATGGCTGTGTAAGTGGTTTGTTCAAGTTTTGTATCTTCTTTAGATTACCAGCAGTGGAAAATAAATCCAGGGCTTCCAATGAGACAAAGGATCTGTGCCAGAAAGAGCAGGACCCATTCAAAACCTTTGCTAACTCTACAACCAAGCACACAGCAAGACAGATGAGGACTGTGGTCAATGTCAGGGACTCCCTGACAAGTCCCTGTTCTCCCACAGGGAGAACCTCTTATCCATCAAGCAGAGGGACTTCTTTCCCTCAAGTGCACTCCCAAGGAAGAACACTCTGCAGTGCAAGACAGAGTTTTATGTTTATCAAGGAGGAATTGAGAAATTTTCCAACAAGGCACTGTCTGAACATTTCATCACTGCTAAACTGGGCTGGCTCAACATCTGCAAGAGATTTACTGACAGTGTGTTTTCCAGCTACAAAGTGGAGCAGCTACACAAGGCTCATCACATGCACCACTGGTCTGTGGTACCAGCAGTGCTGAGTCATGCTCTGCACTGAAACAGCAGCAACAGGAGAACTCAAGTCAGAGGAAAGAGAGCAAAAGCCTTCAGCAGCAAGGCTGTCACGTGCATTTCATGGCATTTTGCTCCCCTTGGAGAGGCTGAGCTCTATAGACAACTAGTGAGTGGCTCTTTTTACAGCTGATACCCTCAAGCATGACTGGGACATTGTCCAGAGTGATGCAACAAGTCAGCAACAGCCAGCACTAAAACACAATTTCCTCCCCTCTAACCTACAAGACCTGTATTTACTCCTCTGGACCACAACCATCCATAAGGAGGGCACCATGCCCAGAAAAGCACTATGTGCAACAGGAACTGAAGTCAGGAGAAGAGATGAAGACAGGAATCCTTCAACAGAAAAAAAGCCCCAAACTCCATGGAAGGGGTAAATAAATTACTGGATCACAGTATGACCGATTTAAGGATGTTATTTTCCTGCCTGTATTAAATATTGTCATCTAATTAGTTGAGGTCCTCCTCTCAATGTCTTCTTGATGTTAGAGAAATCTTAAAAGTGTTGAATTAAAAGCCTGATTAACTCAGCCAACAGTTAAAGACAAACACTTCAGGAATGATGGGTCTCTCAGAGGACAAAAGTAGAAATTTATGCCATTGCAGCTTATTCAGGGACATTTTATTAATAAATAATAATGTCTGAACTTTATTAAACAGTAATGTCTGAATTGTCATGACCATAACTGTCCAGTAACTAAAACAACAAAGCAGTTTCACTGAAAAGGCATACAGAAACTGTATGTAAAGATTGCTTCATGAAAACAAATATGAAAGAAAGTATTGTGTGAAGCTGGATCATCTTTGCTGAAGAAGCAACTTTACCATAGGAACTGAAGGTCCCTAATCATTAATGCTTTTTTTTGTTTACTTTCACAGACATCACACAGCTTCTTGGTATTTCTACCACTTCAGAGAAGGAGAAAGTATTTGCATAAAAGCAGGTATCAGTTGGATTTGATGAAACTGAATTGTCTTTCCTCTTCTTACTAGATTGTTTTTAGGATTCCATGAGGTCACATTGTCAAATAGAAGGCAACATGAACTCAGCAGGAGGGAGGAAGACAATTGAATCCTTCTCTATATTTCAAGAAGACAGCAGCCAATTTAGGCCAATTCCCAGGCTTGACTATTACAATAGCTTTTATTCACCCAATGCAAGGAGTGGAAAATTGTAGTATTGTAACTTTAATTAAACAAGATCTGTCACATTTCATTTGATCTGATCAAGGCAGGAAATGAGGGGTGGAGGGAGAAGAAAAAGCAAAGAGATATCTAGCTAATCACACTTGGCTGAGTTACAGGATCTTTTCTCTCAAGATGCAGTGTGTTACTACTGAGACGCCTGCAGAGGAGAACCAAACAGAGACTGGCAGATGCCAGACACATGTAAGAACTTTTCAGAGAGTTAAGAACAGAATGCAAAGAGCCATGCTACATCACCACTAGAGATGTGTGCTGACCGTCAGTGACGCTATTCCTTTGTGGTAGGACTTCAAGGCTTCAGCGATGCAGGAGAGTGCGGAGCTGTAGTTGTCCTCCTGCAGGCCTGCCAGGCACTGCTCTGCATGGGAGAACTCCTTCAGGCTGTTCAGCCAGAAGTAGAAGTGCTCTGAAGCCACTTGGGTCAGCAGGCTCTGGTACAGTTCTCTGGCCATGTCGTGGTTACCCTGTAATGACAAGAATGTTTCTGAAAGGGGACATGAAAGAAGTCTGGGGATTTCTACAAAACGTACACAAATAAGAAAACAGGAACATCTCCAGAACTACTCCCAGCTTTGAAACAGAAATAGTGAAACTTTTTCCAATTATCTGATTGCAGCAATGCTATAATAAATAAAAGCACAAGTGCTTTCTTTATAGAAATACCAGCCTGTAAAAAATATAGTATTTATTTACACAAGATAATTCAATAAGATGAGAAAAAAAACCATGGAAATTTACCTCAGCATCTCATACTAGAGTTTCTGTGTAATTCTAACCCCAACTGTGAATTTACTTAAGGGAAAAGGGAAACAGTATATTTTTCTTCCTTTCTTCACATTGAAGAAAGAGAACCATCCATCAGGATGACCTTCACATTCTGAAGAGCAGTCAGACAACAAGGATTAGGTATGTGCTCAAGAAAGTGCCAGGACATGACTTACATCCTTCTCAAATACTTCAAAATGGTAAGTAAAAAAAACCATTTTGATGGGATGAATGTCCCAAATATATATATACATATCTGAATCTGCATTCCAGGGAATTAGGAGGGAAAGTTATTTTTATTTTTTCCCGCCATTCACTTCCTCCTCCCAAGTCCCATGATTTTCCTTATTCCCTTATCAAATTCAAAGAACTCCCTGGCATTCCTTCAATCACAGCAAATAATTTTTCTCCAGGTATGTTCACTTACCATCCTGGAAGCCTGCCTGGCTATCCTGTAGGCTGTCCATCCATTGGAGGCATTCTCAAGCTGCTGTTTGATAACAGTTTTGATTTCTGTGGACAAAGCTTTCTGACTGGAAACAAATATCACTGTGGCAAGAGAAACCTAGTAGAGAGTAGAGGAGTGAGAAAAAGTTATATTTCAGTAACTAAAGAAAAGAATTTTAAAAAGCCATTTCTGTTTTATTTTGGGCTCAAAACTACATAGAAGATTACATATATGTTTTTAATTGCAAAACTTCTCAGTTATATATCTTTTAAATAGTTACAGCAATCCAAGTATTTCTTGTAGATAAAAGTAACTTTCATTTAAAGAATCTCTACTCTGCCTTTTAGCTGAAATATTTCAAATGCTCCAAGTAAATTAACAGAAAACTTGTAATTTATATTTTAAAATTCAAATTCCTTTCCAAGTATATGTGATGAAAGCATTTTTCTCTCTTACAATATATTAAGTCATTTGCCTCAGAGCACCCTATATAAATGGAGCTAGCTGCCATATGGCCTTTAAACACTACTTTAGAAGTACCCCAATAATTTCAATAGCCAGGTTTGCCTAAGCAGTGCCATCTACTGGAAAATCTAATGGAGTACACTGCACAGTACAGCTCCATCTAGGACATGTTTCTACACTGAACACTGACATAAAGAGTCAGAAGTTAAAAGAAAATTGAAGCTAGTGGCTACAGAGATTGGCACATCAACCTGGACACATAACAAATGCCTCAGCTGCCTTTAAAATACAATCCATCCCCAACTGTCTATACAGACTTTATCCATCAAGGGAGGCCTTACCAAGAGTTCCTGCTTTTTATCTGTAGCAGACTGTCCAATTAATTTATAGAGGTCCATTAGGTCTCCTAGCATCCCATCCGCCAAGACAGGCAGCTGCATGGCAATGGCTGCCAGGCAATGGCACATGAGGATCCTGGCATTGTCCTGGGCGCTGTGCAGCTGTGCCAGCAGGGATTCCACCACGGACTGGCTCAGGTGAGGGCGACACTTTACCAGCTTCACCATGCACGTCAGCGTGATCTGCAACTCACACAATCCACAGGTACCATCAACACAATGGCCTCAAAACCAAAAAGCTAGGCACACTTACTTAGCTGCAAGCAGGACTGCAGAAACACAGATCTGGGGTTTTCAGAACTATGTACTCTACTAAAGATGAGATCTTTCTAATAGCCCAAGCCTTTGTCCCCGAGCTACCAGCACTAAAAAACATCACAAATTCAAGAAATATTAGTAGCCCCTCACACCACCAGCCTTTAAGGCAAATAACTAGAAAAATTACTGATAGTTTCTGAAGTGGGAAATTAAGAATAATAATTCATAAAAATATTGTGGTAATGTACATTACATCTCCATCTCCAAAAAGCAAGTTGTCTCCAAGATTCTCTTTGTCCTCCACAGAAACCTCCATCCAATGTTCATATTTTATTACAGCTGTTCCTCTGAGAGAAATGCTCCCTGCCACCTGCAACAATCCTCTTATCCTAGAGCTGAGAGGAGTTGTCCTATGGCTAAGCTCAGTTTCTCTGCTGCTCTGAACTCTGATTACGGGCAAACCAGAAAAATCTTCTTTCCCCTCCAGTCTGTTATGCTCCTACCAGAAAGGATCTGGTGCACACCAGCCTCTCTGTTATACAAGCTGTTATTAGAACTAACAGCTGTGAAGGGGAAGACAACACTAATGTCACCTTTAAGGTTGCCTGAGCTCCTGGGCTGTCATCTTGACTACAGAGAACAAGAAGAGCTTCTAAGCCAAAAACTGCATCTTGCTCCAAAGGCAGAAGATCTACAAAAAGAAAAAGAGTTAGTTTGTTCTCTGTCCTGTTCTCTGACCATAGTTGGTCTAATGCTTGCAATGCTGTTGTAGTCATGACAATTAAGAATCTTCCTAACACTTTTGTTTTGCCTTACTTTGATGACAAACAATTCTGCCATTCCATGTCGTGGGTAACTATTCAGCAGCCCCACTGACACTTGCAAAGCATGCATTAATCTTGGGACTAAGACTTCTAAATGCCCTGTTATTATTTTGCAAACAGACTCTGGGCAAAGGGCTTTCAAGGGCTGACCAAAATTCACTAGTCTTACAGCAAAGGTAAAACAAGAATTCATCTAGCACGAGGTCTATTGTGGGCAGTCATTTTGTCTAAATGAGACAAAGATGGACCTTTCCCAAGCATTCATAAGGCCATACAGAGTACTCCCTACTAGATTACAGTCCCCATTCTCCCTAACCAGCATGAGGGATCAGACAGATTTACAGCCAGGTTCACAGTCAGGACGAGTTAATCCGTGTTAAGTGCATCAGCCTCACTGTTAACAGAGCCACTTCACTGCCCCTGCTTTCCCTTACCTTTTTCCTGGCAAGAGGCTGAAATATTGGTCAGAATTCTCACTCCATGAGCAGCAATGCCACGGTTAGTATGGTAACAGCACTCCTGTGCTAGTTTTACCAAATCAAATGACCTGGCAGTTGCAGCTGCTGCTCCTAAATAAAAGCAAGGCAAATGGAACATAAAACTGCGCAGCCCATAAATATACCACAGATCTTTAAGTACATTTCCGCACACCATTATATTGATTTGGGTTTTTTTTTATGTTTAAACAATTGGATGAAAATATTTTTCTCTCTTCAGACAAACCCAGAGACTCTTTCATTCTTGAGCACCACACAAGTTAAGACACATGAAAAAGAACATTTGGAGCTAAAGGCTGATGTTTCAGGACTCAGAGAAATATTGCCTGAAGAAATATTATGTCTGATTAAAAAAAAGCTGGTGAGTCTATTAATTATTAAGCCATGCCAGAATGACTGATGAGGATGCACTATTTTTTTTTTTTCCATTTCTGAAGCCCATGTATTTGAGCTCATAACACTCATTAGGGCAGTTTGGCTTTCAAGAAGAAAAAAGAGCATTATCATAATTTTGATAACACGATACCTTGAATCACTTTCAAATGTCTACTTTTTCTACAATTTCTCCAGAATATTGTCACAATATTTTGGTGACACCTGGTATTGCTGCAGGTGAAGCCCACAAGGGTGGAAGACTAACATGCCAGTCCACTCTTACACCACAAAGCCTCCTTACTACTCAAAAATTATGCAAATCCATGGTTTCAAAGCACCTTAAGCAGAATGCTGGTCAGCCACTTGAGAGGCAGTAAGTTTCTTCACAAAATAAATAAAACTTGAAGACCCAAAGGAAAAAACCCTTTTCATATATTTGTTTGCCCACAAAACCAAACCAAACCAAACCATAATTATTCATGACTATACAGTGTCCCATTTTAAGTTGACATATGATGAACACAGTCTGACTCTAAGGGTTATGAAGTTCAAAAATAGTTTTAGAAAATGCTACAAAGTGTTGAGATGAAACTGATCAGCAGCAGAAAACCAAACTATTAAAATGCCAAAGGTAACCAGCTAATCCAGTTTTCTTACCTGGAGCACTGCTGAAGTACTGTTTAATGGCAATGGTCCCTGATAACGTGGAAAGAACAGATAACATGCCCATTTTCAAGCTGTCATAAGGAGTGTTAAGAGCAGATTCACAGAGTGCCTAAAAATCAGCAGGAAAAAAATACACAGATAAGAAGCAGCATGAGCTATCTGTATGAAAAATTTAGTTGCACTTCTCTGGAAAGTTTTAAGAATCATGATTTTTCCCACAGAAAATACTGTACAAAAATCAACAGCCAAATCCTCAAGAACCTGGTTTAAAGGACTGAGGATGTGGCTTGCAGAAAATTGACAGTGGGTCCTATATACTAGGGAACACAAATTTTATGTCATTAATTAATTAAAAATCAGTGGAAAAAATATTATCTGGCCTCGTTGATCCAACACTATAAAAGATTTTAAGACAGTTTCAGGCATACTGATTATCTTGCATTGTAACAATCTGCAAGGTTCTATATAAATACACGTCTCTGAGGAGCAAGGTTTCAAATGTCCTTTCCTTTAGCAGTACTGCGTCCAACAGGAGTACGGTTCTTGATAAATAAATTAAAGTGTATTTTATGTTTCAACTCATTTGTAGTAGAACTCATGTCTTATTTTTTTGCCTTTTGCCAGATCTTATCACATTTAAGTTTGAATAACTCTTCAAATGCACATTGTTCTCAATTCCTTATGCCAACTTTGCTCACAATTTAGTCATTCAGTGGTTTTGGATGCTTTTTTAGTCAACAGGAGGGACAGTAATATGAGACATAAATAGAAAATATAAGTATATTCTTCTTTAGAGTGTGCCAAAACTGAATGACAAAGAGCCAGTAATGGAATAAAGAAAAACAACACAAATAGTTCCATAGAACATAAAAAAAAAAACCGCCCACAGTGTTTTTATCAGGTATATGTATTGTGTAAGGGTCGAATTCTAAACATATCTGTGATCTGTACCAATTAGTATTTTGCAAATCCACTGAATAGAATGGCATCAACAGACAGAGGAATATCTAATGATTGGGGCAGAAAATGAGTCTTGATGTCTCCCAAGACACTGATGCTTTACTCCAGTGCTATCAGATCAGCTCTCAGGGCATATCTCAAACAGTGACTGTGAAGACTGCCAGGAGCACAGGCAGGATGTTAGCAGGATGGACTGCTCTAGGCAGCAACAGCTTCTGAAGCTGATCTCTAGAAATCAGTGAAGCCCCCACAGTGCAAAGACCAAACTTCTCAACTGACCTACACAGGGCAGACTTCAAATGCTGAAGAGACTAACCAATGTTGGTATAAAGGTACAAGAGGCAGGCCTTGCCATGAGAAAAGGAGGGTCTGCTCCAGTCCATTCTGTATAAACATAGTATTTTATTTATATTATCTCCAATTGCTGGGAGAACAACTTCCCAACTCAAAATGTCAACCTGTTATTTCAGAAGTCAGAAAAACTCTTATTTCTGCATGCCATTCAGCCAGCAGTAGCAAGCTTCAGACAATTAGTTTAGTTTTCACCTAGTCACTGGTTGAGTTCTGACATCAGTGGAACTTTTCCCTATGCATTTCAACCATCAGGACATCCACTTTACTTCAAAACACTACATGACAATGAAAGGGACATTATCAATGCCTCTGAGATTACTATTGAAATATGGGATAAAGTAGCATTTTCTCCGCAAAAAAAATCCATAAATCCATAATTCCTTAAAATTCCTACAAGGAAATAAGTTTCTGGAGTTAACCCATTACAAAGAATAAAGCAGTTCACTACAGCAAAAATTTGCACACTCCAAATCATCATCTCCAAGAACTGGGGACAAAGCAGAACCTGCTTTATTTCTCACATGATTGTTAACAAAAACCTGCATAGTTTTTCCTCCCAGCTGCCTTATGTTCCAACAGGACAGGATCCAAGTAGCTTCCAAGAGTAACAAAGGCAAAGAAAAAATGACCCAGGAAAAAGTAGAGCTGTAACCCTCTGCCATTAAGTTCTTGAAATATTTACTTTCCCATTAATCTAAACTGAAGTTATTTTCCATAGTGACTTCTACCAGAAAAAGGGGAAGGAGAAAAAATTCATATGCAACTGTGACTGAAAGGCAGCAGCAGTAATATCTACAGCATAACACAAGTTTCCCCAAATAGCACAGGTGCACTATAAACACCTTCTCATTGATACAACAGGAGTCACAAAGCCACTATTGCAAAAACCCCATTAATTTTAAGAAATTAAATAAAAATTCCATTTGTCCTTTCAAGTACACCTTGCTGGATGACATGTTTTCACAAATCCCAAAGGCTCCGTTTTGCACCAGAGCATTGGTGTGTACTCATTGTGGTAAGATAAGTGTAAACATTCAGTTTGTAACCCATTCTGTTACCTGAAACGGGTTTGTCAGATGGAAAAGCCATTTCCTCACAGTACAAAAGCCTCCTACATGGCACATGCCTTCTCTCTGTAATAATGCTTCAACTTTAATCCTTGAGTGTCACCTTATCCAACTGAAGACATTCTATGAGCCGCTCATTAATGCTTGGCTAGTCTGCTTGGCAGAGTAACCTAATTTAACGGTATGGAGATGCACGTTATTCCTTTCTTTACCTCCCAAATCATTCCTCTGGAAAGAATTCTAAAGTTTCATAATAAACTTTAGCTTAAAAAAAACATACAGACCTGAATATTTTCTCTGCTCCATGTATGTGGTGTCTTGTTGGCCAACAACTTCAAATCCTGGATTGCAAGCCTCTTCACAGCCTTCCTGGGGTCATTTTTCAAGTACTGCAACAAAAGTTGAATCTGCAAGAAAATAAATTCATTGTTTAAGAGTGATGCTACTAGAAGTATTTTCTAAGGAAATATTTTCTAAGGAAGTATTTTCAAAAGCACTCAGGAAGAAATGTTGAGCACACAGAGCCAAAACTAATTTGAAAAAGTCTGAACAGGCCAGCCACGTTTTAGTCTCCATCTCCACCCTGGCTACATCAGTTTTATGCAGTATTGGCTGTTGTGCTGCAGAAATACAGCCTAAATCTCCACGTTTACTGCCATTAAAAAAAAAATAAAAGCAGCACATTAAGCGTTCTAATGTTGTTTCAGTGGACTTAGGTTCAGCTCCATCAGAGGCATCATCTGAAATACAGAAGTGAGCAACAGCAGAGAGTTTCAGACAGATCAATGCCATTATCTAACAGCCACAGACAGTACGCTTGTACGGCTGTACAGGGCTGAAAGAAAGCAAATAGATTTTTGTGACTCCTTTACAAAGATTAGCTGGATGAGTCTCATGTGACATTGTGTTCAGACCTGCTCTATAAATCACATCCACAAAGCTCATTATCAGAGCATAAAAAGCATTGTATTTTTCCATCACTGCTTTCCTATTACTTGGTTTATAGTCCTGAATTTAAGGAACTGATTGAAATTCCTCAAAATTCTCCAAGAAATACACTTTAAATGCATTAAATATTCACATGCTTGTATGAAATAAAGGCAAAAGGCACACCCACAATCCAAGACAATATACAGAAGTGCAAAGTGAAGCCTGGCTTCCACAGGCAAGTTGAAGTCTTTTCAGAAAAAGTCAGGGTATTTATTTTCCTGTATGCTGATCTATCCTTGTTGATTTGAATCCCATTGTTGATCTGAATCCCTGATTTAGAAAAAGACATGTAACTAACTGTAAAAAAAGGTGTAGTGTGTTTGATACAGACACCTGGAAATGGAACCAGAAAAGGCAAAAAATATGAAAGCAGCAGCAGTTTTCAGAGTATTCTTCCTCGACAGCACACAGGAGCAACCAACCCAGCACAGCCATCACTGTTTATTCTGATTAGCAGGCAGAATGTGAGGGCTTTTAAAATGCACTTTGCACTTCAAGAGGAAGGCATGCCTTAGGAAGACCTACCTGCTTGGGAATGTCAACCAAAGAAGAAGCAGCAAGCAGAGTAAAGGTGTGCAGAGTGACAATGACCATCTTGGTGGAGGGGTAGGATGTCACCAGCTGCTGCAGCAGCTGCCGGGAGCTGGAGGCCAGGCTGGCATCGTGGTGCATGTGCTGCAGAATAGGGATCAACTTCAGCTTCAAGTCCACAGGTGTGGCCAAACCTGCAATAAGGAAAGAAACACAGCCAGAGTAAGTCCTTGGGCTGGCTTTTTTTGGCAGTTCTGAGGCACAGAGTATGTCTGGATTGCTACCACTGCTGAAAGAAGATTGTCCAAACACCTGCAGTGGCTTCAAATAACTCATGTTCTAGCTAGGTGTGAAATGACAGCACTATCAAGCACTTTCATGGTTGTCTGAGAAAGCTGCTCCTTGCTTCCCTTCCAGGTAACACATAAATTAACTCATCTGAAGCAACCTATGAGAGTCTATGCAAGTTTATTCACCACACTATAGATGGGCTTTTATTCTGAACCAAACAGGTGCTTCGAAAACTTAAATTTTAGGAGGGTTTAAGATAACCCGACAGATTATCAGCCAGCTAATTTAAAAACTGGAATCATCTAAGGGCAACAGCATTCTGATATCTAATATATAAATATGAATAATAAAGAATTTTCAGAGAAATTAAAGTTTTTCCTCTTTATCACTCAACATACACATGTACCTTGAATCATCTCGCTGATTTTATTACATATTCCGACAGCAAAATCCCTGTGGAGAAAAGAAAAGCAGGTGAAATGAAAAATAAAAAATTAAGTCATTAAAAATAGAAAAAAAAACCCCCAAACAAACTACCAAACACTGTGTTTTAACAATTAAAAGTTACACAAAAGAGTGCCTGCCGAAACCTAAGTCTTTTCAGAACCCCTGCACACAGGCATGACCAAATGAGAAAATGAAAGCTTTCAAAAACTGACAAGCAGCACTACACTTTGCTAATATAATTTCTGTCAAATAATTCATGATTAAAGCTGCTATTCCAGTTCTCAATGTCATATTTGAGCTTTCCATTTTAGAAAAAAAAATCGGCTGAACTTGTATTCAGATCTCTTTAGATCATTATTGCACATAATTGTTTTGCTGTAAAGGACAGCACAACAGAAAACAGTAAAGTTTATGAATGTCAGTGTTAATGGAGTTTCCATTCTCTGTAATATGAGAAAGTGAAAAAAACAGTTCTTACTTAGATTGTGCAGAAAAGTTGGCAGCAGCAAATATAGCAGCTTCAACTTCCACATTATCATGGGAATCCAAACTCTGGCGAATGCTGTGATGTGCATTCTTCCTTTCTGGAATGATAGATGCCATGCTGCCCAACATCCTACAGAAATAAACCACAGCAAAATCAGGACAAACAGTGATCAGGAAGAAATGATGAAACCGAATAAAAATGAAAAAAAAGAAAAAAGGTTAAAAGGCTATGTTTATATAAATATGTGCTCTTTCATGACTATTACAGAAATAAACAAATACTATAAGTATGTAGCTAAATTTAACAGATTTTGTCTGTGGGTTGTATCAGTGGTTTGATAAAAATTTACTAACATTTTGATATCTTTTAGCTTGAAATTGGCACAGTGAGAAACTTATAAAAAATTCTTTTAAAATTAAGAGTTCACTACAGCATGATTTATTTCCAACATCTTTCACTGATGTAAGATAAGGTTATTAGTGAAAAAAGTGCAACACTTCTGGTGTAACTGCTAAAAAAGTCTACACTTTGCCAAAAATATTTCAAAGATACCTTTCAGGCATATTTAGCATAATCCCGTTAAAACAAGACTAAATGTAGGATTTATACTGATGGTAATTTTAGCTAGAGTTCTGTGCAAATATTTACACAGTTATCTAGCAATAAAATTCCACAAAGTTTTGTTTAAGCAGCTCTTTCTTTCAACATGTTCTTTATTGACACTATTCAAGGAGGAAAAAAAAAATCAACAGAAGATTTTAAACTGAAACTTCTGAACCAACAGCTATTTTAACATTTTATTTGATGTATCCTGTGAATTTAGTAATTTAAGTTTTTTTGTATACTGAGAGGATTCTTGGGACTTGTAGCAATCTGTGAAGATAACCCTCAATGCCAGTCAACAACTGCAATCTTATATTAGAGCACTGAACAGGAACTACAAAAAATCATACAGACATATTGTATTTACAGATTTCTGAGACACAAAGGCAAGAAAGCATAATCTCAAATGAAATATCAAGAAAAAAAGAAAGGGATATATGACCTAATTGATCAAAGCCCTGTCAATGCCTCCCATCTCCCACTAGTGAAATCAGTAACAGTTCTAGATGGAGGTACAAAAAGAACATAAAGAGAGAAAGACAAATGCTCTCTTCACATTTGAATTCACCTGCTGGAAGATGCAGTTAAGAGGATCGTGTTGGATAGCATTAGAGACAAAGGCACCAAACCAACAGGACAGTGACATGAAAGACAGATTAATTTTATTTATTTATTTTCCCACTTGATTCCCAGAAGTTCAAAGCAATCCATAATATAAGAGCATTTCCTCAGAAGTTATTGATCAGAGATCAACTAGCAGTTCCAGCTAGGACAAGGCTAAATGAAAAATAGGTGCAAGCATAACAAGGTTCATGTAAGTTTTGGCTGCAAGTTAGCAAAAACCATTTTGACACAAAAGGAAGCACTTTCACTCGGTCTAAAAATATCCTAGGCGAAATATGTATATTGCCTATAGCTACTGTCTGGTTTATGCATACAACAGATTCAGTTTTCTTCTCTGGTGTACACAAAATTTCAACACTGCAAATTCTGTCTTGTCTGGGACCATCCATAAAATTCTCATCATAAGTGGTTAATAACCTTGTTCTTGTTATCACTAATCCTTATCATTCATGCCTTTTGAAGACAGATGTCTCTGTTTCTAACTCTATGAGGAATGTATAAAAAGCCTCCTTTATTTCACTCACAGAATCACAGGATGGCCTGGGTTGGAAGAGACTTTAAAGACCATCTAGTACCTTCCACTTCACCAGGCTGCTGAAAGTCCCATCCAACTTGGCCTTGAACACTTTCATGGATGAGGCATCCATAATTCTCTGGGCAACCACAGAAGTTCCAGTGCTTTACCACACTCAACAATAAAGAATTTTTTTCCCAATATCTTATCTAAATCTACTTTCTTTCAGTTTGAAGCCATTCCCCCTTGTCCTGTCACTACAGGCTCTCCATTGTTCTTGCAGGCTTCCCTGAGGTACTGGAAGGCCACAATTAGAGCACCTTGAAGCCTTCTCTTCTCCAGGCTGAACAATCCCAATTCTCTCAGCATTTCCTCATAGGAGAGGTGCCCCATCCCTTTAACCATCTCAGTTGCCTCCTCTGGACTCCCTCCAACAGGTCCATGTCCTTCCTGTGCTGGGGACCCCAGAGCTGGACACAGCACTGCAGGAGGGGGTCTCACCAGAGGAGAACAGAGAGGCAGAATCCCCTTCCTTGGCCTGCTGCCCAGGCTCCTTTTGATGTAGCCCAAAACACATTTGGCTTTCTGGGCTGCCAGTGAACATTTCTGGGTCATGTCCAGCTTTTCATCCACCAGCACCCCCAAGTCCTTTTGGGCAGGGCTGCTCTTGGTCTGTTCATCCCCAGCCTGGACTGATACCAGGCACTGTCCTGGCCCAGATGCAATGCCTTGCACTTGGTCTTGTTATTCCAGACAAGCACATTGATAGCTACCTACAGGTTTGAAGTGAATCAGAATCATTCATCAGATTTGAAGTAAATCAGGATCACTCATGCCGTACATACCGGAGTGTAATAGCCCGAGCAACTGGATCATTGCTATGGATTACTGAGAAAACTCTCTTGACAAATTCATCCACATTTAGGATCTTCTCTAAGTGCTTCTCACTCTGCTGAGTAACTTTCAGCACACACAGCCTCAGGAAGTTGTTCCTGTTAGAAAATACACACATGTCTTTGTCAGGCTATTTTGAAACAAAAATCCAAGTACTTTAAATACTAAATTATTTAACTACAGCTTTTGGAACAAATCAAAACCAGGAGATATCTGTGCTTTACAAACATTTGAGTAGACTGATAGAGTAAAATATTAATATACTATTGCTTTATTTTCTAGTTTACGTAATGTCAAACTAAAGCCCAATTCCAGGGAAATGAACCTGCTAACACCAGTGAGGAGGGGTGTAAGCAAATGCCTGTTTTGTGCACACATACAGATTCAAATCTGCTGGAAAAACACATTCAAGACTAAGACAGAGAAGACTTAATTACCACTGCCAAGTGCTGAGCAAATTTATTTTCCTTCCTGAAGACAAAAGTGAAGATTCCACACCACCAGCGTACACCTTTGTAAGCTTTTAAGAAGCAGCTTTGATTCATATACATAAGCATCATATACTCCACTTAGACAGCAGTCACTTGGAAAAGCTGTACTTCGAGCTTTGTTAGAGATTACATTTGCACATGTGATCACCCATCCATTTATGAGTTACGATTTGGATGTGCTTATTCAAAACAAGCAAAACTAAAACCAGTGAACTTAAACCAGTCAGGGAGAGAATCCTCAGACCAGGACAAATGGAAAGAAACTGTGTCATTACCACTCAAGCCCACTAAAGAAGTGGAAAGCAAGTTCCAATCAAGCACAACCGCAACTGACTGGGTACCACAATGGTGTCAAGCAAGCACGACACGCCAGACTCCACTGCAGCGACACTCCAAGGCACAGTGCGCTCCCAGGATCAGACTCGAATGGGCAGGACCAGACCTTGGGGCAGTACTCACCCCACTCTGAAAACATCGGCCAGCTTTAGGAACGCCGAGTTGATGAGAATGGGGAACGGGTATTTCTGGAAGAGCCTGGGAAAACGAACGACAGCTTCGCACTGCTCCCCGAGCTTGCCAGACCTGAGGCCTAAAGGAGACAGCAGGAATTACCAAAGGTACCTCCAGCCCCGGGTCCTTCCTCCGCCCCCGCCCTGGATAAAGCGGTGCCAAGCGGAGCCCCCATCCCGGCCCCGCTGCCCGGGCCAGCGACAGCTCCGAGCCCGCGCTGGCTCACCTTTGTCCAGCTCCATGAGGGCGGAGTTGGCGTCCAGCTCCTGCTCGCCATAGCCCGCGTCGGCCAAGAAGGACTTGCCGCTGGCCGCCATTGCTGCCGCCGGCCTCGCGCACGCGCTGCCGCCGCGCCCGCTTGGCGCAGCCGCGGGAACGGGCGGCGGGCGCTGGCGGCGGGTGCTGCCTGCAGGCCCCGCCCAATAGAGGAGGTGGGCGCCGCGCTGCGCGACCAATGAGGGCGCGCGGAGGATTTGGCGGGCTGGTGGTTTGGCGGGAGCTGGCGCAGCGCGCCCCTAACGCGAACGCGTCTCCGTGGCCATGCTGTGCCGCGCGCTGCTCCGCCGCGCTGTCGCGCCCGCCCGTGAGTACCGCCGGCCTCGCCGCCACTGCCGCGCCTTTCCGCACGCCCTCCCGTCCCCATCCGTCCCCGGCCGCCTGCACAGCCGCGGCGGCCGCCTCGCGGCTCGTGGCGCCCGAGCCTGTGGTGTCTGAGGCGCTTAAGGGTCTGTCTGTCCCCTTGTAGGTCGGTCCTCAGCGCTTCCCCTGCATCATCTCTTGGAGAGCTACCAGTGCAGCCAAGAAGATGACCACCTGTCTTACGGGGAAACGGGAACGCCGGTCCCTCCTTTCGGCTGCGCTTTTTCTACAGGTAAAGTCGCCTCCTGAAAGACCTTTGGTGGGGCCCAGGGTATGGGCTCTGTTGTCTGCAGTTTTTTGTTTTAAAGTGAGCTTACTCCTGCAGTGTGCTTGCTCCTACACGTGATAAACTTTGGATCGTGGTGCACCTAGATACTGATGGAATACAAATAAGCAACTGTAAAGCATTTATTTTAGTGTCTCTTTGTTTCATCTGTGTGTGTTTCAAGGTGTGTCCTCTTGGTGACAGTGTGAGGCTACACAGGTGAAAAACTGGGCTTTGTTCACAATATATAAAAGCTATAATAGGGTGGAGAACATTAGGTAGAAGTCAGAGGTGAGTGGATGTTACCAGGCAGTTACACACAGCATTTCCCCATGATGGGGGAAAGGAGTAAGCAATGAAGCTCCTGGATCTTTAGGGCAAAGCTTCTTCATTCATTGTACTCTCGTTTTGGCATGACCTTTTATATTTCTCTGAGGTGACTTCCTGCTTTTTCAAGTCAGATCATGGAAAATGCTGGAGGCTGTAGATGATAGGTACTCTAGATACAGAAAACTATTATAGCTGGTGAAAGAGGGATCATCTCAAAAATTGCTTCTGGAGCCATTTGATTGCCCATGTATAGTCATTCCTGAATGGAGCATCTAGAAAAAATGCTTGCCAGTATTTCTGTATTTTAACACTTAGGTTGCTATGTAAATGCTGTTTATTTTACAGTTTTATGTTTGCTGCATTCCCTATTTAAAGCATCTCTGGCTTTCACAAAGAGCATGGGCATGATTTTGTGTTAGCTGCATAACATAATATGTTTCCATTTCTTTTCAGCCCCAAATTTGGAGCACGTCCTGGCAGTTGCAAATGAAGAAGGGTTTGTTAGACTGTATGATACTGAAGCACAGACCACCAGCAAGCTCATCTTTAAGGGTAAATGTTGTATAGAAAGTGATCTTCATTTGATGTGGCAAATGTGGGATTTGCTGGAATCAATGAGAGCTTTTTGCAAGTCCTTAAAACGTAAATTGTAGGCAGTACTTTATTCCTTCCACAAACTTTGCAGAGTCTTCTTTACAAAGCAGCAGCCTGAATGCACTCTTTTAAATCAGCAGTAGTAGATGCATTATTCTGTATTGTCTTTCATGCTTAAGGCAAACTGTTGACAAGCTTTCTGATTTCAGTGTCTGATGTCATTTAGTCTTCTGCAAAATACCATCCTGTGATGCACAGAACTAATCTTCGTTTTTGTTTTCCTGTTAGAATGGCAGGCTCACTCAAATGCTGTATTTGACCTTGCCTGGGTGCCAGGGGAACACAGGATTGTAAGCAGTCTTTTGCCATCTGACTTTTTTTTTTAATGCTTTGGCAACTGTGTACAGAAAATGACTTAAGCTTTTTATTTTTTCCTCTGAAGGTCACTGCTTCAGGAGATCAGACAGCCAAGGTGTGGGATGTGAGAGCTGGCGAGCTTCTTGGCATATGCAAAGGTCACCAGTGTAGCCTCAAGTCAGTTGCCTTTTCTAGATTTGAGAAAGGTAAATGTTGATATTGCCTGTTGTCTGTTTTTCCCTTCTTCTTTACCCCAGGCAAAGTACTTTAAGGGCTAAAAAAGGGCTTTGGAAGCTGACAGGTACCAATAGCACAGGCCTGAGCAGTGACCCAGCCAGGAAAGCAAAACTGTCTAGTTGGAACTTGATGGGGTCCTGATGCTAAAATCTGCACATTTCTGGTCTTGGGCAAAGATAAGATAGGATATCTGCTTCCATACCCAAGTGTGTGAATATGCTTTCCATAAGCTGGTTTCTGTAGTGGGAATAAGAAAAGGATAGTAAGAGTAAGGAAACAAGTCAAAAAGCATGGCAAAACAATGGCCTGAGTTTTGTATTTCCAGGACTGGCAACCCAGGTGTTGGGACAGAAGAGCCAGAAGTATATAGATGGCATTGTACTGCATTCAGTTAATTGAATAAATGCTTTTGGAAGCTAATAACACTTTTTTTCTCTCAGCTGTTTTCTGTACTGGAGGGAGAGATGGAAACATCCTGGTTTGGGATACCAGGTGCAACAAGAAAGGTAAATAAACTTTCAGATATGTATCAAAAAAGCTTGGTATCTCATGTAAAAGGACTGCTCAGATGGGCTTGTTGGGCTGATGGTTTTGATTACAATGTAGGCAGCAGAGGATTCTCAGATAACTATAGTGCTTTAGGTACTGTAAGAGGATGGAATAGGTATCTCTGCTATCTATGTGTAATACATTTCTCCACTTTGCAGCAGTCCCAGATGTGCAGCATCAAACCACAGGCTGGTTTGATAATTCCCTGTGTGTAGGTCAGGAGGTGAGGCTGTACAGAATGCATTCTGCTAGAGCGGTGCAAAAGCAGATGAGATAGGAGAGATTGCTTAGGTCACAGACATCCAGAGGGGTGAGGAAAAGCTGGAAAGGCTCCTGCCAGAGTAGGAAGGAAGGCAGAAAGTGTAGAAAAAAAGAGCTTGTGAGTGCTGGTAGCAGCTGAAGATATTGTGGGAGCACCTACTATAAATATGTGAGCTCATTCTACTCTTCTGCTTCCTGGAGCTTTTCCTTCTCCAGGCCCTTCCCCTTATGCCATTTCCCAGTTCTCTGCTCTGCCACAGCAGTTTCTTTGCCTGAACAATGTCTTGCTCTTCCATCTGTATCAGGTTCCCTGGCTTTTCAAACAGGCAAGTGAAGGAAAAGTTGACTGACTCCACATGATTCAAGTGGAAGGTGTAGAGGAAAAAAAGTATAAAAGTTGCCTTACTCCATCCAGTAAGACAATACGTTTCATAAGGTAACAAGAAAAAAAGCCAAACTGGAAATTATAAAATAGAGTAGAAAAGCACTGGAAGTCTTCCAGTGAGCACAGTTCTGCTTGGGATGAGGTGGGTTGAACACTCCAGACCAGGATGCAAGTGAAAAACAGGCCAAGGGGTAACAATTTCCAAAGGCAGCCTGCCTAGATTGGTTTCATTGTCCATGCTACACTGACCTCTAGTTTTTTGCACTGTGTTCTTCTCACTGGTTTTGTATGTAAGTAATTTTTGTTTTCAGAATACAGTAATGATTTTAAAGGTTAACCTAAGCCACCTTTTAAGTCTAAGCCCAAGCTGATGCCTGTTTTATTAAAGCGATAGCAAAATTGCAGGTAAACTGCTAATTGAGATGTCTTTGATTTCTTTCAGATGGCTTTTACAGGCAGGTGAATCAAATCAGTGGAGCACACAACATGGCTGACAGGCAGACTCCTTCCAAACCAAAGAAGAGGCAGAACCTGAGAGGACTTGCTCCCTTGGTGGTGAGTATCTGGGCAACAAACAAAATGTCTCTTCTGGGGACAGTGAATTCACAGAATTCTTCCTAAGTAAATATAGTGAGAAATATGTGGCTTGTATGTGGTAAATGCTTCCATTTATCTTTGCACAGGTAGGGTTTTTTGTCATGGTCATTTGCAATGGCTAATTTTAGACATTGTTTAGTTAACAACCCACGTGCCATAAAAGCCAACTTTGGGCAAATGCTATGTGAAAATACATCTTCTTTCCCCTCCGCTCCAGGGAGGAGCGGAGTGGCCAGCATTCCCTTTTTGAGGGGAGAGATATGGAGTTGTACATTTTTTTCTGTCCTTTTTTTCTCCTTTAATTTGACCAGGCACATTACTGCCTTACTGGAGTAAGACCTGATCATTTTTAATCTATGAAACTTTCGGATGAAGGCAGCTCTCTTATCTGTGAGCTGAAAGATGTAATCTCAAACTGCTGCCCAAACACTTATCTCTCAGTGGCAATTTCACTGGTAGGAGTGTACAAAGCATTGCTGTGTCCTAAATGACATCTGCTGTTTCTATGTTCTGCTGCCTGGCTAGAAGGAGGTTTTCCTGGCATTCACATGGCCTTGAACTAAGCAGCAAGATCTTGCTGACCTTAAAAGAAAATAAAGTTCTTTTTTCTTCTTTTTAAGGATTTCCAGCAGAGTGTAACTGTGGTGCTGCTTCAGGATGAGCATACTCTTATCTCTGCAGGAGCTGTTGATGGGTAAGGAGGGAGGATGCCTGCTTTCCTGTCTATTCTGTGTGCTCAATGGCATAAAAAGATTGGGAGATATTTCTCTCTAAGATGGCTCAGTGGCCAACAAGGCCTAGAGCTACTGCTAGGTGGAATCAACAGCTATGCTGCCAGCTTGCATTGGCTTTACTTCCTTACTGGAGATTGCAGTACTGGACAAACTGTGGTATGTGGTAAATGCTCATTTTAGTCTTAGCTATGGGGCAGAATTAAAGCAATTCTTCCCTCTCTCACTCTATTCTCATGAACCTATGAGACCACACAAAGACTATTGTTAGAGAGCCTTTATGGATGTGAGTGGGTGGTCAGGGCCTGGACATGTGTAGGCATGCTTGAGAAAATGTTTCTTTGAGTTACAAAAGATGCATTCTCTTAGGTGCCAGATCCCTTGCAGCATTTTGGAGCTTGAGCAGACTGTCTTAATGATCAGCATGGAAATGATCCTCTTGGACTCGGTTCTTTAGCAGGTTCCATGTGGTCAGAGCCTTTCTGAGGCAGATAAGATTGACTGTCCTACCTGTGGTTCATGACAGAGACTTGCTCCCAAAGAGCAAGTAAAAAAATTGGAAGACTTAATTTTTAAAACTACAAACTAAAACTACTTGTCAGAAGTATAAGTGCACCCATGTGTTTCCTTTTACTAGTTGAAGGAAGTTGGCTTCTAGGCTCTTGTTCTGTCTCGAGTTGGTTACAGAAGGGAGTGCTGCCTCCTCGCCCATGGCCAGCAGAGCAATTGTTTGGCTTTCAGTACGGCTCTGCTCTGCTCCTGCTCAGCTGTTGTCTCCTTAGCACTGGATACTCCTCAGTCAAGAGCAATTGATTTCTGTGCTCTTAAAAGGCTTTATCAGCATGGAAAGGGAAATTAGGAAGCTGAAGACACTCGTGCTTTTCTATTCCAGTGTGATCAAAGTGTGGGACTTGCGCAGAAACTATGCTGCTTTCCGTCAGGACCCGCTGCCCGTCAGGTCCTTCTGCTACCCTGGAACCAGCACTCGCAAGCTTGGTAAGCACTGGACATGGATTTGTTACAGTGCAGAGTGAATTTAAGAAGTACTATCAGTGACATTTCTTATCTTTATAGCCAATTGTTAATCAGACTGGCAAACTCTGCAGGGTATTTTGATTGCCAATATCAAATTTTCAAGTTGAAGAGTGAACATGCCTGACTTTTATATCACTGCACCAATAATAAAAATGTGCAGAAGCTTCAGCAGTGCATTTTCGTAAACAGAGTGGAGGAACAGTAGAGCTCTTGATGAGGAATTTAGCTAGTCAATTTGATACATGAGTAAAATTCAGATTGAATTTTCTTTGCATTGTATCTTGCAAAGACAGCAGAATGGACTGGGGTTTTATATTATCACCTCTTGTAACTGTTGTCAAAAATGATAGCACACTTGTTCATGTTTCTTCTTTGTACTTTTAATGCCTTACGATGCCATGATGCAATGCAGTAATTCCTGATTTGTCTGATCAATGTGGTAATGGTCAGTGTCACTCCCAAGAAGGTAGTTGTGAAATAATTTGCCTGCAGGGAAAGATTTTTATTGAGCCTGAATCACTAACAAATCAGAGAATGGCGTGTTCTACCAAGGCATGAGGGTTTCTCTTTATTTTTGGTCTCTGCTTCTGCAATTTGTTGTTCCTGTTATCTGTTTGAAGCTATCAAATAAATCACTTGCCTGTTTTGAAGGTGCAATTCCTTTCTAAATACCACCCTGAATTGTCATGAGAAAATGTAGATGTTATTCTAGAAACATTTCTTCTTCAGCAAATGCTCTGTCAAACATAGAAACTTTACCATGACAATCTCATACATTTTACAGATCCTTTCCAAATTTCCTTCTCTGGGCATTTTTTTGAGAATGTCTCTTTTCCAATTTTTTCTCTTCTGAAGAACTTCTCTCTTTCTCTGTAGGATATTCTAGCCTGGTTTTGGATTCCACTGGTGCTAATCTGTTTGCTAACTGCACTGATGACAATATCTACATGTTCAATATGACAAGTTTAAGGACCACTCCAGGTAAGCATGATATCTGTGGAAATAGCTGCAAAAAGTATAGATGATACAGAGTGTAGAAAGGTAATTCCTCTGACAGAGAGACAGGGACCAGGTTCAACACGAAGGAAACCTATTCCATGCTCCTATCTCTAAAGCTATGCGGGACAGATCCACATTTTGTGTTAAGCCATCCACATGAAATTAATAGTAGATACTGGTTCACCCAGACAGAGACTGATGGTAGTTTGCATATTAGCTCTAGTTATCCAGTGAGGAATGGCTGCTCTCCAGCCTGAAGGAAGTTTGAATCCTCTGCTTACTGGCAGTCACGGATTTGTCAGACTTTTAGATATGAATCCACTGAAAGTGATCACCTGATAATTTCAGATATTTTAAGGTGTCTTTTCAGTTTAACTTATACCACGGTTTCTGGAAGAAAGGATCCCTTGCATACTGAGGTGCTTCATCCTTTCGGATTCCTTCAGCTCTGCAGCTGTGACCTTTACATGCACAAGATGGCCCTGAGCCTTTGGTGCACGAAGCTGCTTTGCCACAGGCCGGTGGCAAAACTTGTTAGATGCATTCCAGCCAGACACGTAATTTATTTTCCATTGCCATTTCTCAGTCTCTCAGTTAACTGAAATTAAATGAACAATGTGTCCTTCTGTCTGCTCTTCAGGAAGGCAGTCTGGTGGGTGGGAATGCTTCCAGAGCGCAGAAGTGTTGCGAGTAGTAAATATTAATAGCTTGGTTGTTGAGGTTAACCCCGGGTGCTGCTGGCTGCTCTGTGGGGGTGGGCTGCCTGGCCTGTCCCTCACAGGAGCAGCTCTGGCCAGCGCAGCCCCTGGCTCCTCACGGAGCTCTTGCCTTGTGTGTGCAGCCAGGGCGAGCAGCCCCGTGCTCCAGCTGGATGGAGCTCCTCGGAGCGCAGCGTGCAGCTCCCGCAGAGGGCAGTGCCTGCCCGCCCTTGGGCCGCCCTCACCGCAGCTGCAGCTGCTCTCATCCAGCACTGAGGCAGATCCAGTTGGTCAGGAAATCCTCCTGTAACAGCACTTGCTGCCTGGTTTAGCAAGGGATTCGCTGTTGATGGTCACTGCACTGGGAGAGCTGTGGGCAAAAAGAATCAAAGGGTATTTTGGGGTCTTGCAACTCTTTAAAGGCCACCGAAGGCAGTCACATGTCCTCTTCGTCTGTGGGGTGTTTCCTCTGTGAGAGCCTCTACTAAACAGGGCTGAAGTGCCAGCCCAGCCTGGGGCTACCCCGGGAAACTTGTGCTCTGTGCCCCATGAGGGGAAAGGACATGGTGCAGCCAAGCACTCCAGATCACACTTGGCTCTTGTGCCAGCGGAAGGCCATTGTGGTGGGGGAATGTCGGCCATTTGGGGTGATGGTTTCAAGGCTTTAGCAAACACTACTAAGGCTTTAAATACAGGAGAACGTGACTGACAAAATACAAGTTTTATCGATGAAATAAAGCTGCTGGCAGTGAGAGGAAGGAGCAGCCAGTGCCTTTGTTGCCACCTGTGTGGAAGAAGGCTCTTGCTGCGGGACTGGTGATGGCGGCTGAGGGAGGAAGAGGCAGGGAACCTGAACCAGAGGAGAGGGGCAGCCCAGGTGAGGGCTGAGCCTGGTTGTGATGTGGGTCAGGGTAGAACTTTAATGAAACTGCCATTGGTTTGTTTGGGAAGCCTGAAGGGCTCCAGATGAATAATCAAAACTTCCTGCTGCCAGAGCCTCAGAGCAAGGGAGCAGTGCAACCACTTTCTCCAAAGGATATGTGGCTAGGCAGGAAAAGCCTGTAAGATCAGCCTTCCTTGCACAACTGACTCCAGGGCTATGCATTTAGTGGGGATTTTACTTATTTTTGTATTTTATTTTCTCTTCACAGTGGCAGTTTTCAGTGGACACCGGAATTCAACCTTTTACATCAAATCCAGCACCAGCCCAGATGACCAGTTCCTGCTCAGTGGCTCAAGTGACTGCAACGTGTACATCTGGAAGGTGAGGCAATGGGGGAGCTGCTTTTGCTTTTCATGTTCACATCGAACACTCCTTGCTTCCCAATCCTACCCAAAGCAGCGTGGGGCTAGCTCCTGGCATGTTGTGCCTGGAGTGTGTATGTTGCTGTCAAGGCTTCGTGTAATTGCTTAATGTAAAACAGAGCTAACCTCCTGCCATCAGTACGTCTCTCATCACTGCTGCTTATTGCAAATTGCTGTTCTTAATCTGGTTTTAATGGGCATTAAAATCTTCTTTCAGTCCTGTTGATTCAGGCAGCTATGACAAGTAGACAGACAGGTGTCAGTTCATAGTTAGCAGTGGAGCACGTTAGCAGAAACCTAAAAGTTTAATTGTTTTAAAGGGCACTCTTTCCCTCCACCTCTCCCTTTTCCAGCTCCTGCTTCAGACATAGCTTTATCTCATGCTTAATTTACAGTAGTAAAGCCTTTGTATTACAGCAAGGGCTCAGCCAGAGCCTTCAGCAAAATTCCAAAGCACTGTCTGACAGCTCAGGGTCTTTGTCACTTAACATCTTGCCATGACGTGTAGGAAATGTCACCAAGATAGTAGCAGGCACCTCAGAATAAGGCATGCCTTAAGTTCTGTTCTTCATGTTCTTCATGTTCCTCATAAGTGCCCTTAGTGAAGTAGAATAGACAGAAACCACAGGTGACTGCCTCTTAAAGTTTTGGGATAACTTTCAGGGAATGTTGATATATCCATCCATTTCACAATGAGTTTGAAAGGAAAATACAAACCTTTCAGAGGAGAGGGTCAGCCTGCTGAGGTTGTGGTTTGAGCACGTAGCCTCTTTATTTTGGAGAACACTTGGAAGCAGCTGGGTTGCTCACTCAGTGGAGGCAGGAGTGTGGTAGCAGGATTACTGTGCCAAATGGTGTAATTTTAACCTTCCTTGTGTTCTGCGCAAATTCAGCAATAATGCCTGTGTGAGCTTGAGTTGCACATTTTGCATTCATTGTTTTGATACTTTCCTGGAACTAGGCTGGGACTCAGTTGGGAGCATTCAAGGATGTCATTATACCTCAAAATTTAAGCATTTGAGCACATTTAAAATGTATTCATGTACAGAAGGCTTCTGTTGCTATCACATATGAGTGACAGATCGTATTGCATATTTATAAAATGAATTATCAATTTTTTTTATTTTAATACCATAGTCATATTAGAAAGTGGGACTTCCAGTGTATTTGTCTCTTTCAAGATCTGTCGTATTCAGAGGCTTCTTAATTTAAATGTTGACAGATTTGACTGAAACGTATGTATCTTTTCATGGCATGAGGATTTACTATGCTGTGAAGAAAACCGTGGTTATATTATGCATGAGTAGTTAACAGATAATGTTATAATGACCTTAATGAAGAGCTCTTTCTGTATCTGGAGAGGAATAAAATGCAGAGGAAGACCTTTTGTACTTAGATGACTTCTTTGAGAAACTTTTACAGCAGTGCTACGTTTGTGTTTGGATGAGAAGCACTGTGGATAGAAGTTATTGCTGACAAGGATGCTGTTTCAGTCTGTTTTCATATATATGTCACTTCCAGGCAATGAACACTTCTTTTATTGTGTATGGTTTGGTTTTTCTTTTAATTAAAAGTTCATCAATTAATGAACTCTCACTCTTGAACAACCATAAGGTTATACAAGCTGAAGAGCAAAGAGGTTTTTCTTCACAAAAATGGTGCCTATCTGAGGTACCTTCCTGGTAATAAAACAATGCCATTTGTAGATTTGTGCTTCCATTGTTCTTTCAATCCTTTGATGTGGATCATTCTCAGGAAACCATATCAAGTTTTGCTTTGGTGTGTCCCAGTCCTGGAACGGAGGGGATTCTGTATCATATGGTGCACAAAACCATAGACACCATTTTAGGCTGCATCTTGAAAATGGATGTAACAGCTGTTTCCAGTGAGGAGAGTAACTAAAAAAGGTCTCATTTCCTAGGTTTCTCTTTTTAACCTTGCCACAATAGGCCTCACTTCCCCAACAATATCCTGTCAATTCAGGCACAAAAAGCCGCCTGTGCTGTGGCTAATCCTGACTTAACATGCAGAGTGCCTGACAGTCTTCTGCCAAACACAGTGGACACAGCCATAACTCTGCACTCTTCTTCACTTCACAGGAATATAAATTGGGTATAGTTCCTTTAATTTACACTGCTATAGTGTAAAACCACCGTGTCCTAGAAAGAGTAATTCCCTTCTTCTGCTTTCCTTCCAGCAATCAGTGGTTACTGGACCACTGTTTTGGCTGCTATGAATGTATAATAGCAAGACTGCTATTAACTGTAAGTGAAGGTGTTCTCTGCACAAAGATCTCCTGTTTATTCCCTAAATAAGGATTTAATTTCCATTGCATGTTTTGGCAGTGAAAGGAATGCTCTGACCAAGGCATTTAGTGGATATTTAGTCAAGTAATTGCCTCTATCATGCCAGGGGGAAAAAAGGGTCCTGTTAAGATGAACATGTTTGTATCAAAACAACTTAAGTTCTGAAGCTGCAGTTTTGCAGGCTGTTGTGGATGATCTACAAGAGAAAAATGTAAATCAGTAGCCTTCCCCAAAGTCTTGCATCTTCCTTTGAAACCTATATATAATGTCTACTCCTTTTCCCAGACAGTATAAGATCTGTTCATTCCCTTATCTAAACCTTATCTAAATCCCCTTGATAAATCTCCCCTGTAATGTCACATCAATGATGGTGACTCACAGTTCCAGAAAGGATTGCCTGCTGAAAGCAAGCAAAACTTGGATAGAATCGGAGTGTGTGTGTGTGTTTTCTCCTTTGGGCCACTTCAGCTCTGTCTGTCACTTACAGGAGCAGGAGTCAAAGATAAGTAGCAGTACTGTAGAACAGGAGAAAGATTTTTATGAAGAGTGTGAGAGAAATTGAGATCAGTTGAACGAACGTGAGTGATTGAGAGAGCTTTCCTATGGACTCTTAAGAGGGTCTCTGCTGCAGCTGGCTGGTTGGAGAAGGAACAGGCACTTGGCAGTTTCACAAATGCCGGTTTTGAAGCCATTGGAAGGTCATCTATGAGATTTTGTTGGCAATGTTTTCATTTTTTTAATAAACCATTGACCTGTGATTGGGACATTGGTAAAATTGCAGCAGAATATATTTGCCTAACCCGATTCAAAATATGAACCTCCCAGCATCTCACCTGGAACAGGTAGAGGTACTTAAAATGCTTGTCTCATGGTCTGGGCTGTCAGCTCTGGAGGCAGAATTCCTGTGTGTAGCAGGACTTGAACAAGTGTTAACATGAACTGCTGCTGAGGAGTTCCTCAGCTGTTGCCTCATGATGACAGGCTGAGATAATTTGATTTATGCAAGACAGGAAAGATGGGAAGTATCCACATGCTTCACAGGTGGGACATGGGGTTTTTCTTGGAGACGTATATTAGGCTGTGTGCATTCTGACTGTTTGCTTGTTTTCCTGTGAAATTTTTAAGGTTTCTGAGCCCAGCCTTCCTCCATGGATACTCCTTGGTCACTCTCAGGAAGTTACCTCCATTGCTTGGTGCCCTTCAGACTTCACTAAGGTTTGTCTTCTGCAAAATGGTTTTTACTGGGAAACAATAGATGTGATGTGACAACAGCATTTGTTTTTTTGGGAGGAAAATTTTAGTCAATCAGTTCTAAATGTTCATTTAGGAGACAGTAATAAAACCATGTCATATTAGCACAATGTATCAGATATTTTCAAATAATTTTGGCTAATTGAGAAATCCTAAGAAATTGAAAATGAGAAAAGACCTCTCCTGATGAGAGTTTGATACTATGTATAAGAGACAAGACTATGAAATAATTTAATCAGGGCTTTCATAAGCCAAAGGCTTGTTTTTTTGTTCCATATTCACATCTTCCTTTCCCTCTGACCATTGATACATCTGCTAGTCTTGTACAGAGTGGCAAGAAGTTTTGAATGCCCTTTAAAAACATATGGACTCTTTTCATTGTGACCTCTTTTCAAAATCAGAGCTGCTTTTATGACAAAAAGAGCCTCCAGTGAAATTGGGTCAGTAGTTATGCACCAGGTGTCACTGAAAGGAAAACAACAGAAGCAGGAAGTTAGTTCAAATGTTTGGCCTAGCTCAAAACTAGAAATAACCCTGAAAAATCCCAAGCAGTGTCTTAATGATAGCCAGAGTTTCTTCCACCCCACAATGTTGAAGAAGTCAGCTTCTTTCCCTAGCTTCCATTGCAGCACCAGAGCTTCAGAAAAGCATTACAGTGTAGGAAGGTGGGAGTCTTGCAGGGAAACATCAGGAATTGTTCTCGTGTAAGATGCATAATATGAGAACTGGCATTTCAGATGAAATCTGTGATCTAGAGGTAGCCCAGCATCCTGATCGTGGTGTGTTGGAAATGCAGACCAATTCAGCCTTTCACATTGTTACTGACACAGGGAAGAAATAGTCAGCCATTGTTCAGATGCCAAAGCATGAGGAAAAGTGAAAAATATGGAGCTAAGACAGGTCAGGAAGCTGCTTCATGTGATTTGAGGAGCAAGATTGCTTTTGGTAGGGACAACATTGGTGTGACAAAAGTCAGAGTAGACACTTGCCCCATACTGATCGCTATGAACTTTCACCACAGCATTTCCTTTTTCTTTCTACTGATTGATTCCTTGCTGAGTCGCCAGCTAATCTGCCTAAAGACAGCCATAAAGTGTGGGTTAGATGGGTGCTGCTCCTTTGGCCAGGATTCCAGAGATCTTTTTGGAGCACATGATGCTGCAGTAGGGCTCTAGAGCTGTGTTCCTGGCAGAGTTGGGTTCTCTGCCAGATTGTGCTGACATTTGACTCTGAAGAGATAGCACAGCTCATGCAGCAGCCATCCAATGTCACCTTCTTGGTGTACTGCAAAATGTTTGTCCCCAAGCAGAAGACGTCCTCAGCAAAAGAGGCAGATTAAGATGCAGGTGCACAAAGGATCATGGCTGCTTTTGTCTAACGAGGGTTTGAAATCCCAAAATGTGCCATGCCCTGAGCAGAGCAGTGTTTCTTACATAGCCATGCAAAGCAAATGGTTGGTGGTGGCTGAGATTTCTGTATCAGAAAGATATGGGTGCAGCAGCCTTGCCTGCTTTAAAACAAATACTCCTGCCTGGTGCAGTAATGAAACAGAGTTGGGTTTGTTTTCATTGTTTAATGGTCAGTCTTGTACCCCTTCAGCCAAGCTTCACACCATCATTCATACTGGTGTTGTGTGTTGGAGGGAGCTGCCCTGGTTCACTCAGCCAGTGATCCATAGGATGTGCCCTGGTTACTCTAACACACAAATTTATACTTAGATTGCTACATGCTCTGATGACAACACTGTGAGGATTTGGCGTTTACAACGTTGTCCTGAGGAAGAGAAATCAGGATCAAGGAAAGCCAACTTGGTGGGCTGGGTCACTCAGAAGAAACCAAAACAACAACATGGAGCAGGTAAGCCCCCTGAGCTGAGATATCTTGCTCTGCAACATGGCTGCTGAATTTTGTCTGTTGGTTCTCTGTACCAACAAAAGCCTTTGACTTGTCTTATTAGCCTTCTGAGGTTTTTCTCATATTAGGCAATTACTCATATAGCCAGACAAGAACTTCTACTTGTGAATACTTCTGCCATCAACAGGACAAGCTGCCTGAAGTAGCTTACAAGCATGGCAAAGTCTGTATGGCCAGACTGCAAAGCAGATATTCATTGACACAGCTTGTTGGGCAGCCAGGTCTTCAGTGGGTTTCAGCAGAGTTTGATAATTGAACAGCCTAAGGAGATGTCACTGTAGCAACAACTCACTTTTTTTTATTTTCCTATCAAATACTAACTGAGAGCAATAAGATCATATGCTTTTTCTAGTTTGGTAGTTTACCCAGCAAAGGGCTGACAGCACATGGAGAGCCTTGGAACTCTGACCTGTTTGTTTCTGCCTATAGTTGAACTGTGCACAGAGTAATTTTTCAGGTGCAGTTATCAGTATTGTCTCTCTTTCTTCAGCTTCAGTCAGTGGTACTGACCACATACAGCCAAATGAAATGCTGTGTAGTGAAGGTACTTTAAAAAAACCGTGTAGACAATCATGATGATTGTAATGCCCCAGAATTAATCTGTTAAGTCTAGTGAACAAATGCAGTACCTTTGTACAAAGCCTGGGCACTCAGACAAGTTGTGCAGCATGTTCTGAGCTAGCAAGCAGATGTGTAGAGAAGGAAGTCACTAAGCAGGTAGTACCTTAGAGGAGAAGAAAGGAACCCTGATCATAATATTACCTGTGATTTGTCTGTTACCTGCATTTCGTTGCAGTAGACAGGTGAAAGGAGGAGAACTGCCCTCTCCCCAAAGTGAAGTAAGATGAGCTTCTCTGCAGAGTAGCTCTGAAACTAAGAATACAATAGCTTTCCAGCAGCTGCTGCTGTGACTTCCTGCATTCCACCTATCTTTTCGAGCCACCCTCTAAATGCATTTCTTCTTGGCTAGCACAAATAAAGGCTGAAGGTCTCCAAATCCCACTAATGGGATAACATTACCTCTAACCTTTCGCCATGAGTAACAAGTCTAGCAGGAAGTTTGCAGGACAATGGGAGGGAGAGTGCCAGGACCACTACATAGCTGGTAATTGTTTTGTGTGTGCAAAATTGTTTTGTGTGTGCAAATTGTTTTGTTTTTTGAGCCCTCAGAGAGTGCTCAAAAATACCTTCGTGTTTTAGTGCCAGAAAAACAGAAATAAGCATAGATTTAGACCAAAACCATGAGATCTAAAGTATCTTATACATGAAAATTTTATAAGTCAGGTTTGGCAAAAAAAAAAAAAAAGAAAAAAATACTTATTTCTCCTTGCTCTTGCTGCATTAAAGTAACACAGGAGGGAAGAGGAAGTACACAGACACTGCAAACACAAGAGCAGGCTTCCTGCTGACCTTGGCTCTTGAACACAAAACACGTGCTGTTAGAATATAGGAGTTATCTGCAGAGACTAATTCAGAGCTGGCAAGCAGAGGACTATTTCAGACCTGCTGGGATGAATCTAGGTAGTTCCCCACGCATTTCTGACGAACAAATTAGGAGATTGAGGTTGTGTATTGATTGTTGACCTATATCATCAAGTGTAATAAGCAGAGTTTCCTATTTGGCAATTACTTCCGTGGTTTCTTTAAGTTGTACTATTTTCTCTGTGGTTTTGTGTAACCAAATTTCTGGAGCAGGCCTGTGTATAGAAAATTTGTGAATCTTAAATCTGGAAATTGATAATACCACTCTAGAAGATTTGTGGCAGAGAAGGTCGGAAACATCCAAAATAACCTGCTTTGGTGTGATGTAGGTTGACTGCAGGTATTTACAGTATTATACCATGTGCAGTGGCAGCATAAATGGAAACAGCTTCAAACTGGCTTGGTAGGAACCTGAATCATGCATGCAGTCTTAGAAAAAAAAAAAAAAAAAAAAAAGCCTGATCTTCATATTCCTAATCTCAAATTTGTGTTTGCTTCTTGGATGACACTCATCCTACTCCCAGGATAATTCTTTTTCCATTATCCAGTGTGTCCACAGCATAACTTCCAGACCAGTTTGGGATTCAAAGTGCTCATACCCAGCTAGTCATGCAATATTTCTGCTAAATGAATTTGTCATAGTCATTATGGATCAAGAGGTGCTGAGCTTGCTGTTTTCTTCCCCTCTAGGAGCTTAGATTTTTGAGAGCAACTAATTTCCCAGCTGAGTTATTATTGTCTTGTAAATGCTCATTAAACCAAAGATTAGGAGAAGAAATCTTGGCAGTTATATTTGCATAGCCCAGATTGAAGCAAGTTGTTATGAAGTAGCATATCTTACCAGGAAAGGAGCCTTTAACTCTATTTTTTGTGTTGAAGTTATTTGTAGTGGGAATCTTTAATATGGGATCCTATTCAATTTTGTTCTGATGCAGCACTTGTATTTTGGATGCAGTACTTGTATTCTGATGCAGTACTTGTATTTGGGTACTTGTTAGATAATACAGTGAAAGGATCAGAAGAGTTTTAGTATAGTATGTAACCAGGCCTGTAGGTGCTCACTCAACATGTTGTTTGTGAGACAGCCTAGCGTTGTAAAGAAACTGGCAGGTTGCTCACACTAGACTTCTCATTGTTCTAATGGAGTGCTTTATAGTGCAGTGCTAGTGCTCAGAGAGGGGAGTTTTGATTAAACTCCTGGTACACACAAAAATTGTAGTGCTCTTGTGCCCAACAGTGAAAGTGCACAGAGTAACTTCAGGCACTACGCCATTTAATTGCATCACCACGGATTAGGTGAATGAGAAAGCAGGAATCTTACAAAGTTAATAATGTATTCCCTGTGGGAAGGGGCTGGAGATAAAAACATCTGAAAAAATTAAAATAACACTCTCTAATATTGCTGCAGACTGAGATTCTTGCTATGTAGGATTCCCACTGTTGTTAGTGAGGTCCTTATGTCCCTGCCTATGACTGGTGTTTTCTGAGTGTTCAAAATTTTTCTTTTACAAGCAGGGGCATTTATATCTTGGCTAGTGAGCTCAGAAGCCACTGTGAAATACCTGTCAGGGAATCATTTGTTGAGAGATTTTATTTCCTTTGGAATTAAGTCCTTGTTCAGTAGGTGAAGAATTTCTCAAGCTTCCCTGGGTGTGGTAAATAACTATTGTCTCAATTCTAATACAACATTGCAGAAAGTCCTCCAGCAAAAAGACAAGAGAATGAAAGTATGTCCTTCACTTAAAAAAGTCTTTAAAATCTGCAGCCAGTAACACCTGACTAGGAGCTTTATTCAGGTGCTAGGGCATTGCAATGTAAGCCTTCTTTAGTACTGTAATAAGCCGTGGGACCTGCTTACAGTACCTTTGTCCATCAGCTCGGTTATGGAGCTGCTAAAGGTGCAGGGCAGGTGGGAACCAGCCTTTTTGCCAGGCAGTTGTCTGGAAAAGCAAAATGTAAACCTCCAGCAAGGCTAGATACACTTAGAACATTCAAAATTGGTTTTGTCTGTTCATTTTGGCTGTAGCTCATGTAAGAGCACTCACTGCTGAAGGGACAGATGTCGGACATTACACAAATGTACTGCATTATGCTTTATCAGTGTAATACAGGATTTTATACAGGACTTATACCAGTTTAACCAAAATTAGAGGGATGCATACAGCTTCTTAGTTCAAAAGGGTATATGTGAATCACAGGGTCGGCACTGATTCATCTCCTGGTTGCAAGGGGTGTTTTTGAAAAGACTGTCCTTAATCTGCTGTTCTGTGTTCCTCATCAGACTACTTATTTCTCCCCTCCCAGGGCCACCAGCCAGCCCACAAAGCACTCTTGCCAAGGCCCTGGCAGCGGGCAGCGTGCGCATTTCCTCACCACAGCCTGCTGCCTGTTCTCCCATTCATTCCGGAGACCTTCCGCTGCCCACCAACACGGCGACTGCCGCTCTCAAAACTCCGACCACCAGAGCCTCCACCCCAGCCAAGCCACGTGGAACCAGCCCCTGTGCGTCCCCCAAGCTGATCCCTTCCTCCAAAATGTCCATCAAATACTGGGTTACAAAGACTCCGTGCTCTTCTCCTCCAGAAGTGGAGAAAAAGGCTCCTTCTCCTAGAAAAGCCCTGGCAGAAGTCTCTCAAGTCACCCAGGATCTCCTGGAAGCTGCTTGCCCTCCTCAAGTCCTACACTCACAATTTGAAACTCGTGCCAAGAGAAGGCTTGACTGCAGCAAGGACGCTGATGCAGGGCAGAAGTGTCCGCAGGGCTGTAGCTGTGTGACTGAACTGGACAATGCAGATAAGAAATCCAATCTGAATTTATGTCACTTGGTTCCAGACCAAAAAGCTTCTGATGAAGATTCTCTCAGCCTGGCTGACTTGTGTAACGACCATGAAGGCTCCAGCCACAGCCCAAAAGAGCCTTCCCTTTCTGGAAGCCATACTAATCCATCAGGCATTCAAACTTCCGCCCGTCTTTGCAGATCTCCACGTGGGCAAGACACTGAGGTAGTAGATAAAGAGAACAGTTCTCCTGAAAGAAAAAATTGGTTGTCTGCTCTGGGAGCGAAGCTACAGATTGGCAGAGCTGGCAGCCAGAGCACATCAAACAGCCCCCTGTCATCCTGCAGTCCTGGTGCCAAAAGACAGGCCACTTCACCGAAAACTGTAAGTAGGGCAGCCAACAACTGAAGTAAGTTCTCCCTAGCTGCCCCTCTCCCTTTGTTTGTTCCCGCCTGCTCAGACACAAAGAATTATCTGATCCCTTTGACTATGGACAAAAGAGATGATTTCTGGCCTAATAAGCTGGATACATTAATGCTGTTATCTGCTAATCCTCTCCACGCAGAAACAGAATTTTTATGATGTGTCCTTCATTTTCAAGGGACTTAAGGCACACAGGAGCTCAGAGATCCTTGCAGCTCCCAGCTGGATGTTTGGAGGATGTAGCCATCTTAAGAGGAGCTCTGCTCTGAGAGGCACAATAATGCCAACAGCTTTCCTGGCAGATCTCCTGTTTATGTGTTCACCATCACATCTGCCTGTTTACGTTACTGGAAAGCCACTTAAACATTGGAAGAAAGAGCTAAATTCTCTTCCAGCTCAGGTAGCAAAAGAATTTGTTGCCCGTGTTAAAACTGTGGGGCATTAAATAATGCCCTTCAGTTCCTTCAATGGAAAACTAGAAGAAAACAAGAAGTGTGCAAGAGTGAGAGGGCAGGATTTGACCTACATCATCCTACTTTTGGTGTACAGGAAGGCTGAGACAGAGCTCATCCTAGGATCTGAAATTAAAGTTAAGCTTACAAAGCAGCTAAAAACATTGATATGAGGGCTTTACTAGGATATTACAATTACATTTTTTAAAACAAACCCAACTTGACTTATACCTGCAACTGGACTCCCAAGTCCTCCAGTGTCTTTGACTGAGTCTCATTTCAGTAAATGTTAGGTAAATTTTCAGTCATCCAATTTTAGTTGTACTCTTGAATATCTGATGCTAAAAGTTGTTGCCATCACTGGGGTTTGTCTCATTTCTTACCTGATTTCATCCCTTCCAGCACTTCCACCAGATACAACCTGGGCAAACCACTGGTCCTGAAGTTATTCATAGCAGCTGGACCCTTCATGTTGTAGTTGTACCAAGAAAGCTTGGTGATAGGAAACCTACAACTACTTGTGACTACTTGTGCTTTATGCTGTATGTGTTTAAACACAAGACAGAGAGATTTTCCCTGGAGAGAGATTACAATAGAACAATTACCTTTCCTGCCCAGTATGCTCTGGTTCAGATTTTGGGATGCTCCTGTCTTGTTCTCATAGCCTGAGGAGATGCCAGGAATACCCAACAGCATTCATTGCATTCGCTGAATCTTGGAAATCTGTGGCTCTCTTACCTGCTGTAGGGAAGCTGAAACTGCAGCTGGAGTGCATTTTTCATGGCAGTGGGACAACCCTAGGATTTAGACAGCATTGTAGATAGTGAGCCTCTTACCTGTGAGACAGATTGTAGTAAAGAACCTTTCATTTACTCTCTTAGTTGGGAAGCCGAGCAAACTGGGGCAATGATGGAGTGGGAACTTGAGACTCCTGCAGCATATGAGCTGTTAACCTAAAAATGTTTCATGCTAGTTTTGCTTTTATTTCTTGCTAGGCTGCAGCTACTTGTTTCCGTGAGGAAGATCTGCACATACTTCCACAGAAAGACACAGAATGACTGAAACAGCGTGTGGCGCTTACACCTGAGGGATGTTGACACCAACGTATCAAGACCAGACTTAACAATGCCAACAACAATGCACCAGGATTACACAATTTGTTGTCAGACCTTCATAGACTTGAGGGTTTATTCTTCTCATTGTTGAAGCTGTTATCAGTTGAAGTGAATTGAGTCAGACCTTCACAGACTTGAGGTTTTGGTCTTCCCATTGTTAAAGCTGTTACCAGGTGAAGTGAGTTGAGTGTGTAAAATCTACACAATACTTACTTGTGGTCTCTTCAGGACTTAGGGTATGTGGTTTTTCATAAACAAAGTATTTTTTACATGGCAACTGTTCTAGTCCAAGGACAGACACAGCTCTGCTGTGTATTGTTGACAGGCACATATAACTTGTCAGTTTGTTACTAAATCTGTTCAAACTGTTACTAAAGCTGTTCAAACTACCACTGCTCCTGCTGGTTCTCATTTATATTATCTCTGATTTATGTACGGCCCAGTGTCATGGATTGACCCTGGCACAGTGCCAGTGCCCCCATGAAAGGTGTATTTCCAAAATGGTTACTGTGAGATGTGACCTGGAAACAGAACAAAGCAGGCTTCAACTTGGGAATGGAGGGGAAAAAACAACACTTTATTAATCTACAACATAGACACAAAAGGAAAAAAAAGAAAAAAACCACACACAACAATCCACAATGGAACACCTCCAAAACACTCTTCCTCCCCCCCACCCCTCTAACACTTAAATCCCCTCTAACACTCTGTTCTCAGTCCAATACCATCCTCCACACAAGCTCCCCCCAGTTCATCAGGAGAGAGGAGTCTCCCTCTTGCACCATGGGCCTCCCCAGGAAACACAGTAGAACTTCTGTGCTTCCATGTCACACACGGCAGCTGCTTGAAGAGAAATCTGCCATGGTGACCATCTTCCTTCCATGTCCAGTGCTCTCACCACTGTCCATGGATCCAAACTGCTTCTTAGGTCCTTTTAAGAATGCTTTTCGCCCAGTTCCAAGAAGATGGCCTTCTCTCACCATTTGGGATGCCTGTCCCCCCCATATTCACTCCCCTGGGGCCTGGGGCTCAGGAACAGAGATTCTTCGCTGAAGGCCGAGGGCTCCACCACACCCTCCCCCTCAGTCTCTGTTCCCTCTACTTCTCCTCATGGCTTTGTCACTCCTGGCTTCCGCCTCCCCCAAGGTGCAGTCTCTGCATTAAAGGAAGAAATTGGTTCCATCTCGTGGCCATGTAAGAGAAAAAGTCCGGCCCAAAGCCACTCCAATCATCTCCTCCATCTCGGGCGCTTCTCATCTGCTGACATTTCTTCACCTACTCAAGCCTTCTTCTTCTTGCCCATCCTCTGTCCCCTCTCCGTTCTCAGCTGAGGAGGATCAGTGTTTTTACAGCTTCCATTGTTTCAACACCAAAGGGGTTAAAAGCTCAGCTCGCTCTGCCAGCGACTGGGCACCTTGCCCCCCTCCCCCCCGCCCCAACCCTTCTTCTCCTGGCCATGGTGCTGGCACAAGATATTAAATTTCAAGCCAGCACAGTCTCTATCATTCTCTCCCCGGGGGGGGGGGCTGCCCAAACCATCCCAGGTCTCCTCCACCCCTGCCTCTTGCAGGGGCTCCGGCCTCCCTTCCCTCAGGCCGCATGGCCTCCCCCTCCCCCACCCAGATGCAGCTGGGCAGGGGAGAGGTCAGATCAACTCACCGGCCAGACTCAAAAGAGAAAATCCCTCCGGGAATCCTCTGCTTTTAACCCCTGTGTGTTCTCAGAGGCATATCCAGGTCCCCAGTGGCCACACCAGGTGCCAGTTTTCAAATCTGGCCACTGATTGGTTTGACCATAACTTTCCCAGAAACTCACTTCCTGGTCAAACCACGACACCCGGACTACAAGAAATAAAATACGTTGTGCTACTATAGAGCATCCATGTGTTGTCCTTCAAAGAACAGCTTTACACATAACGAACTGGTCTTCATCTGCACTCCACAAAATGCCAAATACAATGCAAAGCATGGGTTGAGGGGAAAGCAAACAGGAAAGAGTCAATACGTAATTTCTTCTAAAATTACTCAAACATTTCATGACAGTTGTTTTATAGAATAATACATTGTTGATATGAGGACAGCATGAGCCCAGAAGAAAAAAAGCAAAATTGCAATTGAAGATAACCTTTAAATTTTAAGCCTCATTCTGAGTTCCATATTTTTCTAATCAGAATAACTAACTTTCCATCTTCATTGATGCTTTATGGAAAAATTCCAGGGACTAAAAGTACAGCAGGAAGACACATTACTCAAGTCTTGTGCAGCTAGACAAAGACTCCAAGATCAGAAAGCATTATGTGTAATGAAGTCTGAATATCCCATCTTAATTTTTCCATATAGTTTTTTTAACTCTGCTGAGTCTATAACAGTTCTTATTTTTGAAGTTGCTCAGTTTTGATTTAAATGCCTTGCATGATTTCAGGTCCATTACAATTGTACATTAATTGTTCTAGAGTTGAGATACTGTGAAAAGACTGACATTGAATTTGTTTAGCTTTGTCTTTTGCCTGTTAGCTCAGGTTACTCACTTTTTAGTCTGGGTTACAGATATTTATACTACATTAGATCTTCTATCCTATTTGTAGAAAGCCCAAACATAAGACAACCACCTTGTTCTCTTCTTTCATGAGCTAAAGAGATTCTACATGCAAAATACAAAACAGCCATTGAAGTGCTTCATTCCTTCACATTAAAGAACCACAGTAGTAGCTCCACTTACATTAACACCAAAGCCACTCTCTGTCTTTACTTCACTCAGATTTATGGTTTACTTCTCTTGTCTGAAGAATCCTTTGGCAAAGCATCTTCAACCACCCACTTCTGTGCCATCCCTGGATTTTTTCGTTTGGGTCATAAATTATGTAACTCCCTGGTTGCCTCATAAGTGTGCTCTCACGTTGTATTGTGAGTGACGCAGAGGAGGATATGGGCACAAACCCAAGCAGCAAAGACAAGGCTGACCTAGGAGAGCTGATAATTCTTACATCCACGTGCCTATAACTGTGACAAATCTGTTTTGGTTGGGGTTTTGTCCCTCTAGTTGTAATATCATTATGAAAAAAATACCAGTTTATTCTCCTATACCTGTTCTTGCCAGAGGTGTTAAGTATCCAAAAACCAGACTACTGATAGTCTGTGTGACTGTAAAGCCAGCTCCAGCAACAGCCAGGTAGGCTGTGTTGACAGGAGTTTAGCAGATACAGTCAGAGTGTATTAGTGAATTATTCAGTGTCGCTATTATTTTTGTTCTGCTGATTTTCATAGATTCACTGACAGAGGAAGTGATAGTTTGTATACTGAGATCAAGAGACCTGTGACTGGCATAACTGCAATGAGTTCTTGTTTGCTTGAATGGACTGATTTGCTGCTGGTACCTGACAGCAAGGCAATTATATGAAAATTGGAACTGTTACATCATAAGGAATTGGCTGTTTGTACACATCCAGTTGTTTGAAGAAGCAGGACTGGAAGAGTGATAAAGAGAAAGCTGATGTTTGCACAAGTTAGTAGGGGGAAAACAATCACTGTAAGTGTGAAAGAACAAAGTTCATTGCATAAGACAGGCAAGTGTCTGGAGAAACTAATACTCATCCAGTTGTTACATGCTTAGAAGAAAGAGCAGGGCTTGGGAGGCCCATGCTGCACCTTTCTATCAGACTCACATCTATATACTCCTATTTTTTTCCCTCTGTGCAAAGGGACAGCTGTCCATGCTTGCCAATTCATTCTGCTTACGAGAGGGTGTGAATTTGCAGGCTGTTCCTAATTCTTCTCTTTGTGGACACTCTTCTTCCACCTGTTTTGATTTAACCCAATCAACTCCTGAAAATAAGTCAGTTTTGAGATGACACAGTATGGAGATCAATCGAAATGAGGTTTTCTTGTTTCAGAATAAGCCTGAATAAGTTTCAGGTTTTGCACTGGGTTGCTCAGAAACAGCTGTTCTGAAAGAACAGCTATTCAAACAGCCCTATAGTAACTCCACTATGGAGGTGAATCTAGAAGAAAGTAACGCAAGACTGCTGGGGGAGTGGTATAACATTAAAGTAAGGATATTGTCAAGCATGAAGGCAGCAGGGAAAAAATTGTCCATGGAAATTAATTTCTTAACTTCCTCATCTCAGCACCCCCAGCCATACCCATTAGAAAGCATGACACAGAGAAGGGCTCTGGTTTTGAGTCACACAGCCTATGGTTTGGCTGTCGATGTGCTTCTGCCCATCAAGGGCTGAAGGGACCCCTGCTGCTGCTCCTGTTTTCTGGCGGCAGAGCCCTCCTCACCGCTCTGCCGAGCGAGAAAGAATTGCACTGCCTATGGATTTGTACAAAGCCGTGCTGCTCTGTTTTCCTGCCGCATGCTGCCCCATGGAACCGCGGGAATTCCCGCAGTGGCCGCGTTCCTTGCCCCAGAGGGTCCGTGGGGCTGTGCCTGCATCCCCGCGCCTCCCCTACTGTGGCACAGCCCTGCCCCGCAGCCGCCACCCGCTTCTGTCCCCGCTGCTGCCCCTGAGGGCCCTACTGGGTCCCCTACTGTGCTCACGCAGCTGAAGTGCTCGAAAAGCCATGTTTTGGCCGTGCTTTTATGGGCTTGCTGTGCACCCAGCAGGGACACCACCTTGGACCACCCTTACCACAGGGCGTGCGTGCAGCCTTCCTTTTCATTTTCTCCCTGGGAGACGGAGAAGAGTGAGTTTTAAATACAATGCTGCGAGTTCAATGCTGCTAAGCAGAGCCTGTCTGATTGCAGATGCAGCTGGAGCTCCTGGCTTAGTCCTGGCACAAGCAAGTTAAGGACAAAAGGTCTTCGCTCCTCTTATGCAAAGAGACAATTTCTGTGGCAGCTGAGGGCAGTATTAGTATTCATGCCTTGGCTGGTCTGGCAGCAAGGCAGCTAACTTGATATTAACTGTGGCACAATGACTGAGGTTTATGGGCTGTTTCTTAATATATACCACAGGTACCCAACAAATGTTTCTTAATCCTATTTTCCTTGGGGTACCTGCTGCTCCAACAATGGCCTTGGGTTTTTCTTGCAATGGTGGTGGTTTTTTAAGAGTCACAGGCAGGTTCCCTACTTGGCTCATTTATTGTTGTGTTGTAATTTTGTGTTGGTTTATTTTCCAGATGACCAAAGTTCCTCTTAAACTCAAGTCATCTGTGTTTACAAATATTTTATTGTGTAATATACTAAAGCTTTTTCCCAGCATTTGAACTGGACCCTAGATTTGCTGCTGAGACATTTCCACATTGTATGCATTAGAAATGTGTTACCCTGAATGACTAATGGAAATTATTTCTGCTCCAGGAAGCAAAATGATGCTGAGTGAAAGAGAGAAGAGGGTTTATATGGAAAGAAGAGTATATTCCCCTTTGCTCAGGCCTGCTGAAATGGTCTCTCCCCTGCCCCCTTGTCGTGTATCTCACCACAGCACAAGGGTGTGCCAGAACATGTTCCCACAACCTTTCAACCCATTCAGCACAGCCTGCAACTTTCCTGGCTATTTTTGTGTACTCCACTCAATGATTAAGTGCCCAGGACTGTGATAATACATCCTTTCAGCACTGGCAACCAACAAAATGCAATCTCAGCTGCTCACAAACAGCCTTTCCAGTTCTTCTTCCTTAAAAAAATTGGATTATTGATAGATTATCCTTCTGATCATAAGAGTGTAAACTTGGAGATGTGTTCTTCCTGGCAAGGACTTCATCTCTTAGTAATCAAGGATTATTCTTGTTGACAGTAGGGGTTCTGCATCTAACTGAAGCCCCTTGCAGGCTGCCTTTGCCTGCTATAAACGAAGTGTCTCATCTGCAGCTGAAGATTAACCACGTCTGGGTCAAAACAGGGCAGCTATTCGATTTTACAAAGCTGTAGCACGCAGTGGTTTCCTGAACACCTCTGGTTGTTTAGTGGTATTTTAGCTTTTCTTCAGCTTCTCAGCTTATTTACCAAACAGGCTATAACCCTGCTGATGATTTATCCTTGGTAGAAAAGCCCCTTCTCTCTCTGACGTCTGAGTTTTTCCATTGCTCAGCCACAATTGGGTGCTGTGAGCCCCCACTCCAACAGCAAGATTAATTCAATCTCATATTGACCAGGTGAAAGGGTTTGCCATCAATTCACTGTGGTTCATTGTTCTTGTCAACACCAGAACAGAGTCTTGTGGTCTGGGTCGGGGTGCAATGATACCACCTCAATAAACTATCTCAGTTGCTCCTTCAGGATCAGCTGACAGAGAGCAAGGCACAGCACATCCATTGCAGCTGACTGACAGCTTGCTGGCAGCTCACAACCCAAATCACGCCTGCTTCACATTATACCCTGGTGAACTAATAAAAATAAAACAACAAAATGGGAGCTCTACCACTGAGCAAAGTAGGGGAGCATCAGCCACTGCAATGTGGGCAGGACGTGACAAAGTCAGAAATTGGAGCTTTTGGTTCCACCTTCCCACTCACCTTCAGGAGTGCCTGAATCCTTGAGGAGCCTTCATTGCCTGAGCTTCCAGGCAGGCTCTGTAGCAATGTTTGAAGGAGTTGGTCTTCCAAGGACCTCTGGCACAGTGAACATTTCAACATAAAGCTTGACTCACTAAACAGAGCAGGGGTTAAGTGTAGGGATCCACACTGAGGATCTGGCCCTGCACATACCTGCAGAGATGGGTGATTTTTGATGCCAAGGTCACCTGCTAGGATCAGGGTAAGGCAGAAGAAGAAAGCATTCCCCTGATGTGCTGTCTCTGATTCTGCAAGTCATATCCTCTGAGCACCACATGGCAGCCAGAGGAAAGTCTCTGTCCAGAAGCAGAAAAGGAGGCTGTTTTGGGACCTGTCAGCCATGGCCAATAGGAGTTATACAGGCAAAGGGCCAGACTCCCACAGATATAAATCAGTCAGGCTCCACTGACATCACAGCTCTGCTCGTTCACACTAAGGGAAGGCGTTGCTCACTGTATTTCAGGTGTTAGATTCTAATTTATACTCACTCTCCCACTACAATGTAAATCACATTCATTGGCAGGGTCTTGGCTGAAGAGGGTGCTGCATTATACCTCTGGTTTCATTCTAAAAAGTAAAAGCAAAACCTTAGCTTAGCCCTTCCAAACTATGGTATGAAAATGCATGCCAAAACTGCGCTGTAAAAATATTTTGAATGTTAAAAATAGAGTGGCATTTGAATAGCTGTTGAAAGGGGAAGCAGTCCCAACTAAACCTGGCACAACCAAAGCTGTTTATTTTCCCTACACTTACTTCCAAGCAGGTTCCAGCACACGGGGATATCATTTCCTCATAGGGTCTTTGTATCCCAGGTACCACTGGTGGCAGCTCCCAGTGTAACTGTAGCTGGTTTCCCACTGCTGTCACCTGCCTTCCTGGCCTGGCATCCAGTCTGGGCATTGTCATCATCAAACTGGAAACTTTTTCACCACAGGAAACTATGAAGCTTGAGTTAATGAGAACAAAAATCTCACTTAGGGAAAGACTAGCATCTTCAAATTTTAGCCTCTGAAACTCCCCTATGCTATTTTAAAGGCAGAACCTACCGATTTATCAAATCATCAGACAGATCAATGCATGCAAACACTGTCTGCTTTTTCAGTGCTCTGTGCCGTGTGCTTGCACATTGCTCATTTTCCACACTGAAGTCATGCTGTGCTAAATCAAACATTCATATGTAAGACTCTGCAGCATCCCATCCATGGCAAAATAATGATACCTTAGAAGCATATTTTCCCAGCTCAACTCTTAAGTACCAATGTATTTTTATACAGTCAATATTCATCTTTAAATATGAGAGATCTACAGAACTTCTTACAAATCTTTTGAAGGGCCAGGGCATGGGGCAAGTGGAAGTGCCACACTGTGGAGAGGGGAACTGATATCAAGAAGAGTGATGAAGTCAATATTTTATTAAGCCAATGGATAGACAGAAAAGCAGTAGATAAATAATCACACATTATTCTTGTCCAATTTAGGCTTCAAACCATCATTAGCAAGAAAGTGCTGCCAGTAGAATTGTGAATGTCTTCTGTGATATTTTACATGACCATATTTGTGTGTGTTTCTAAACAAAATCTCATCTGCATCACACTGCAACAGCCAGCTTCACACTTTTTCAGGGCAAAAAGCTTCACCTTTGTTCTTTCTTGCCAGTATGCCTCACTTAAATTGTGCCTGGGTTTTTGATGACTGCCTGAGGTGGTTTCTCTGTGTGCTAGAAGAATAATTTCAAAAGGCTTATTTGTTCTAAAGTGCACCAGAAGAATGCAGGGAAGTGCACTGGCAAGGGAAAAGATAAGCAGAGCAAACAAAAAGAGCAGTTTAATCTTGCTCAGCTGTATCTCAGCTGCACTTCTACTTTCTCTGGGCAGTTTTGACACAATCATGATGCAAGCGGATGGCAAGGAAGTGAAATTTGCAGTAGCACCCAACCGCACCTTGAAACAAGACCAAAACAGCCACAGAAAAGGAAAGCCTTGCTCACCAAGCCATAACACACAACAAAAATTTGCTCCACCACGGCTGCAATTTGTTGGTAGTCTCTTACATTTCTGTATCTATAGTGTATAGCAGGAAGCTATCAACTGCATTATCACAGATAGTGGGTTTTACTCAGCAAGGCTGCAGATGAGTCATTAGATCCACCAGTACAAGTTCTGTGTGCTGTTTCATGCCAGGCACACCCTGACGAGCCAGGGCAGCAGGGTGGCCATACCCCTGGGGATGCTCACAGGACAAGAGGCTGGAGCTGAACCCTGTTCTTGCCAGCAGCAAGCTCTCTGCAGGTAGTTTGACATTTTTCTCTTTGTTTCTCTTCCTTTGTAAAGCTATTCCTCTCTATTTCATCTGATACTGTTGGTGTCTCCCACTGCAAAGCGTTTTAAAATCATTGCATGGAAGGACATCTATGGAGATGCACTTTACAGCTCCAGGGTAACTGGTGGAATGAGGAGAAAGCACATTGCCCCCACCAAATCCACAGAGCTAATGTAATTACAGGCTTTCTAGCTCACAGCTGGGGAAGCTAAAAAAAAAAAAAGCTTCATGGTGAACTCTCCTTCTTTCTGGCATCTCATTGTGGAAAAGGGCGGGGAAACCCAGGAAAGGATCACTACAGTAGGGCTGTGAAATAATATTTAAATCAATATCCTAAAGCAATAAAAGGGGTTTGCTTCACAGGATGATTTCTTTATGGTGGACCTTTTATTATACTGGTTCAGGTTTGCTGAAGCCTCCAGAAAATGTCATATGGTCCAAATGAGTAAGTACTTAATCAGTAAAAAACCCTTCTCACTCTTTGCATGTTCTTGCAGTGCTGCCACAAGCCACCCAAAAAAGCAATCTTGGGCCCGGGAATCCCCTGTCCACAGCAAGACCTGTGTCCTGTTCCCAGGAGGCTGCCTGGCTCCAGCAGAGTCCCTGGGGCTGCACTGCTGAGCCTGCACCTTGGGCTTGGCTTTTAGTCTCAGTGCTATTTACCAGAACCTACCCTTGGACCAAAGCAGGTTTCCCTCCTCCACTGCAACGACTTGGAAAAACATGGACTTATTTCAGATAAAGCCGCAAGAGGTGAATGATTTGAGGTGCGTCACAGCTGATTAACAAAAATCCTCAGTAAGAATAAGCCTCCCCTTTGAGCTACTTTGAAATAACCTTTAGCACAAATGTCTCTCCAGGCTCAGGACAGCTGAATGCAAAGCAGACAGGTCCCAAGAGCTCGAAGAGTTCTCCCCCACACTCTTATACTTCCTCTTTATCTTTTTGCCATGATGTATTCGCATTTAAAAGTAACAAATGGGCAAAAATTACACCTTGTGGGAAGTTTATCTCTGTTTACATGTTCTGCCTTCTTTTTTTAGCAGGATGCTTCCTGTATGCTCAGGGAAGTCAGTCACTGTTTCTGGTAAACTACATTCCCAGAAGAGAAGGGAGCGCAGGATGGGCAGTTTCTGTAAAAGTAGCTAAGTGGCCCCTGACAGCACAGGGATTCAAAGGGAAGAATTTTTTTTTCATGCAGTGTAGCTATGATATTTTCTAAAAAAATCCTTTTGCCAGGATTTTTCTCCTGAGGAACCTCAGGAAAGAAATGTAAACAATAACTATCTGCTGCTGTGGAATGCAACAGGTGCATCTTCCATTGGTCCATGTGGATTGTTTTCAATTGATGACCAATCACAGCCACCTGTGCCGAGGCTGTGAGGAGTCACAAGATTTTGTTATGCATTCTATTCTTGTTCTTTCAAGCCTTCTGATGATCTTTTCTCTCTATTCTTTTAGTATAGTTTTAATGTAATATTTTAATATAATATATATCATAATATAATAAACCAGCCTTCTAAGAATATGGAGTCAAACCTCACATCTCCACACATGGAGAGTTCCCAACAATGCAGGAATCCCCCTCTCTTCAGGCCTCCTGAGACGCTGGCAGGGTGAGCACAGCATCTCTTGTTGCAAACCCGTGCCTCAGAGATGCAGCTGCTGAGTTCAAGCGTCAGGGTGAAAGGAAGGTCACAACCACAGTTCTGTGCCACCTTCAGCTGCAGAGAGAGGCCCTTGGGCCAGCTCTCCTCCCTCTTTTTGGAGGCAAAGGTCGGGGCACTGCCCTCCTGCCCCCAGAGACACCCAGGGAGAGGGGAGGGAAACCCTGGGGAGCAGCAATGCCTAAGGCCCTGCACAGCCCCGTGTGCCATTTGGGTTCAGCATCCCCAGATTCAGGTGGGAGAGCAGAGGACATCCCTCCTTCCTCCATCTTCCAGCACCACCATGGGTCATTTGGCTCCTCAGTGTCCAGGACCTGGCTGGAGACCTCCCGCCCACAGAGCTAGCAGAGGCTGTGGTCATTCTTTCCATGTGATAAATATGGTAACAGAGTTTGCACAAGGTCAGAGCTGGGAATAAATTCCATTGCTCAAATAGGAGAGAGCTAAGTTTCATTCACTTGCCCCTGTTCCAGCTCCGTGTCAACGCTGTTTGTTAAGGGTGACCTATTACAGGTGACCTACAGGCTGCTCTGGAAACCAAATTCACTTTTAATCTGTCCTCCAAGCTGGCAAAAGCCCCTTAGTAGAGGCAGTGACCGAGCACAGTGGATGTGTTTGCTCCCAGCAGGGCTGGGGGTGCTGCACAGGCTGCTCCTTTGGGCACCACCGTGGACACAGCACAGGGCCAGGCACAGCACACTCTGGAGATACAGGATCTCTGCCTGTGACTCTGCCATGGACCCAAATGAGGTGGCAGAGTGCTGATCTTGGCTGCCTTTACTGCATCCAGAGGTCATCCGCTTGCCGCTGGCACTGCTCTCCCAGGCATGCCAAGCTGCCAGCCCAGCATCTCCACACGGCCACTGGGCAGCCCCAGAGGAACATGCCCTGCTCCCAAAAGGCTCATCTTGGCTCCAGTGGGAAAATCCCTTTCGTGCAGCTGGATGTTGAAAATATGCCCAATCACTTGCCAAAAAAACTAGCAGTGGGATGCTGTGCTAATAGATGCACAGACACAGAATTATGCATCACAGCCAGTTACAAATAAATAAGTAAATAAATAAATAAATAAATATCTGACACTTCAACAGCCCTGAGCACTCGCCCTTGCAACTTACAAGAGGGAGTAAAAGGACACTAAATGTTCCATGTGTGGTGCATTTTACATATGGCAATTGTGTATTGAAGACCATTAATCTCTGCTACCTGTTTTTCCCAGATCACATAGAAAAGACTTATTTTGGAATACCTGAAATATGCGAGTGTTGTCCAAGTTAATAAATTATGGGTAAATCAACTGTCCATATGTATAACAACTATTTGGTGAATATGAGAAAGGAAAAAATTCTCATCTGAACACAGCTGATGGCTTTTACAAGGTCCTGAGTAGGAGGTTACCTAACAAACACACATTTTATTTGAATGATGGATCTGCCTCACATCTGTGCACTAGTGTTTGAGATCTGCTCAGATTCATCCTGCAGTTGAGGTTAAATTAGTATTTATACACATTTATCACTGGTTGAACAGCCAAGAGTGTCAGTTCAGGTAATGATGTTTGGAATAGGGGGAATACACCATGGAATAATAAAATAGCATTCTGAGCAATCAGACAATGGATCATGTTGGATGGTGTGAATTCAAAATATTAAAACTGCACCAAGTGAAGGTGCTTCATCCTCCTGCTTGTTTGGATACTGAAGAAAACAATTCTCTGTTTTTGTTATCAAGAAATTGCACTAAGTGAGATTTAGGTCACTCCTTCCTAAACCATACCTGTTCATTAATTAAATTTTGAGAATTTAGAGGAAAATGTCTTTTTTACGCTTTGATATATGGATGGAGAGGGAAAATGTGTTTTTAGGATGGCAGGTGGTGTAATTTACATGAGGAAACACTGAAAATTGATCTCTCAAATCCAATAGCTCACCACTGTACAAATGTAGAGCTACTGTAGTCTCAGTTTGCAGAAATTTTAAGACTTCAGAAAAACATGGCAAATTACAATCATTTCTAGATCTCCTACCACACATTACTAAATTTTAAATTGTCATCCATACATGTACCACAACAAAAGACAATTCCTGCCCTAAGGAATTATCAAATCTAATTGACTGATGAACGTATAACCTATTACAGGTAAGCCACTTCCATATTTTAGAAGTATCTAATTAGACTTGAAAACATGCCTGCAGAATCTGCTGGTACCCTGTATTTATACAGATACAACTTCTCTAACTGATTTAGGAGGGAATATGCATGCCCAGTACACACCAGCAATGCTTGCTGATAGGTTTGCACTGTGCTCCTCCAATCTTCCTCTAGGGGCCCTAGGGCCAATCTGAAATCTGTACGCTGTTTATTTTCATTTTAGGCTTCGTCAGTGACCACATCACTTGTTCACTGACAGCACAATCGAGAGCCTCTGTCGCTGGAGTTTTCTCTTCTTAGAGGCTATTTGAGAAAATTTGGGTGCCAAGGTGATAAGCATCACACACGTCTGTAAAGCAGGCTAGCAGGGCTCACATCTGATGAAGGTGGTGTGAGGGGAGAGGCTAAGGCTATCTTGGGAGAGCATAAACAAAGATATCTCCACAAGGAGTAAACACATCCATCTCTTGGCAGGGAAGAAGGGTGGGAATTACATCTGAATTAACGTTCTCTGCTTGCATTGCAAAAGATTTAATGTGTTAGTTGAATGAATTTAAAGAGACATCCGGATGTTTACAAAGATCTTCTTTCTGTTTTCTATTCTAAATACAATCTCCTTTTAAATACTGAGCCTTAAGCCAAATGTTTAAGCCTTTAATAAGAATTTTGACTAAGTAATAAAATTAATAATGACTTCACGTTTTGGCCATGGGTAAAAACAAATCTTCCTCCTGTGACAGAGAAGAATAATCCATTGATATGAAGTATCTAAATGGTCATTGACACAATAAATAATTTCATAAATCCCTGACCACTGATCTTTCAAACACTTTGTAGTTTGAAACAGATACACTGCATGCTTTAGAAAGTCCTGAATTATGCACTTTTTCCAACCCAAGTATGCAAATCTCTCATGTGATTAACACTTGTTTTTAAGACAAAGCTTTGAGAGAGAGTGAGATTAGCTGGCCTATAGTGAGATAGTTCTCTCCTGAGCAGATGTGCTGGGAAAGCAAAGGGCACTTCTGACACATCTGTCCAGAGGCAGCAGCAGTCTGGCTCTCCTCTCTGGTTGGTGGCACCAAAATATTCCCGTTGCATCACTGCCATCAATAAATCATCCTCTCCCTCATTACATATTAGGTGATATTACTGTGTTTACATAAAGTGTAATCAATGCTGCTGACTCAAACAATTCCCAGTTGGTGCAGCAGAGGATGTCCCTACAGTCACCAGGGCCTGGCCCACACACATTACAGGAAGTTAAATACCAGTAAAACAGAGTACTTGCATTGTAGTTTCTGTCCATGACTGCTCTCAGTGAATTATCTTCTCTCCCGTTGTATTTCAGAGATCTCTTCAGTGGAGAGGTTTTTCTCCTCCTGGATACTGTACAGTATCTAAGTGACAAGCAGAGGACACTTCAGTAGGAAAAAAATAAATCCCAGGTAATCTGCTGAATTTGATTACTTTACTGAAGGTGATATTCCTTTCCCAAGTTGCTTTAGCATCTCTGAACTGTGCCAAAATTTCTTCTCCTGGGTGGCTGAGGTAGAACACTTAGTATTTCCTAAAGGATATGGAGTGAAATTCATCCTCAAGATGCACAGTAAGAGATGAATCCACGAATCTTCTGAATAGCTTTGTGTTTGTCACCCCAATGCTGCATCACCTGGCCAGGAGTGTGTGTGCTTTTTTAGGAACATCTATGAACTGATGGGAGATACAGGGAGGACAACAAACTGGGATTGGCCAAGCCAAGCAATATACTTCCCTCACCTAGATACCTGGACAAGTGTAATCAAGGAAAGCAACAGAATATTTCAAGTCTAAAATCTACAACAAAAATCCTTCAACAGTATTGAAATTTAACATATTGATACTCAACAAATCTAAAATCTTTCAACAGTATTGAAATAAAAGACAGATTAGAGCATATTTCCTTAAGCTAGGCTTGGATCAGTAAACAATATATTCTGAAGGACGAATTATTAAAAATCAGTAAATTAGCCCATTTTAAACAAAACTAATTTTTTTTTTCAAATATACTGGAGGAAAAAAAAAAAAAAGTGGGTAGCTGTATTTGTGTAAAATCCCCTCCCTGCTTCCCCTCCCTGTATTTTGTAGAGGAACAAAGCTCTTATCTTGGATATTTAAATTCCACAAACCCAACAACAATGGAGTGCTCATCCCCGTGATGTCTGAATTTCCTGTGTGGCTCAGACCCCTCCTAAGTGAGATATCCTTTATCACAGACCAGCCACTTTTGAAGCTGCAAGAAATCCCTGTAAAATGGTGGGAGAGTTTTTTATATCACTGCTGATATCTCTTCTAGCCTCCATCCCAAGGCAATCTGAGAGAGGTACACGTGGGCTGACTACACCTCCCCTTGGGAGGTGCAGCACTTGGCACTATCTACTGCAACCGTGAGGGTCCCTTCAGTGAACTGAAGCCTAATTCTGTTGCATCAGGCAAAAAGCCTGATAAAGCCTTTAAAAAGAAGGACCAAAAAAAAGTGTGCATTATTTTTATTCCTGTGCTGGCAAACACAGTTTTACACAAGAGTGGAAGGAAGGAAGTGAAGAAAGAGAGTTGTTGTGCTCTCTCACTCACATCAACAACTTTCTGGAGCTCCTCAGGCTGGTGAGAGTGGCATCTCAAATGTACTCTGAGAAGTAAACAAAGCTCTGGTTGTATCAAGGATATGGAGGGCAGTATTAATCACATCTCAGTGTACCTCTTTGTCTTTCCGGTTCAGACCCTATATGCAAATATCAGACATATCAACAAATAAAATATGCTATGTATCAGTACCATGACTGTGCTTCCAAAGGGGATGAAGCTACTTTACCAAGTAGCTGCCCAGAGTTATGCTTGTTCTATGAGTCAGCTTTTGCTGCACACAACTTCCACTGGTGTAAGACCTACCTACTGCACACCTCGGCTAAATTAATTGCTTGTCCTTATCAGCTACATTGTTTGCAGTTCTGTTTCTCCTGACCTCAGACACATTTATTGTCAGAGGGGAGTTGATGCACAAATGGCATGTTTTTCAGCAGTGTGTCTGTTCCTTGAAAGGAAGGTAGTTTGCTGATTTTTCTACAAAAATTTTCTAATGATACCTGTTTTTCCACAGTAAGTGAAGGATCTCTTTTCAGCCTTTACACGCACTCTTACGGCTCTGAAATAGGTGCCCCTTCAACAGACCCTGCACAGCTGGACCCCAGTTGTGGGCAAGTGCCTCCCTTTCCACAGAGAGATTTAAAAGATCCTAAAAGCTAATCAGGCACTGGCCTACAATTAAACATCCAAGCCTCTATCTTCAAAAGTTTTCACCTTGTGCTGCAATCACCACTCTTCCTCACTGCCAACAGTGCTAGTCCCAGGATGATGCCTGACACCTTCCTGGTGGTCCCAATGAGGAAGAAAGAAATGGAACAAGGATTGTAAGGGTCCACCCAGCTCTGGGTGCATTTTGGCTGTTTTCATTTTAAGTTCAAAGCCTTCTACATGGCAGCTGATTGGGAGACTTTCCAAAATCTACAGGAGGCTGGGAAGGAATCCAGCATCACAAAGAGTACCCTGAGAGAAACAGAAGCATTGGCAAGTAAGCATATGTGAAACGTACCCCTTTTTGTCACAACCAGAGGCACTGTTTTCCCAACAAACACCCAATCCATCTGGTAAAGAACAGCCCCTACCTGTCTCCGTGGATATGATCCTTGCTGCCCAGACAAAGGGAGTTTTAAGCAAGCAATCCCTCTACCCTATACATTGCCCTCTTCTTACCCGGTTACCTTTCCAGTATTGCTACCCTTTTGTAACAGATGATATTTTTCTGACATCCTAGACCTACAAAATGATAGCAGAGTCATGCAAATAGGTTCATTTGCAGAGATAAGAATTCATCATGAGCACTGTTTTACAGGACTGGGCCTCATATTTTTCTTTCAACTCTTTGCAACAATTTCTCTCCTGCCAAATCCCTTTCTGTCCAGCTCCTGCTCTTACATTCAGACTCCATTTCCTGTGGCTTTGGTTTGGCTGTAGTTTATACTCTCTTTTTCTTCTTAATCCCTCAACTTTCTTTTGCTGTATTTTATTTTTGCTCCTCAAGCTCCTAATAGTGTTTCTGTAATCAGATTTCTTCTGCACAGCTTCTGAAAAGGCAACACTGCAGGTCTGTCTCAGAGCATTAGCTTGCAAGCATTAGAAGAGGCAGAGAAAAACCCTCTGTGTCTAAATCCTGCCATTTAAACTACTATAATGGATGATGTTCACAGAAAGTCCTTTAAATATTTTTAAAGGGTATCTCAAGTGTCATACACGCTGCAGGCACAGACTTTTTAAGTCAAGGATTTACACTGACATCGGTGTCTCCTCAATTTTCTTCATAAAGCAACGTGCCCAGCTCTTTCCTGCTATGTCCTTGCCTTTCTCCAGTGGCTGCAATAACACCAGAAGTAATTCAGAGGAGCAAGAAAGAGGCTCCTGCTTTGTGTATAGCAGTGAAAAGCCCAAGGACAGAGCAAGTCAGTGCTTCTGGCAGCACAGCACAGGATAATTAGACAGCCCTGGTTACACATCCGTTGGTGCAGGAATGGCATACTTTCCTGGTGAGCTGTCAGGTAATAAAGCTTGCATGCTTACACGTCCATTATGAAAAGGCTTATTAAGAGCCTCTCCTCCAGCAGGAATGCTGTAGTATACATGTAAATAAGTCTGTGGTCACCCAGCACTTCGCAGGTATCCAGCTGCGCACTCAGCACACATGGAGCACACAAAGCTGTGCCAGCCTCCCAGGCAGAATCCAAATATTCCTGCTTAGAGAAGCAAGATCCTTTTAGCTGGAGCAAAGACAAGGCCCATTTGCTTTTAGCACTGTTTGAACCACAGGGGAAAAAAAAGCTGTTTCTCATTCTCTTCAAAGAAAAATGGTTGCACATATTTCTCCAGGCCCCCAAGGAATATTTTGTCTCCATCTAAAATCCTCCAGATTACTTCATGAGCTTCTTAGCCAGTATCTCATTGATTACTGTTGCTATAACTCCTCCTAAACAGATAAAATATTTCAGCTGCTTCAGAGAAATGTCCCCTCTCTGCACTGACGTGTGTAGAAAATGCCTCTCGTAACTTCTGAATGTGGCTTAATCTTCCCCAAGGGCTGAGGCATGACAATCCTCTGCTATTCCTCTCCCTGGTGTTTAGAATCATGCTTCTGCCTTTGGCAAAGGATGAGGGAAGTCAGAATCTTCCCCCATACATTTTGTTGAAGCTACACTATTTCAGACAGGTTATTAATGTTAATATTATTAATTGTTTGAGAACATATTTTTTAATGCCTTATAATATTTATGGACTTTATTGTCCATAAATGTACTACTCCCTTCTAGCTACTAACTACTCCCTTCAGACATACTTCCTTTGAAGCAGCAGGTACCGGGTAAATGCTTCAAAACTCAGGAGCTGCTAGGGTTTAGAATGCGTGTGATGATGATTAGTATTTCTTTCAGGAGCTTCATGTTTCTGAGATATTCTTAACATTGGACTCTTGCTTCTGTCAGACGCTCAAAACTCCCATGGGATTTAGGGAAGTTGCAGTCCAGCCAAGTCCACTTATTCCCACAGTTCACTTTCCACACCTCATTAAAAAAGTGATTCAGCATTTCTCTTCAAAGCTTCAGCAGCCCAGCACATTAAAAAAGAAACCCTTCAGAAACAAACCCACATATGCTGTTAAGCACATAGAGTACTCTCAGTGGGATTATAAGGCAATAAGGAAATATTTTTGGGTAAAACACCAAAACATTTTTAAAAAGCAATGCAATACAAATGCGGCCAGCAGCTCCACATGACTCCAAACAACACTCCAAGGTCTTCAAGGATTCATCTATGCTTACCAGTTCTGCTACTTTAATTATGCTAACACAGAGCAGTATAATGCCTTTCTGACACAGTAGCAAGTATACTGGTACAGTTTAGTCCAGTTACACACATTGAGAGTGCATACTTATTTATATCTTCGTATGCAGAGTGCAGATTTTACTGGCTATATGTATATCTATTTATCTATCTATCTCAAAAGAAAAATCATATGCTTGTTAATAAAACCTCTGTGTCAATTAGGTAGAAGTCCCAACTAAATTCACATTTACTTGAACTTGCTTATTTCTCTCTCTTAGTTCTCCTGGGGTTTTCTTTGGAGATCTCTTTGTCATGAGCCCCCTTTGCCTTCCCTGCTGCAATTTTCTGTGTGATGCTGCAGCTGCCAAACCTCTTCCCAGGTTTGATTCCAGGCTTGACTCCTCCCAGTCCTCTTGCAACATTTTCAGATCAAACCTATGTGTATGATCATCTAAATTCCATTTTTCCTGACAACATTCACTTCCTCTTTATTCCTGTGAGTTGGGTTAACAAACCAGCTGGAGCAGAAGGCCAGCATGAGCCCGGTTATTCCAGCAGGACAGGTGGGTGTTAAGCAATACTGTTACCTGCTTATTCCTGCATTTCCATATAGAAAGGTAGGGAACAAATACAATTTGAGAGAGGTAGTTTTCTTCTTACCACCAGACTGCCTCACCAGCCTATTTTCCATTGCAAAGAGGTCTCCTTAAGTGCAGATCTTGTTTTTCCCCATGTAGGTTCTCTCTGAGGTTCTTGCACATTCAGATTTATCAGACATTTGAATCAGAAATAAACAGCCACCCCACAAATCTGGGTAAGGTACCTACATGTGTACATCTATCTTCCCTACTTCTGTGGTAATAGCGACATAATTACTCCTGACTGTCTCCGTCTCTCTGGGAGCCCCCCAGGAACCCCGGCCAGCCCCGACTCGGCAGACAGCGGGGGGACACTCTCCAGTGCCCCAAGGATACTGAAGGCAGCTAGGCTAGTCGCCTTTGCAGCAGAGGAGATGCTAGAGACATCGGTAGAGGATGAAAGGGCTGACTCTTAGCAGGGGCTAATCCAAGTTTTATTCAGAGTTCCTGGGAGCTCCCCACCTCAGGAGGCCTCCTGCTCAGAGTGCCTGGGTGAGGAGCCAAGGTTACATTTAAAGGGAGGTGTGAACGGAAAAGTAGATAAATTTGCTGACCAATAAAGAAACTTCAGGGATGAACACTTAGGGAATGGACATTTGGGATAGCGTATGGGGCAGCACTTGGGGGTTGACCCCTGGCCTCTGACTAATGACTCGATGATCTGGACCGAAAGTTCTGCATAGAGAGGATGGGATGCTGAGTGACTGACAAGAGAGCCGGGGCGGGGATTTGGGGATGATCTCAACAAAGGAGAGGGACTACACAGATAAAGGGAGGGGGGGAAATCAGGGGTAAACCATTTGGGAAAAATAAGGGGATACAAAACCAAAACCATTACAAAGTATAAAAATACACTACAACATTGACAACAGGAAATCACTACTGGAGTAACACCTCCGTGCCTCCTGAAGGGAGTCAGCATCCCCTCAAGCCCTGTGCACACATCAACCTGTCCTTCTCTGAGGCAGTCACAAGCTGGAGGCAAAAAGAGAGATAGTCTTCCATTTGAAGCAAAGACAGTCACCACCTCTGAGCACGTCTTCATGCCACAGCTGGCACTGGCCATTTGCTGAGAAGTCTGAGAGCCCAGGCTCATCTATTACAAATTAGTATGGAGAACTGTCTGCTTATGTTAGCCACAGCCTGACTGTCTGGGGAAAAGTCCTACAACTCTTTGGACTTGTAAACTTGCAGATGATGTCTCTGCCCATTGTGTCAGCTGCAGAAACTGTTGTATTTCCAAAAGGGAAGCGTGAGAAGGACATTGGAAAGCTGCCTGCATTTCACTAATGTCCTCCTTGCAGCTGCTGTAAAACACACTTAGGGAACTAATCTGCAACTCCAGACAAGAAAAATCACTTTTGCCTGAAACACTCTCAAGCTTTTATCTCTGGGAGCTGGGGCAGAAAAGGGCTGCACAGCGCTCAGTATGGTGGGTGCTTGATCCCTGATTACTTTGTGTCTGTCATTTAAACAACCTAGGGGAAAAAACAAGGCAAGGACCTAACTGATGTGACTATTACAGAAAAAAAAAAAGCCAAGGTTAGAAATCTGATTTCCTTCATATTTACTCCAGTTGAGTGAGAACAGACACACTGCAAAACAGTGTCAGGAGCAGGAAACTGAAGCTCCATACTGACTCAACATCAGCCTGAATCCTGCGATGACCCAGATCACGAAGATTAAAAGCAACACAATCCCTGAACTAATGAAGTGGGTAAGTGGATAGGACTTAATGACAGTGTGATACTTGGGTTATGGTTTGTGTGCAGTTAAGAGGAACTCCTTGGATAACTGATGAATTTATTTGTTCTCCTTTTTCTTAGCCTCTCCAGAACCAGCACTCATACTCTCAGAGTCTTGATCCTGCCAACAATTCAGAGAGGGATGCTAAATGTCAGAAATGCAGTACTGAAATGGCTTGAAATGGCTTAACTTTGTCCAATCAGCGGGTTGTTGGTTTGGTTTTTTTTTTTTGGTTTTTTTTTGTTTTTTTTTTAATTTATTTACACTGTGAGCTGTTTAACTGGGGCAGGGACAACTTATTTTTATGGATTTGCGTACAGGATTCAAACCACAACTCTTATATTTCAATGGAGCACTTGTAGGTGCTTCCATAAAAGAAGCAAAGTGAAAAATCCTACAAGCATGTGCAGTGAGAAAGTCTAATGATTACTGAGAAGAGCAGTAATCCAAGGATAAGTGGCATCTAGTACAGCTCTGTGGCAGTGACAGAGACAGCAAATAAGGCACTAACAGCACTTGTTAGCAAAGGAGCAATTACAGCACCAGCAGCTGTGGGTGAATGTGAGATCTCTGCAGGAAGGCCTGTGCCTCTACCACACGGATTTGACAGCAAAAGCCAGCGAGACACTGAGCTCCCCAACTGCTGCACAAAGAAAGAAGATGACACAAGCAAGTCAGACATGGTTGTGGGTCACTTCAAACTGCAGACAGCCCCAAAATACAACACACTTCTTAAACCTCTGTCTAAGCAAGCAGCAGCAGCTGGAGCTCGTGGCGATGGTGCTTGAGGTATTCAGACACCACATCAGTGGCTGCCACAGGTGCACTCAGGCTCAGAAAATGTTTCATAGAGAGCTGCCACTGCAAAAGTCCTGTTCCAGTTTCATGTGAGTGGGACTAGACTGCAAGGGATGTCATGTAGTGAGGGAGACTCCACGTCAAAATTAGATGCCGTGAAGGACCGGAAAAGTGGAATCCTTTTTTCCCCACTTTTATTTAGGAAGAAACAAATCACAAAAAACAATGTATCACAGCAGGGCCATCCAACCCTTGGGAGACAGGATGGCAGTTTTGGAGCACTTTTGTGGACATCTTCTGGCACCTCTGAGCCCCACGAGCATAGCAGGTGGCAGAGCTTGGGGTCCACCCAGGCACAGGGGCACTGGAAAGCCTTGGGCTATGGCTTTGTAGTTGGAGATCCCTGTATTACTGTCTGCATCTCTTCTAAATCTCCTTACAGACTAATTACTTGGGAGATCCCTCTAAACACTGCAGGAAAGTACCTCATCTTAGGCATTAATATGGCTGCCAGCCCTGTACATGCAGCTGTTTTGTAACCAAAGGAGTGAAGACTGCAATTAGTTGCTCATCTTTCAAGCCTTTATTTTGAAGAAGGTAACACTCCCAGTTACAACCAAAATGATTAAGACACCAGAAACTGCAGAGCTGATGAGTAAATAATAACCATGTGACTCATTTCCTAACTCATGCCTGGAAACTGAAATTAGCATGTCACAGAGCAAAAGGCCTCATCTCTGAGGGGCTTTATCTTGTCTTTTTATTGTACATTAAAAAACCAAAAGTCTGCAGTGCCTGGACCTTGTGACAGTGTCTTGCCAAGACAGTTTGTAGAGGAACATGCACTTTGTTATATTAAAGGCCATGCCTTACAGTGCTTAAAACACGCCTTAGAGCACAGTGGATGGCCAGGGGTCTGCAATGCACCTTCCTGAGCTCTTGGCACCATGGGTCTCTCTGTTCCTGGGCTCTTCTTACTGTCCCAGCTGCAGGTCACCTGCAGTTTGGTTTGGGCTGTAATTTATGGAAACAGCCAGATGGATCAGGATGGACCTTAAACCCAAATTTCCTTGCTGCAAGAAAGCTGAGCTTTAAATGATAATTAGAGTCTGAATTAGAAGAAACCACCAAGTCAGAGAACCCTGCTTATGTTCATGAGTGAAGGTGGCTGGTGTCTGCCAGCTGCTGACACCAGCCAGCTTTTCTTTGCAAATATGTCAGTTCACAAATGGGCCTTAAGGATTTAGGAACTAAATCAAATACACTTTGCAAATCTTGTATATCCCTTAAGATGCAAAACCCCCTAATTTTGAGGGTGAGAAGTATGTAAGTGCTATATAGAGTTCATGTTCATCTCTGAGCAGGAAAAAATGCATTAGGATATTTAACCTAATCTGGCATTCTAGAGGGAAGCCTTACCTTGCCTGTACCCACAGAAATTTGTTACAAGAGTAAATACATTGTACAGAAATTATTCATCTCACCTTGAAAACTTGCAGTCTGCATTTGGGAGGTTTAGAGATAAAATGTTGAAGCAAGTAAGAAAACTATTTCATCTGAATGTAATTTGAATGTCCAACAGAACGTCATTGTAGTCCCAAGTCACCCAAATAAATGACTGCTCAGAAATGAGACTCAGAGAACATTATTCAGAGTTTCAAATTAAGGAATATAAAAATGGAGAGGGCCTACAATATTCATAAAGGCTGACCCAGTGAAAGACCCAAAGAACCTGAGCTTTCAGAAACTTCAGCCAGTGATGATCCTCTTGCAAAGCCATTGGACCCCATAAATCACTCAGCTGCAGTGGACTTCAACATACAGAGCAGAGAAGCCCAGATAAAAAGAGTAAATATTTAAGAATACAAAAAAAATCAATAACAGACCTGAGCAGCAGAAGATTACTTCCAAATCTATGAATCAGCTCCTTCATTATGTTCACATAGTGCTCACTTGTTCTCAAGAGTTTATGAAAAAAACAACATCCTTTCAAATTTGAGGAGAACAAACTGTACCAGAACCATAACCGTAACCAAAATATAAGGTTTACCTACAATTTCAGCAATTATCAAGTGTGTTATTTTGAGTTAATACAATTATTAACAAGGGCTTTTCAAACATTTTAGATATTCTGGCAATTCAAAACAGGCACAATATGTACTTGTCTGCATTTGCAGCAGAAACTAAGACATGTCAGGGTCCTGTTGGCCTCTCTGATTGTGCTCTGGAGCTGCTCACCTGCCTCTCCAGCCTCACAAATGGGCTGAGGTTTCCCCAGGAGTCCCAGCACAAGTAGAAATGGGAGACCTCCCATCCTTATGCCTTCATCCCAGCTTCTGAACTGAGACCTGCTTTTCATCTTTCAACATTTTCCCAAACTGGTCATCCTCCAGTGGTCCTTCCACAGACTTCCAGAGACAGTATTCCCAATCCATTACTTAGCTGGCCTTCAACCATTTTCCAGTTATCACCTCTCAAATCTAGGAAGGAGGTTATCAGCAAGAAAACCATGATTTTTATCTCAAACATGACATTGGCCAAACAACCCAGACCACATCTCTCCCTGACATATTGTCTTTTTCTTTGCTTTCATCTGACCATGACTCTAGCAGGCCTGTCATACAGTTGTGTGCCCATTTGTCCTACCTGTATTGCTTCTTTCCTAGAAATCTGGTGAAATTCCTGGTTTGCACTAGCATGACTGTGCATACACAGCGTGCACAGTGCAAGCAAATTAGCCTTTCATCCAAGGTGACACAGTTACCTTCCTCCCTCTCTTCTTACTGCATCTTTCAGAGGTGGAAACTTTAGCTCAGTTTCACTCCAAAAGTTAGTTGAGCGTCTTAAACATCAATGCCTCATCATCCCCATACTGAGAGTTTTCAAGAATGCAACAGCAGGACATCTGTCCACGGCATCTCCAGTGACTGTAGAGGGAGCATAGATCCCAAATTCAGGCACCGTTTGTGCCCAAGATTTGTTTATACGAATCCATCTGGAATATGTAAGTTATTTAATAATTACTGTATTTCTGTGGGCTTATCCAGCACCTAGGGGAATGGGTCTGCAGCTGTTCTGGAATACAGATAAAAATAACAGTGTGCAGAAGTTGCATGGCTCGTGAAGAAGTGCAGAATCTCAAGGCCTTGTAGGAAAACTGCCCTGGGCAAGGGGTTCGTGGCAGGCTCAGGTGGGGTCTGCATCTCAGACTATCAGATGCAGGCTTCATGGGAAACAAATATACCAGGTCTTTAAAAGGGGTGGCTTTGGATGCTAAATTTTCCTACCTGAGCAAACAAGTGAGCGCTTGATAAGAGCACTTGTTCTCTACACCCCATTACCAACAGTGAGAGTATGTCAATATTCAACATGATGGAGTCTTTTCACCACTATGGATAGAGGCACTACCTTTGTCTATATTTCTGGGCCCTGGAGTCACATCTGCTTTATTTTCTGAACAGTTATTGTATAGTAACACAGCAGGCACAGCCCAAGGATTTTGTTTTGTTTGTTTAAAACCTGCTTGCAGCCACGAGGTGTTGAAATTCATACTTCTTTTCAGCTGCTAAAGCAACACTCTCGGATGACATATTACAGAAGTGAGGCCAGCTCATTATCAGAGAGAGATATATCATAAAACAAAACAAATGACAACGAAAAATGGGCCACTGTAAAAGCAAATAAAAACAGTGCAAGGCGGTAGCACAAGCAAACAAAAAACAAGAAAAAAATGTACAAGAGCTCACACCACTCTTTCAAGCCACAAAAATACTCAAACAAGTGCAACAGTATTCAGTGGAAACTACACAACAGAACTATAGTTCAGCTACTTTATTCTTCTGTTACAAAAATGGATCTAATATTAAACATTGCAGCTCCTTGTTAGAACATGAGGAACTAATGCTGGCTGCACACCATGAATCATAGTGAGTATCTATCTGCAATTAAATTTACTGGACTTTGAACAAACTGACCTAATAGCTAAAAATACAGTCTAGTTCCTATTTCTAAAATCCCATTTCTGCCCATCCTAACAGTTCACAGACAGTGATGGTTTGCAGGGAAGGTACCAGTCCCTTCTCTTTCCAAAAGAGATGTGATGCAAGCTCTGACTCATTGGCACACACAGATACTCAAGCAGACAGCTCTCTGAGCTATCAGTTCTTAACTTCTGCATTGCCTGGACATGATGACAGGAATCTAGAAGTTAATTACTTTGAAATTTTCCTTCCTTAAAACTATTTTGTAAGACTGGATTCTGTCTCCTGCTGTAAGATTGTGGGAACACTACCACTGCCTGTGTTTGGTCCTGAATGGCAGTGGCAGTAGCAAGCACTGAAAGATGTTATCTTCTTGCTGCCCACAGAGATAAAGCAAGATAAAATAAAAAAGGGTGGATTTTAACATCAGAATTACCACATATATCGTGGCTTCTCTAAAAGACACAAAGGTTCCCACACTGGAAGTCTGATTTAACAGAAATATCATCCAAAGATAAACTGATAAGTGGCTGTATCTAGTTTTCTATATTAGGCAGCTGTCTAATACCATGCAGTCAAAGCTTGTTAGATTGAGGGATTTCCTACAATACATGTAGATGAACCCCTTACAATATGAAATTGAGGGTTTTGTCATGCATAAAACCAAATTCGAGCATCCACGTCCACAAGTCAAGCATGGAAAATTGTAATGATTCTCACATAGTCATGTCATTGCATCATTTAGAAACTTCACCAAATACTGCTAATCTTGCAACACATTTGGCAATTCAGATAGTGGAAATAAAGCAACTCCATAAAGTAGGGATATCCCCAGTATCCAGCAAATATATCTTCCTAAATCAGTTGCATTTCTTTAAAATAACCAGTGGGTCTGACTTAAGAGCACATACTCCTTGAAAGTGAAACAAGTTTTCTCAGAGGACTGCTGTCTCATAACTTGTGCAAAAGCTATAATTCCATTTAGCTGGCAACTTCATCTTAGCAAGAAATAAGTACAATTATATTTTCAAAATTTTTTGTCCATGAAAACAAAAAATCCTTATGAGCTCATTAAAAACAAATCATGCTAGACAAGACTTCTGTAAAACTCATGGTGGTGGTGGTAGAATTATGTTCATTATAAGTTGAACACTTTACCTGATCAAGTGTCATAGGACTTGGTAACAAGTGAAAGAGTTGTAGAGGCAAATTTGAAAAACCAATTTGTTCACTGACAGACTAAACTAACCATTACAGAAAAGCAAGATTTTTAAGCTTATTTTCCAAAAAATACTACATTTTCCCCCCTACATCATGCATTGTTTTTGTCTCATTTTCCCTGTTCTCAGACCAGCAGCACTATAGCAAAACAAATTGTGACCACCATTGGTAAAGTCCTTTCATTTTGAAAATCATGTGCCTCTCCTGTCTTGGAGGGGGTCATTGTGCTCCACAGAGGGGGTGACCCAATCTGGGACTAATCTGAGACTCAGGATATTATTAATGCTGATGGTCATGATCTCTTGGGAACACAGTAAGGATTAACCACAGACTAACAACCATTCCCAGCCCCCAGGGAGGAGTCTGTGGAGTAGACGAGGAGGTTTTCAGGAGCAGCAGAGCTAGATCTGCCTCATATGTGACCCTGGAGCTGCCAGGGACCCATGGGGACAAACGCTGTGCAGGCTGAGGGACAGCCGCAGTGGCGTTCCCTGGCACAAGGCCAGCCATGGTGGCCGGGCTGGGGCTCAGCTCCTGCCAGGGGCTGAAAGGGGCGGTGGTGCCCAGCCGTGCCCCAGGATGGCACTGCCCAAGGTCTCCCTGGCTGCCATCTGCAGTCCCCCCTGGACTGACATGCTAATGTGCAAAATGCAGGCCATGCTATTGGTCACAGCAAAACCTGCCGGCAGCTCCATCTTTTCCAGAAAGTGGGACTTACACAATCACACTGCCTGTTGTCCTGCCCATCAGATGAACCCCCACGACAAATCCTGAGTCTGTTGGCCAAGTTTAACCACACAAGGGCAGGATTTTACCTTTCAGGGGTCTGAAAGATAAAAGCAACTTCTGAATGCCACTCAAATCTGCCCGTGGGCTGTGGTGGGACACTACAGCAGTTGCTCCAGCACGAGAGGATCTCTGTGAGAGCTCTCCAGCCCTGGCGTTTGTGTCTGGCCAAAGTGCAGCAGACCCCAGAGCCAGCCCTGGCACTGCCTGTGTCCGGCCCTCAGGAGCCCTGGGGCACCAGGGAGGTCACAGGGAGTCACCTCGCTCCCCACAATAATCTGTGGTCGCTGAGGTGCTGCAGGACCTCAGGCACCTACCACTGGAAATCAGGCCCCTTTAGCTCTGCTGCACAGCTTGTTGGTCCCGTCTTTGTATTAATCTACAGAAGAAAAATCGCAGCTAAAAGTGCTGCTAAGAAGCCAATATTTTAATGTCTGATAGTTCCAAGTGCATCACACTGACATAGCATGGAAACATAACACTATTCTAATATAACTTCTGATGCTCACATAATCTGGACATTACCATTCTGAGACACATTTTAAAAATAGAATTCTACTGTCTTATTATTATTTGGAATTTTACATTGAACTAGACCTTTAGGCCTGTAACTCACATGAAGCAATAGTGAAAACTAAAGAACTTCAACAGTTTTCCAGTGTTTTCTCTTGTGGAGGTGAACATGCATCTTTGGAAACCATTAATCCCTAACACTAAAGGGAAGGCAGTAAGGAAAATCTGATAAGCACACTAGCACCAGTTTGCAGTCAGTTGACAACAACATTTTCTAACATTGACAGCATGATAAAAATGTGTATTTCCTTGCCTTCTCTATGGCCACCAGCATTTTCTGGAGGGAGCTACCCAAATCTCCTGGAAAGCATCACACCTTATGGTACCAGCCACAGCAGGATGTGCTCTGTGCCCTTGGGAAAGCCCAGGACCACCAAATGGACTGGCTGAGGAGGAAGGGAAACAGGAAACTTCTGATTTTGGACAGCAACCATGAGAATAACATGCTGCCTTTTTTAACCATTTCCTACCTAGAATTGGTAATGTATGATTTACTTTCCGTAGAAGAAGAAATTGGATTAGTACTACTTTGTTCAGTTCTGTTTACTTATAAGGGAGGGAAAACATCCTGTGTCCTTGAAAGCAGAAGGAATCAAGCAGCAGAAGAGACAGGCTTTGCTTACAAATCTAATCCCCTTTTTAGCTAGCAATCTGGCCAAAGGTTATCTTTTTAATTATTTTTAACACTGCCAGACTATTGATGCTTCTGTGCCTGCAATGATCCCTTTCTCACTGTCCTGTCTCAGTTTCTGCTTTTTCTGTCCCCCCCCACCCCCACCCCCCGAACAATAAACATTTGTCTTGGTTTGAAAAGACAGGTGTCTGCTAAGGAAGGCAGGAGCCTCCCCTGAAATTGAAAATGTAAACCTCCTCCCTCCGAATTGCTATAATTTTGAAATTAAGGGGGTTCTCAGACAAAGGTATGGGAGCAGGAATAACAGTTCTTTATTAGGGAAGGAAATAAAAATAAAATAAACAATGCAGTAATACAAAACAACACTGACAGAGTCAGAATCCAACTTGACACCCTGTTGGTCAGGGTGTTGGGAGCGTTCCAATTGAAATGGTGGCTGCAGTCCTCCTGGAGTAGCAGGTGTGGTTCTGCTGGAGCAGGGATCTTATAGAAGGGTGTAGTCTTCCTCTGAAGATCCAGTGAAGAAGACAGCTGCTCTTCTGGGAATCCAGTGGAAAAGGCTGACTGTGGTCTTCCAGATCTGATTATATCCAGTAAGGAATGTTTGGTTCCTCCCTCTGGGTGGAGCATCTCACAATGGGATGCTGGAATTTCATCAGCCATGCAGTGACACTCAATGGCCCATTAACAGAAGATATCACCTCGGAGGGAGGATGGTTTGTGGAAGAGATAAAGAAAACTGCCCAATTAACAAAAGATAACTGCCCCATCAGATAGGAATAGAATACACCCCCCATTTCCAACCTAAGACAACCTTTAACAAATTGAACTCAGTGAAACTTTTTTACCTGCATATGCTTGCACATTGGAAAGTAGCTCCTACTGTTTTGGTTACCTGGTCCATAAAAGATCCCTTTTCTAACCAGTTTATTAACATTTACCTAAATATATTAAAGCTATTTACTCCTCAAAATGCCTAATTAATGTTCAGATGTAGCCAAATGATAGCAGCATGCAATTTTGATTAAAGACACCCAGCATGACTTGGCCTATGAAAGTACTACACAGAATTTCAACTCTGGTGTGCAGAGCTACAAGCAACAGTAAATCACACAGCACCACAGTTCCTACAGCAACAGTGTTTGCAGTTAAATAAGTTCAGTCATCAGTGAGAGCAGCAAATGTAAAAAAACCAAATATAGCTTGGGGGCAGAAGAAAAAGAAACTTCTAAAGAAAAGACTGAAGAAATTGCCAGATCCTCAAATAAAGTCAATCAGTATATCATTGGTGAAGGTGATGAACTTCCTTAATGTGATGGAGCTAAAACAGCTGTCCAAAGCAAGTACTAGAAATTAGGACGGTCACAAAAGTACTAGACAGGGGGGAAAACATCAATTAATGAAAACTGTTTTCACTTTGCACTATCTAACAAAAATTTTAAAAAGCTTTAAATAATGTGCTTATTATTAATCAGATGAATAGAACATTCCAATATTCTACTTATAAAGGAAATTACCCCACTCGCACAAGAACTGCTGACAGTCTCTTCTCATGATCTGCACAGACTTCCAAGCTTCTTCAGACCTGTAATAATAATCCTGAAAAGCATAAAGTGGCTGGGCTGTGGCAACCACTTCTAAAGTGTTAGAAACAAAGAGGGAAGCATCCCTTCCCAAAGGGAGAGCAGCTGGACAAAGAGAAGCAAAGCACATACAGGTTTTGTGGCGGGATAAGGATTTTTTATTAATCCCTTGGTATAGCTCCAGCTTCGTAGGTGTTTTTTCCATGGTATTGTTTAGCAATAGGTCAGATCTCCTGTAGAGTATCCACAAGCTTTCTGCATCTCACCTTGTCTCCTCAAATTCAGAGTGCCTGTCCTTGTCATTGTAGTGTCTCATGGTTAAATGTCCTTTTCTCCTGCTTCAAAAAATTGCCTTTCTTTCCAATTCAAAACCTTTGAAGGACTCATAAGTCTTCCCCTATTTTCCCCTCTGTGAGACCCTCTGGAACTGGTATTGTTTTAATTCCTGTTCCTTCTTCCTATTTAAGGACTTTCCACTTTATCTGGTACTGCCATTAAAGTTAATGGCTCTCCATCACTCTGACAAATATGTGGTACAGCCCCAGCAGCAAACGACCTGTTCCACATTAAAAACACCACACTTACAACAACATTGTCCAAAATACTTCAGATGTGTAGAACATGCAGGCCGCCCCATATGTCTGGGATCAAATAGAGTTTAAATGTAATTTAAAAGAGATATTTTATGGTTTTTTTTCTAAGACAGGGAGCAGGACTGAGCCTACTTTCACCTCACAAATAGCAGCTGACCAGCCAAGACAATTAACACAGATATTTAAGACTTGGGTAACGATGATTTTGATTTTTCCCTTTTTCCCCCAAAAAAAAAAAAAAAAGAAAAAAAAAGAAAAAAAAAAAGAAAAATATAAAGCTGCAGAAACAAAAGCTTTTGAAATCCCCACTGCCCTGTTGGACAGGGAAAACAAATACTAAAGACATTTCAGTCACAGTAGTTTTGTAGTGTTTAGTAATTATGTGTGTAAACAGCAATACATTCAACACTGGACTACAGGAAAGACATTTCTATCTCAAAAGGCAAAGAACACATATATACCCTGAAATCTCTGTGGTAAAAATTGTGGAAGACAAAAAATAGTTTTCTATCTAGGACATATATTCAGAGATATGAACCACAGAAATCAAATATATACAGTTACTGTACCAATTTGTCTGCAGTACTTTGGATATGTGGTGAATATTAATAAAACTTATCAATAAGAGATCCCATTTTCTATCTGTTAAATTGATAGAGAGAAAAGACAGTTGACTGTGCCTGTACTGAATAAAACTGGAAGGCCTTTTTAACTATAGACACTGTAGAAATCAATTTAGAACTGGTCCTCTTAAAACACCATAGAGCTTTACTTACACATCAGCTCATACTTTTGCTGCCTACCATGGCTTTACTTTCCAGAAACTCACTTCAGTATAATTTTTAAAGGAAAACTTATTTTTTTTTTTTAAATCAAGAAAATGGAAATTTAATATTTAGTTATAAAATCTGACCTTTGGGCTCATTTGAGGAGTTTTCCCTTAATGATGTGAACCAGTACTTTTTATGTCAATGTAAATTTGATGACTTTTCTGGTTCTGTGGTCTCCAAAAACTAGAGTAGAGAATAATCAGGCCACCAGTTTTTAAAGGAAAGGAAAAATGCAAGGGGAATCTGAGATATCCCTGTAGGAGAACACGCATATAATTTAATAATCTAGAAAGGAACTACCAGGTGCTCAGTTATACTATAATTATTCTGCTTCATCACAGGGAGTCCTGAGGTCTATTAAGACAGAAAATAGTTTGAATTTTTTATTTTCTTATAAATTGCCAACTTTTAAACAAAGAGGCAGATCGGGTAGCATATGCAGTTATTGTGGTCTGTTCTGACCAGTGATGGCTAATTAAGGCTGTAGCTAATTTATTTTTAAAAGATGGCTTGAGTTAGAATCTGAAAACTCTTGTTAGGTAATACAGACAAGAGCTGAAGATGTTACAACTGAGAATGAAACAGCACTTGTACTTCCCATCTTAGTGGAGGCTGTAGGTGTCACTGACTGCAGTCCATTTCACAGTAACAATTTTTACTCAAGGAAGACAACATCTATTTAAAATGTGAAATAACCTGCTGGTAAACTCCAGTGTTTGAAAAGGGCCACTAAAAAGTAGAAGGCTAAAGTAATAAGTGGTGGGCTTAGTGGAAAACCTTAAAGAAAGGCTTTTTTGTCTGTAAATAATATTTTCCAATAAATCAGTTTTGTTTCATTTGAAGAAATATCAAATATCTATGTGGAATATTTTCCCCAACACCTTGAACTAAATGTCTCTCCTAAGACACTCTCCTAAGACATCAACAGGGCAAGAAGATTTGCCATTCCTTCTTTGCATTTTCCCAAAGGATAAGGCAGGACTGGTAGAACTCGTATATGTAAATGTATATACAAATATACAAATGTGTGCATATGTATGGGGCAGCTGGTGCAGCATGGCTGCTCCCTGGTGTGGCGTGGCTCAAGCCAGAATAATACTGAAGATGTGCTCATTGTTTACACCATCAGAACACTGAATTATGTATTGTCCTGTACGCTCCTTCCCCAGGAAAAGTGAAATTTTGAAGAAATCCAATCAGGTGTGATGGTAATAAGACCAGCCTGAAGGAATCCCATCCCTGACCACATGCTCCACCTCTCTAGGAGAAAAGTGGATTGTAACTTCTGAAGCCAGGGTGCCTTTAAATGACATGGTGTTCTGGTTTGAAAGCAAAACCAGTGAGAGACTCCAAGTCAGAAATACAATTTATTAGGAAAAGATGAAAAAAAAAAAGTCAACAAAATGCATGCAATAACACAAAAGAAAAAACTGCTGACAGAGTCAGAATACAACCAGACACCCTGCTAGTTAGGGCAGTGGTAGCAGTCCAGATGAAATGGTCTTGTTAAAGTGGTGATCCCGTAGAACAGATCTGGTAACTCTCGTCCTCTGGAAACCAGTGGGTAAGGGCAGCTTGCTCTGTCCCAAAGCCCAGACTATATCCAGGTGGGGATGCTTAGCTCCTCCCCCCTGGGCAGAGCATCTCACAATGGGCTGATATAATTCTGAGTCATGCAGTGGGTCCTTGATTACCCGCTAAAAAGAAATGGCTCCCGAGAGAGTTATCTCTGAGCCATGTGGCAAGGCATTGATAGGCCCATTAACAGGAGATAAGGGAAAAAAAACAATGTCCCTCCTGGTTTCCGCAGCTCCTGAGGATGGGAATAGAATATATCTTAATATTGTAACCTAGGACACATGGTAAACACCACAGACTTTAGAGCATATATTAAACAGCATTCAGTACAAAAATGCTATCTTTTCATACTTTTACACGACTGGGTAAAAATAAGTATGTATACAGCAAAATTTCAAGTTGAAGCCCATTAACTACAGTGATCAACTCATTGTATACTGTTAAGAAAACATATATATATAAAAGATATGGTCGGCTCAACTTCTAAGAATGTTCAAATCTATTTAATATTCCAGATATTTAGCTACCTGTTTGCATTCTCAAAGCTCTTTCTTGAAAGTGAAAATATAGCACTATTTCCCCTGCAACATTCAATTTTCTCTTTCTTAAATAACAAAGGGATACTGCTATTTAGATTGCAGGAACAGCAAGAAGAACATTTGCCTGTTTAAATCTTCCCTTTCTGAAAACATAGATTGTTTATTTATTTAGTTATAATTTGTGGAAACACACTTGATAATTGGTTTTGTAAAAACAACACTAAAAGGAACAAACCAGAGTTATGACCTCAAATTACTACAACAGTACAAAAAGGCTTATATTCAGAGGTTTAAAACATACTATGGTGTTAACTGGTAAATCAGGATGGAATTCAGCTCTCCAAAAATGGCAAGGTCATATACTGTCTGATCACATTCATACTACATGCAGTTTTATTTCACTCAAAATCTTTGTCTTTTTAGTTTGTGTTGATCTAAGATGTTAGAAATTATTGCAGTCTACAGAAACAAGGGGGGGGGGTGGGAATCAGTTGTTAAACATGTCTGACTCTTGGAGATAATTCAAATGGAAAAAAAATCCAGGTCATTGGCCTTTTTAAACAGACCCCCGGCAATATTTACTCCTCCATAAATAGCACAGTCACATGAAATAAAACTGTGCTCAGTAAAGCCTGCAAAACAAAAGAACAATTTACAGACTGAAAGGCACACTGTGGCTCATGTGCTCGCTGGGGAGGATTAAGTGAGCTTGCTGCACGGTGTGTGCTTAGTGATTGTGGTGTCAGTTCCGCCGCACGGAGAGCAAGTCAGGTCACCAAAGGTGCTCCATCCTTCAGCAGAAGCCAGGAAAAGCTGGGATCCTACTCCAGACAGTGACTTGTGAGGGAACTCTTCTGCTATAATGTCACGTTTCACTGGGGCAGAAACGAGCTCCACTGCCTTTACCCTCGTGACTCAGAGCACATCTGCATAAGGAAAGATCACGGGCATTACTGCGCTGCTTTAACTCAGCCACTGCGGCTCTGGTGCTGTAGGAAGGGCAGCGTATTTCCCGGAGGTAGACAAGTCCTAACATGGAGGCACAGCCTTCTGAAATACCAGTAAGACAATTTAGTGCATCTGCTTGCAAAAATAGATATTTTTGGATGTTACAGACAAAAGAACACATGAGTAAATTACTATAAACATTATTTAATTTGTCTAAAGCTCATGTCAATCTCTTCTGTGTGCTTAGCTACACTTATGATTCTATTTCAAGTCTTACTTTTTAATTTTTTTTCCCAAAGATCTAACTCTGGAAATAATGTTATTACATAAAAGCCACAGCTGTTTCTTTTAAGTCTCTTGCAGCTCTGAAAACACTGGAAAACGTGAAACAACTGCACACAAAGGCTTTGTAACCCATACAACAAGTCAGTAGTATCCACAAGGGCATGTGACTTCATTTCATTCATTAACAAGGGAGTGGAAGGATTGATTTTAATTAAATCAATATTTAGGACTCTTCCTGACTAGTATCACTCATTCTGATTTTGCAAAATGAGGTTAAACAATGCTGCTGAAAAGGTATTTTTGCGACCTGAGCCTGGTTTGAGGGCAGATTTGCAGGTGATGGGTGCCAGCCCAATCACCAGTGGACTGTGGAGAGCTGGCTGCTTGGCAGATTTGGCTCTGTTTCCAGTTACTGAATCACAGCAGAGACACATGAAAATATATAAATACTTTTCTACTATTATTCTCCTCAGAGAATAGAACTACAAGGGAATAGAATTACAATTTTAGATGCAGACACAATACTTTACAGAAAGTCTTTTACACCATCAAGGTGCTTGGGAACCCTGGTACAGCAAAGCCTTTCCACCTTGGATTTAGGGAGAGATTTTCCCTATCCTCTTCATTTCTCTCCACTACAGCCTACATATATATCTGGTTTGCAACTCTTGGCCATGTTTTGTACTTTTCTGGCTGCCACATTCATTAAGTCTCCAAGCAGCTGATTCTTAGCATGCAGTAATTCTTGTTAGCCTGCTAAGAAGCTGACAGAATAAACCCTGCTGTTTGTTTAATTCTCTTCACTGAGCATTGGGAATTACTTCTGAAAGAACTCAGGCTTCCAGGTGTTATTTTTTGCATGCAAGTATTTCATACCAGAAGTTGTTCCCTCTTATTTCCTAAACGCTGCGTTGAACAATCTTTAAAGCTGAAGATAGTGCTCATGGGCATTTATGAGGGTCTGATTTGCCACAGACAAAAGCGTGTAGGAAGTGGCAGTGGAAGGGCTACAGTGTTTTTTGAGGCTGGCAGTGGCAGCTGGTTGGTGGGGCTTGGTGTCTTTTTGCATTTCAATAAATACAGGTACCATTTGTTACATTTAAAATACTATGAAACCACTCCTATTGCTGAAGATCTTATGCATTTTACATATATAAAATGCAAATAAATCTTCAGCACAGAGAACAGATTAATTAATACACATATGCTCATGTTCTGTAGATTCTTGCAAAGGAAATATCATTATGGCAAAAATGCTAACTGACTTTGAAAGCTTAGTTGTAAAACTATATCCCTAAGGGATGCTTTGCATCTTACTGAGCCAGAAAGATTGCTGGTGAATTCTCAGACAGCACTGTTTACACCCAAAATGACAGTTCAAGACACAGGCAGAATTAAGGAGTTAAACTGGAATACATTTTCATTGGACTATCAGTTACAATAAACAGCGTATTTTTGCTTGTGCATACAAAATTCTTAAAATACATTTTTTATTTGCAACACAATCACACTGGATTGTCTGACAGAAGACTCAATTCAAAGGTTTTTAAAATCACAACAGGAATGAGAGCTAGTTTTAACAATCCATTGCCTGCATATACCCATACACATAGTTTTGCCTGGAAAGACTGTGCCTGAGGTTACAAGATGTAGCTGGGGGTATGTGTTCTGTTCCCATCTGTTAGAGGTAGGGCAGTTATCTTCTGTTAATTGGGCAATTTTCTTTATCTCTTCCACAACCCATCCTCCCCCTGGGGAGATATCTTCTCTTAATGGGCCATTGAGTCTCACTGATAAATTACATCATCCCATTGTGTGAAGCTCCACCCAGAGGGAGGAGCCAAGCATTCCTACTTGGATATAATCTGAGACTTGGAACGCCTCAGTCAGCCTTTTTCCACTGGATTCCCATAGGAGCAGCCTTTTTTCTACAGGATTCCCAGAGGAAGACCAGATCCATCTACACCACCCCTGGACCTTCAGAGGAAACCTACACCCTTCTACAGGATCCCTGCTTCAACAGAACCATACCTGTCACTCCAGGAGGACTGCAGCCACCAGTTAACAGGACTGCTACCAACACCCTGACCAACAGCGTGCCAGGTTGGATTCTGACTCTGGAAGGAATAGAAGATGGAGACCAGGGAGAACAAATCCCCGTGGCAGAACCTTGTGGAAGAGGCCGTTTTGAGTGGCTCCACATCGCAAGAATCTAACAGAGAGGAAAAGGCCCAGAGATCCCACACAAAGAATGGCTGCAGATCGTGGGGATCTGAGGAGGAACAACCCATTCCAGGCCGGGGAGGTGGTCGGACATGTGGCCAGAGCTTGGAGCTGGGGGTCCATGAGCAGCTTCACAATGAGAAGTCCCACAGCTGCTCGAAATGTGGGAAGAGCTTCAGCAAGAGATCTTCCCTGATCTGCCACTGGAGAATCCACACTGGAGAACGGCCCTACACATGTGAGGAGTGTAGTAAGAGCTTCAGACAGATCTCCCACCTAACTGTCCACCTGAGGAGTCACGCCGGGGAACGGCCCTACACGTGTGAGGAGTGTCAGAAGAGATTCGGGAGGCTCTCCCACCTGATTGTCCACCTGAGGAGCCACACCGGGGAGAGGCCCTATGAGTGTGACAAATGCAAGAAGAGGCTTCAGAGTAGGGCCAATCTCCTCCTGCACCAGCGGATTCACACACAGGAGAGGCCCTTCTGCTGCCCCGACTGCGGGAAGGGCTTCAAGCAGAACTCCCACCTCATCATCCACCAGCGCATCCACACCGGGGAGAGGCCCTACGAGTGTCCCGAGTGTGGGAGAAAGTTCAGGCACATCTCAGCCTTGACCAGACACCAGCGGAGGCAGCACTAAGGGAAGCCCTGCGAGTGCCCTGAGTGCGGGAAGACCTTAGCGCGCTGCTCCAGCATGCTGGCTTTGCATTGGAGCCATTCACAGAAGTGACTTTATAAGAGAAGCTGCTACTAGTTTCCTCCATGTCTGACAAAATTTAACCAGTAATTAACTTTGAGAATTGACAATCTGTTAAACCACTGAGAAAGCTGGACATACCTCTATGAATAGCTGCTAAGGGGCTGTTTTGGCACCTCAGGTGACTCTGGACCCCCTAAGATTCTAACACAGCCCCCAGAATGGCCTGAAATCCATCACTGAGAGTGATATTGCCGCCCGGCAGGGATCACATAACTATCTGCAGGCCCCGGGTGAGATACTGACTCTTTCAGTGCACAGATGAGACCCACAGACATCAATCCTCTCTCAAGTGAGAGACAAGTGAGTACATGTAGAGGAGTGAGGACATATAGAGGAACAACATGAAGACACCAAGGTTAGTCAAGAAAGAGTCAAGTCCAAGATGGGATGGAAGAGGAGACTCCTTGATCTTGGGACTGAAATCCTCTTCTAAAACTATGGAGAAGAATGTAACTGATACATCAGACTCTTTTTCCCTGTAACCCATTGAAAAGTATGGGGAATGAGGGCAAAGGCATTTATGCTAAAGTAAGCAGATGTTGAAGTGGCTGTGATAGTGTGAGAAGTTTGAACAGAGAAAGAAGAGTGATAAGACCCTTTGCCCCCAGAGAAAGAAGAAGACCTCTGTTCCCAGAGATGAAGACCTCAGAGATAAATAAAGAGAACCTTTGCTCTCAAACAGCTCATCCTTAAAATAGTACTCCATAAGTTGACATGGCCCATAAACACAGCTGTGGGAAAAGCTGTGAAAAAAGGGAGAGACTTCACAATTGCAGATTTCCGGGCGGCTGCAGTTTGTGGAAATTAAAAACCATGAGAGAACTGTTTTCTTGTGGAGGAGTCTCCATAAATTGACAAGAGGGACTCCTCTCCCTAAGTGAAGAAAGACTGTTCTAGAAGTGATAAACTGACTGAATTGTTTCTGTGCATTGTTAGTGGGAAACAAAAGGTTGTAGGGGAAGGAGAAGTGTTCTAAAGGTTTTATTATGATTATTCTTTTTTTTAGTTACTGTTAATAAAGTTTTCTTTATACCCTTTTAAAGTTCTGAGCCTGCTTTACCTTCCTCCTAATGCTATCTCACAGCAGGGAATGAGTAAATCTAGGGGTTGGATAGGCATTTGACCAACACTAAAAACACCATAAACTGTAACGATGTACTCATAGGTATACTGAAGGAAGTCAAACTCAGGACCCTTACAAAGAAGACCTTGCCAACTAACCTTTGAATTCCAATCCCTGAATTTCAAATTCTGCTCTGGGAGGAAGGTGACAGATGGCCCTGAGATAACTAATGCTGTATTATTCAAGGATTTATCAACAGAAGACTTGGGAACACTTATGCTAGACTCCTACTACCCAACACAGACTACAGAACATGTAAACATACAATTTATCTTGAACTAAGTGAATACCTTGTTGTTCGGTTGGGGGGGGGGCATCCCGGGATGTCCCCGGAGGGCCCCCTAGGCTGTGAGTTGGCTGGCAGCAGCAGGCAGGCAAGGAGACTCCATGTGGCTTCTGAGTGTGCTGATTAGATGAAGGTTTATTGGGGGTCCCATCCCCGGGAACAGCATGGTTACTGAGGGGGAAGGGGAAAGGGGAAGGAGGGGGAACCTAGGGGAGGGAAGGGGCAAGGAGGGGGGAAGGCTAAGAGAGGGGAAGGGCTAAGAGAGCGACTGATTTCATAGCACAGCTTAAGAGGGGAATTGAAGTGGGTGCGGAATCAGACTTGGGCGAATGGGATTACAGGTACATGATGGTTCAGGGGAGGGCCACAGGCTTAGAATATACCATACATTTCGGAGGGGTGAGACAGCATACCATTTAAATAAAATGCAATACTGCAATATCTCACTTGGTTTTACTGGGGTATTAGTTCAGGAAGTATTTTAATCTAGGGCTAAGCCCCTCTCATTTGCAGACAGGTTGAGTTGGAGTTGTTCAGCCTGGGAAAAAGAAGATTCCAGGGAGACATTTGAGCATTTCCTATATCTAAAGGGGGTCTACAAGAGAGCTGGAGAGGGACTTACTAGAATGGACAGGACAAGGGGGACCTAATAGTGACAGGACAAGGGACAATGGCTTTAAACTGAAAAAGGATAGATTTAGATCACATACTAGGAAGAAGTTAATCACTGTGAGGGTAGTGAGGCACTGGAACAGGTTGCCCAGAGAAGCTCTAGATGCCACATCCCTCGAAGAGCTCAAGGCCAGGTTCGATGGGGCTTTGGGCAAGCTGGTCTAGTGGAAGGTGTCCTTTCCCATGTCAAGGGGTTTGGAACAAGATGATCTTTAAGGTCCCTTCCAACCCAGGACATTCTATGATTCTATGAAATACCCTGAAAAATTGCTGGGGTTGTGCAGTAGTAAACATAAGCACAGTTGCAGTCAACAGGGCTTTTCATTTTCATTTTGAGAGGGAAATAACATTTTCTCCACAAACTTTCTTGGCTGAGAGTTCACCCACTTAGGGCATCCTCTTTACTAAAATATTCCTCCCACAGTCTCTGAGAAGAGCTAGATTTCTGGCAGCTTGGCCTCCAAGCATCCATATAGATGAATGGGAAAGCAGAGCTGTAGTTAACTCCTCATCTGCTGGCAGCCAGGCAACTCCCTGCTGCAAAAATCTGGTAGCAACCTGGTACTTGAAGCGCCAGGTTTGCGAGCAAACTTGGCCAGGATTCTGCAAGCTAATGATGCGTCATGTTCTTGTTCACCTTTCCAAAGGTTTCTCTTCTGGGTAAAAAGATGACAAGAAAGTGCAGGAAATAATCCTATGTGGCTAAATGAAAAGAACTGTAGATGCAACTGTTAGTAAAATCTGCTCCAGAATGTTGCTTCTCCATTCTGAATAATGATCATGAATGATAATGAGCCTTCTTCCAAGCTAGAGATATGCAAGAGGTTTTGCAGAATCAAGGTCTCAGTGTACATTTGAGGGCCCTGATTTAGGAGTGGGAATAACTTGGCGTAAAATTACTATTCACAACATTCTCTGTGGGCACCGTGGACTTTGATGAATTGAATCTGGAGCCAGCAGCTTGTAACCTGGCATGGTCCTGTGTGCCTTTAAATACACTCTGAAAACCAGGGGCTTCAGAAGCTGACTCAGAGCAGCTCCAACAGCTGTGTAGGAAGCAGAAAACAGGGAAGGGCAATCTCCAGCCCTCTCAAACACAGTTATTTCAGACTGCCACTCACAGCTCTTGCTTTCGTTTTTTGTCTCCAAATACACCAGTCCAGCAGGCCTGTATGTTCCAACAATTTCATACATTGATGTAATTCCACTGACTTTAAGTGTAACTTAAAGCAAACATTACCATTTCAGTTTGGGAAACCATAGCTGGTCACCAGAGATGCTGCTCATTCTTTTTTTAAACAGAAGAGTTATATTAAAAAGGCAAAAGAACACTCAGTGGCTAAAAGTACTCCTCATTTATTTGAAAGAATAAATGTTTTGTTTTGTGTAGCTGACTCCGATTTCACCAATGTTTCTTTTACAAATGATACATGAAGATGCAGTCTGAAAATATCTTTCAGTGTATTCAATATGAAAATCCCATCATTGCAAGGAGGTCTTGGTGTCATGAATTTCAACTGCCAACAGATTTTTTACAGCACATTTTCAAAAAGCACTTCTAAGCCTAAGAAACCTTGGGGAAAACATTTTAAACCTCATAAAAAAAAATAAAATTCACATTAACTAGAACTTGCATAAAGCTTCCTTAACAAACTCTGAAGTACTGATGAACCTCTAAGGTAGACTCTTTTACCCTGGGAACTGGCAGCAGGGCTTGAGTTGCCAATAAACAGTGCCCAGGACATGCTGGGCAGTGTCAGTTTCTAAAAATGGGTGCAGAAGAAAATGACAGCTGTTGGAGGGCAGGCAGGAACAGAGGAACACACCGATACAGGGGCTGGGCCCCAGTGATCTCTCAGTAAGAGCTGTGGGCCTTGAAGTGAAGTGAGAATTAACCAGGTAAGGAATTCAAGGATTTCCTTTACTGCAATCAATACAGGAACTGGCAGTTTAAAGGACAAGTGCCTAAAGACTGCTATCTTGTCTGTAAAATGGGTTTTGTAATATAAAGAATTTAAATGAAAAGTCTACAACACCTACAAGAATGATAAAAGCATATTACACTAGTACCCTATAATTTCTAGATATGTTCTACTGAGAATTGAATCTAAAGTGTACAGAAAAGGATTCTCTGAGCTCAGCTCAGCAGGTAGGGGTGATAGAATATTCTGAGCCACAGAAAAGACCCACAAGGATGATTGAGTCCAGCTCTTAAGTGAATGGCCCATACCCCCTCTCTCTACTAAAGATTATTTCACCAAAAGCAAAAAAGATGAGAAGTGCACAAGTTAGAGACTGTGTTGACAGAGGAAAGGAAGATGAAAAGAGACAGAAGGAAACAGAGGGAGCAGTTTCTACCGAACAGGCTTCCACACTCTTTAAGTCTTTTATATTCACATAAAGCTATAATCATTTGGCTTTTTATTTATGATTTATTCACACAAAGATTAAAGTCCAACTCATGTCATGAAGGCATTTTACAAACTTTTATGGCGTTCTTACTGTATTTATGTCCTACCACAGCTACTGAAACTTGAGTGTGTGCTTAAAATACTACTAATACTTATTTGCTGAATTGGTATTCAAACCTATATAGTAAAAAGAAATGTGCTGACGTGCTTAGAAATTAGCTCTACGTGAACGGCTCTAAGGTAAGGCATCCCACGTGTTAGCAGTTCCGAACGGGGGAGGGGGGAACTGGATATGGGAATAGGACAGCGCTCTAGTGCAGCCCCGTAGCGCACCCACAGTCGTGTCTTTTGCGCGCTGCGGCTGTCACAATCTCCTCCTCCCGGCCAGGCTGCAGCCCGAGCCCCCAGCCGCGCGCAGAGCAGCGGGATCGGCTCCTCCGCGCGATCCATCCCGGGAAGCCAGCACGTGCTCGGCTCAGGGAACGCCGCGCCTCCAGCCCGCGACAGCAGCCTGGGAGGAAAAACACCGCGGCCGCGCCGACCGTCAAACAGCCGAGTCCAGCGAGGCCGAAAAGGAGACATAAAAAGCTGAGGCGTGGGGAGGGTGAGACAAAAAACAAAAAAGTCGGGAGCAGTGGGGAAACGGCACGGAGATGCTCTTGGGAGCGCACCGCGCGCTGCCGCGACGCCCGGCGCTCCCGGCTCCCGGTCGAGCACCCTCTCGGCGGTGTCCCTGTGAGCGGAATCCCCGGGCGCGCTCCCGAGGCCGCGGGACCCGCCGTGCCCGCTGCGCCGCTTCCCTCCCCGCCGCGGGATTGGCCGGCGCGCGCCCCGCCCTCCATCCCGCCCCTTCCCCTTCCCCGCGCCGGGAAACCCCGTCCGCCCCGCCTCCTCCGCCTCCAGTTGGAAGAGCCGGCTGTCAATCATCTGGTCCCCGGCGCGCGGCCCAACTCCCGCGTTCTCCCCAGGCCGCCACGGGCGGAGCGGGGGGCGTTCCGCGCTCCTCTCCCTCCATTGGTCGCTCTGGGCCGTCAATCACCTCTCGCCGCCAACCGCGGCCGCTGCCACCGCTCTCGCCCCGCCTCTCCCCCCTCCCAGTGCTCAACTCCGCTCGCTCCGCCAAGTTGCGCGGCCGCTGCCCGGCGGCTCCGGGGTTCTGGTGGCGCCACGCGCGGCGGCCCCCGGCGGAGCGCGACCAGGCGGGATGACGGCAGAGGCGCGGGGAGCGCCCGGGAGCGGCTGAAGGCGGACAAGGGGCGCGTGGAAGCGAGCGTCTGAAGCCTAAGGGCGAGTCCGGCTGATGACAGCGGGCTCGACTGAAGAGGACGCGGAGCGAACGAAGCGGGAGCGGGGCAGCGGCGCCGCCGAGCCCGTCCCGCGGCGGGTCGCGCCGCGCCTGCCCTGAGGACAGCGGGACCCCAGGAGGGAAAGTTTGGCGCTCGCCCGCCCCCGCCCCGCCGGGCAAAGTTGTCTTTGGGTTTGTTTGTTTGTTTTCCCTTTCCTCCTCCTCCTCCCCCCTTCCGCTCCCCCGCCGGCTCCGCGCGGGGAGGAAACGGCGAGGGAAGCAGGAACTGAGGAGCGACCCGGGAGCCTCCCCAGCGCCCGGCAGAGCCCGCTCCGCTCCTCTCCTCGTCGGTGCGGTGTGTGAGGGCAGCCAGGACTTCGGTTTTGGTGGTGTTTTTTGGGTTTTCTAAATTTTTTTTAATTTTTTTTTTTAAAGCTCCTTTGTTTTTTGCCCGCCCGCTTCTCCCTCCGGTGCAATATATGCTCGTGGAGAGCCGACCCGCCGCCCAGCCATGTCGGCGGCCATCTCTGCCGCGGAGAAGGTGGATGGCTTCACACGGAAATCGGTGCGCAAGGCGCAGAGGCAGAAGCGCTCGCAGGGCTCCTCGCAGTTCCGCAGCCAGGGCAGCCCGGTGGAGCTCTCGCCGCTGCCCCAGCTCAAAGGTACGAGCCGGGCCTCCCGCCCTCCCCTCCGGCTGCAGGTGCCGCTGCCCACACAGCCTGCCCTGGCTCGGCCCCTGCCCCGCGCCCTCTGCCCTTTAGCCCTGTCCTCCCCTGCCCTCGGTGCTTTCCAGGTAGGGACCCGCGGCAGGAATTCCTCCTCTGCTCGCACAAACCGGCGCCGCTGTCCCGGGCGCTGACTCCACTAACTCGCCACTCCCCTTTTCTGGCTGGTTCGCATGTGTTTTAAGGTCTTACTGAGGAAAATGTAGACGATAAGTTGAGTTCAGGCGTGCAGGCAGTAGTTGAGCGCTAGAACCTGGGAGCGGGCGGTGGCTCCTCCCACGGGGGGTTTTGCGAAGGGGAGCCCGTGGCATGGCATCCTGAGTTACCGGGGAGAGTCCGCCTTCGGCTGCTCCGTGCTTTCGCACCGCTCCCGGACGGTGTTGGAACGACGTTTTGCTGCTCTCCAGGAGCTGCCTCGGAGACTTCCTCCAGCACAGTGCTGTGTGGAGACACTCTCAAGTGAATGAAAAATCTGGATGCTGGCATTGCTGAAACAGAAAACAGGCAGTGAAGGTTTTATCCCCTGTGTTGCCACAAAAATTTGAGAAGGCTCAGTTCATTTGGTCACAGAAATGAAGTTCATTGCAACCTTCTACATCGTTGAACATCAGAATACATTTCTGTATATTTTTAAAATTATGAGTAGGATATGTTGGGGAGGGAATACAAAACTTGTTATTAAAGCATTTGTCAGAGACTTGAAAAATAAGGGAGAGCGATTGCCTTAACGTGACCTAGCATGTTAATTTTGCTTCCACTGGCTTTAACGTGTTAAGGCTTTTGTAGCTGCATCATATGATGGTGGAAAAAAAAATCTGATTTGCAGCAAATATCCAAAATCTGAATAAGATATAGCAAACTTAAAAAATATTCCTAGGTACTAAGTTGTTTTTGGTTTTTTTCAGTTTGATTTTTATGGCATTTACAATCATGTCTCTAGTATTTCAAGGCTGTCACCTTTTCCTGCTCTTTGAGTGACAGATGTACATGAATCATAAATCTGGCTCTTAGCAGAAATGTTACTGACTAGAAATAAGCTTAGGCAGGGGAGTAACAAGAGCAGGGTTGTTTGTTTGTTTTTAACATGTTTGTTGCAGTGGTTTTTGGTGTTAGTTTTAACAACAGCAGGGGTTTGGGCTTTCATTCATCTATGAAAGTTGGCTGCTGTCTTGGTCCACTGCTTTGATATGAGGGATTGATAACCTGGATAATTTGTTTGAAATCAAGATTCAGTTTTTGCTGTTTCCACGCTCTTTAGTCAATACATTTTCATCAGAGCTGAGTTTGAGAAACCACACTTGAGAGTTTGTAAAGGCCCTGTGTAAATGCTGCACATAGGTGGCAGACTTCAGAAAGTTTGAGTCCTGGTCCAGCAAACAGTTAAACATACGTGTGTTATGCAGGGAGCAATTCCAGCTGAAATCAGCAAAATGTCCAAGTTTACATTCTTTGCTGAGCTGGGACTTTAATATTAAATTTTTAACTCTGCATTATTAAGTCTCATAGTTTTGTGAGAGTGGTTTTACAGCTTTTTACTTGTAACACAGAGAAATTATGCATGGCATCAGCAGCTCAGATGTTTGGAAATTTGAAGCCACAAACCAGCAGAGGAATTTCTACAGTTATGCAGGGTTTTATAGTAGTTTGAATCGCCTTATTGCCTTAAGTTCTTAAAGGAAAATCTCTTCAGTCTTTATACTTATGATTCAGATGTGAAGTCTTGCCTTGGAGACCTACTTCAGAACAGAAATTGTGGGCAAAATACACTTTTATGAGCTGTAGTGTCCCAAGTAGCCAGCTTGCAGAAAGTCAAGCAGCACTCCTTTTGCTTGTTTTTGTGCCTTAGGTTTGTGATGTTAGATTTGTCCTGAACATAGCTGTGGGCATGGGATGGTTTCTTTTCATAATGCTTCCTCTTTTCCTTTTCCTCTTAAACCTTCCTTGCCCCTGAAACCAAAAAAGGCTCTAGAAGGAGTTTGCTCTCTCTACAAATGGATTGTTTAATACAACTATTTGTCCTAATCACATGTGTCTTGGGAAGATAAATCTTTGCTTTATTTTTGAAAGATGATATGGAATTCAGCAATAGTTTTGATGCTGCCAGTGTAGTATCATCTACAGAATCATGAGCCAAAATTCCCAGGGATGGGCTGGAAAAGGAAAATACAGTAATTTTAGTGATGCCTATGGGTGCTCAGCATACACTTAGTAATTAGAATAAGTTTTTACTTTTACAGACCTTTTCAAATAAATGTTAAACCTGAGGTATATTAAACCTGTATTGGGAGAAAATTGAATATTTTTAGATGAAAAAGCAGTTTGGTATGCTGCTGTGAAATATTTAATGTTGTTTATAGGAATTGTCTTGTTTCATTGCTTCTAAGTGATAATATTCTAAAATAAGTATAAACAGTATTTTAAAACTCCCCAGTAGGTTTGCCAGACTGGCCTAAAACACTTGCATCTATTTTACTGGAGGGAAAGATGTTCCAGAAGAAAAATAGAAATTACCCATCACTTTAGAAAGTACCTTTTTCGGTAGAGAGTGTTGTGCGATTTTTCCTTTTCTGTAGGGGCTGTTTTGTTTGCCACTGGAATGGCCAACTCAGATGGTGAGACACACTTTCAGAGTTGTATTGTTTCAAAGCCTTTAGACAGATAATCTTAAAAATATGTATTTCTGCTCTGAATTACCAAAATTCTGTGCTTTGGCTGTTTATTTCTTCTATCAGTGATACATCACATCTCTTACTAGCAAGTAACAGTCCCCCAGTAGCAGGAACTCTTCCCTTCAGAGGTGTTTTTGGAGGAGTGAGATGGAGAGGAGGAATGGTAAGATTGTGTTGTGATTAACATTCAGCTTCTCTTTGGATGTGATGATATCTATCTTGTGTAAGTGAAAGCTCAGCAAAACCTGACTGATGGCAGGATACTCAAAATAATTTAGTAATTTGTTCTTCAGTTAATTTAGGAGGTTTCCTAAAGCATTTTTATTCAGGACAGTGTCCATCTTACTGTATAATTTAGCAACTGAATAAGAAATACTGAGGACACACTGATTATATTTAAAAGAAAAAGAGGTTGTTTAATCACCCCCCAGTCTTCTTTTCATTTTGTTACCTAAAGTTTGCATAATAAAAGGATTTTGAAGAATCTTCAGACAAAGTAATGTGCTGGAACACAGCAGGACTTTGTAATTTCATGGACAATTCTGAGAGTGTTGCTTTTAAAGAAATCTAGCAAAGGGAGTGTTATTTTTATTGTCTTAAGAAGTGATAATTTTGTCCCAATAGGAGATTGTGTTAAGAGACTGCAATAGAACATGGCAGTTACCTTCATTTTTGAAAAAGAGATGCAACTTGACCTTGGAACCTGATCTGACTCTCTCCAGGAGTTGTGTGCATGCTTGTCTCTGTCACTTTTGGTTGAAGCAGCATGTAGAAATACAGGTGGAAAGTGGTAAATATAAACCACAACTTGTTGCTTTTATTTAGTACAGTTAATATGGCCTGTCAGGTTGTAAAGCAAATAGATTTTTTTTTTTTCTTCTACGTACCAAACATGTCAACTGCAGCTGGAAAGAATAAACGTTTCCTGATGCCTCTTACCCTCACAAGAGAAGAATTGGAAAGTGTTCCAGAAACCTTTCAGCCATGGACTAGCAATAGTTGGAGGGATCTCTGTGGGGCTGAGAGTTGCAGAGGAGGAGTGTTCTGGAATGAGAAGACATTAAGAAGATCTCCCAGTGTGCAGTGTCAGCATTCAAATACAAGGTGTAAAATAGGTGTTAACTCTGGTTATTTTCTTTACTTAAACCCTTGAGAGAGAGCTTGACTTTGGCTGAAAACTGGTTGCTGTCTTCAAGCTAAGCTTTTGTGGGAATGTTGCAGAGAGACCTGGTAACCTTGCTGATAGGTAAAATTTTAATGTTATTAAATCTGAGGATCAGTTCAAGCCTCACACTTTGAATGCTTTTGAGTCACATAGTGTGTGCTTCAGACTGACATAAAAAAATGGAATTAAAAACAGCTGAGAGGAATTTTCTTGTCATATTAAGTTGTCTTTGCTCCCCAAGGGAAAATGAGCTTCAAAAGTTTTAGAGTGGTTTACTTTTAGTACAGCCTTAATAAATATTTATAAGTGAAAGGACAGTTTTCTCTCTCAGATTTGCACTTGTGTTTTTGTGTCCCTCATGATTCATTGTTATTTCCTCTTCTATAGTCCCCCATCCTCCACCTTTTGTATTCAACATCCCTTGCAACTGTAATCATCTTAGATGAGTTTTTCCTTAAAAGTGAGAATCTTTAACTCAGATGAAGAATGAGGATGTTCTATGAGGAATTTGTTTACCTCTTACTATAATCTCAGCAGGACGTACTACGAAGTAGTCAAAACTTCCTTTTTAGTGAAGTTACTGTCTTGAGAAATAAACAAGCTACAACAGATGAAAAAGCTGTAGTAGTTCCATGAAAAACGAGCTGTTTGAATTTTTTTCTATATTAAGGAACTGTTCCTAGTTTATGGAGTGGAACATTTTGGTTTTTATTCTTAACAAATTGACCTTTTTATCTGTAGACTTGAATTTTTTGTCTTAGAATATACTCCCATCAAAAGCAACTCCTAAATATAGAGCCTATTGACTGTCTTCACATGAACTTTTCTATTTCAATCTTTCACATCTTCCGTGTGCCAGCTTAGTATCAGATTTCTTTTTCCATATTCATTGCTTTCTGGTTTAGTCAGACAGTAGTTTTGCAGGTGCTGAATTTAATGTTAGTTGCTGTAGGAAATACAGATGGAATTAGTTATTGCTGCAGGCTATCTGATCAAAAGATTACTTCAATCTATAGATTTGAGGATTTTTTAACATCTTTCTATCTTACAATCATTCAGTGATTTTGAAAAGGTGTCATACCAACAGTTCTGGACAGATTAATATTCTTTTAAAGCACAGAGTGGATATGTGTTGTGTTCTGATGAAAAAAAGACACTTCCATTGTGAAGGCTGTAAAATTTAGCTTCTGTACCCTTGTTGTCCTGACTCTTGTTTTAATCTAGCAGGTTAAAATTATGGCTTTTAGCAGCACGTGGATTTGGAGGGTTGGAGCTGCAGCCAGACTGGATTAATAGGTAATAAATAACACCTGTTTTAGAAGACTCCCTTGGCAAAATGCTCTACTAGAAACTGGATGGTGACAGCTTCTTTTTAAAGTCTGAATCATTGATTCCATCAGATAACTACTGAACTAGTTTCTCTCAACTTTTGCTGAATTTGTGGCCAGTGAATAATGTTTTCTACAAGATGCCTATTTATTTCATAGTATCTTTCTGACTTGAAAGCAGAGTTCATCATAGTTAAAGGTTGCCTTCAGTTTTCTTCCACAAGACCTTATTCTCAGCTGCTCACAACATTGCTGAACTGCTTGGACTGAAGTTTTCCATGCCAAGTATGGGCAGTTTTATTTGCAACACTTCCTCAGGCTAATTTTCTTAGTTTCAGCAAAACCAATTCAAACTGCTTTGAGCACTAGAGGAAAGATAAATTGTATAGTGTCAATATTAAAAAGAAAACAAACCATGAATTGTGTTGAGGTTTAATGTTTGCTATATTTTGGAGCTTAGCACGTGGTTCTTAATGCAAATGAATCTCATGTGGTCCAAATTCTTGTTTGGTCCAATTGTAGCTGTTGTAGCTCAGTAGCAGGACTGATGAGTTGGTATTTACCAAGCTGGTACACAGAGCTCCTTCAGGATCTGCTGTGCTTCTCCCATCTGTCGTGCTCTGGGAGGCTGCTCTGTGTGGCTTTCTTTGGGCTTCTTGTCTGCAGTACTGCTAGGACAGCAGTAGGCAAAGTTAGACAGCAAGTGTAGGCAAAACCTGTCATTTTCTACAAGCAAGAGCCCAGGAGCACATTACAGGTGGAGACATGGTGTGGAACTGCTGAGGTGCTGAGGAAAAGCTTAAGTAGGAAGAGAGGGCAGACACCATCTCCTCTCCCGTGGCTGCAGGGAGCTCAGTGTTTGGAGTCTCAACACTCCTGTTGGCTGTGAAGATTTCTGGAAATATTTCTTAACATGTTCTCTTCTAATTTCTTTATTACTTCTCATTGCAGCTGTGGATTTTGGTTCCCGTGATCTTCCTGAAACTTCACAGGCTTAGGGTTTTTGTTCTGCACATCAGGAATTGATTGCAGATTAGCTGGCTCATCAAATGAGAGGTTTTTATCTTGAGAATTTAAAATTCAGGCGTGCATAACTGTACATTTGGGGGTGGGAAGTGAAGCTGGGAAAGGCTGGTGAAATGTAAATGCAGGATACTAGGCCCTCAGTATTTTAAGGGCATGGAGGCTATGGGAACAAACAGTAGTCTGATCAGAATTCAGCAGACCTGTACCCTGCTAAAAGAGTAGCATGTACTGCTGCAATGGATATGGTGGAAAAAAAAGGGCTATAGATTAAAAAATAAAAATGGTGCTGTTGCACTGCCTTTACTATTCAGAAAAGATTTCTGTCTCATTCTCATCTGAAGTTTCTTATCTCTTCCATTGTTTATCTTGATCTTAGCAAGCAAAGCTTTGGTGGAATTGATGGGTTTTGTCAGCTTTGTTGATATGATAGGATTCAGAAGAGAAATACAAATTTTGCTGTGGAGTTGGGACATTGAGGTGAGAATAACAGCAAAAATTATATTTGTGCATGTCTATTCAAGAACAATGCTGCAAAAGGAAGATGTTTTATTTCTAGTAAATAATTTTTTTTAAACACTAAGAATTTAAAAGATTAGGAGAAAAGCTTTCCACATGCTATACAAGTTTCAAATAACTGATTAGAAATTTGTATCTGAGACCATCACATGCTTGGAGAGTTGGCAAGCTGTGGGTGACAGATAGTGAAAGTGGCACTGTGGATTTTGTCAGAACTGAAAGAGGAGGTGGGTTGAACAAGTTTAGAGGAGGACAGTATAGCATGGGGCAGTAAGGCTGATCTGAAAATGATCAGGAATAAAAAGTCACAGCAATGTCTCTAAATATGAAGGGGGCAACAGCTTCATTTCTACTGCAGCTGTATTAAAGGATTAGCAGAGTGCACCACTGCATAAACAAGTGAGCTTTTAGAAGTGATTTAATAGGTTTATTTCTGTAGATGCTAGGTCCTTCAAAATACAGAGACACAGTTTTTATTTTATTAATTTTATCCCAAGTAAAATTGTATGGGAGAGTATGGGTGGGAAAGTGGGCTTTTTTAAAAAGGTTGTAATTTAGTATAATTGTGTAAAACTTTTCAAAAGTGTACCATATGTTCCATTACAAATTCTATGCTTGAAATATGACATACATACAAGATTGAAGTCTTGTTAAGCAGCAAAATTTTGGTTCCCTGTCTATGTAAAAGTAACAAATAGTGAGAGCTGAGCTTAGGTCTTGAATTATATATGGGAAACAAACTTGTGCATTTCAGCATAGTTGGATTCTTTAGGAAAGCAGTTCTTGTTTTGAGAAGAATAATGAAGATGTATCGCCACCCTCTTGAGAGACATGGGCTTGGTCCCACAGTAAAGTTAGGAAGGACAGGGTTTGGTAATACATATTTGTTCATTTTCCCTTAAGAGTAGGAAGCAGGATCAAAATAAACCAAATACATCAAAATGATGTAAAATGATGTAAATTGAGTTTAAAAATAGCCAAGAGATTTTGCCAAATGGGAGAGGATTGAAGTGCATTACTGAACACTTCATATTTAGAGTTCTTGGTAGAAAGAGTGTAACTGTTCGAGTATGCTTGAAATTGATGAAAAAAATTATCTCAACCTTTTATTTATGAGGCTAAATGTCTACTTCACTTAAATTTAGTGAAGAGATCCCAGAATGTTTGCTATTTGTCTGCTCAGGATGATCTGTTCTTGTTCAGGTTGTTCACTGAATGCAGCACTACCAGGATTTCACCTGTGTTCCCTGTCCAACTTAATCATAGCTCTTGCTACTGCAACATAAAGTGTCTCCTTATTGATCCGAGAAGACTTTGAAAAGTAAGAAGCACTTTTTTAGCCAATTTGTGAACTATGTATTTATCCAAGGAGTTAATCCAGTACTTTTAACTTCCGCACAGATTTACACAGGAATTCAAAGGAAGAGTTGGGTTTTCCTTGTGTTTTGGAAAGTTAGATTGGCTGTTTCCTCTGGCACACATTTCATATTAAATTACTCCTCTATGCATCTCCTTCACGTTTAAAAGTGCTAAATTAATTACAAAATAAGTTTCTGTGCTTCTGTTAAATTGTGTTTAATAGCTACCCTTAGTTTCAATAAAGGATATTTTTATATTTCACTTAGACTGATTTTCACACAGCAATATTAGTGCTTTCTTCAGTTTCTGGAAAATAAGCAAACTTGATTTGTGTTGACTTGCATGTTCTTGTGTGGTATCAAACTGGAGCAACTTCATAATCTTACTCAAAATTAATTTTATACTTAGATATGGTGAGGAAATGATAGGGAAATTAATATATTTTTAATCTGTTAATAGTATGGAACACAGATTCACTTATGGCATACTTCATAATTACCACTCATTATTATAAACTACCATAATGTCAGTCAGACAGGAGTTTTGCAGCTGACCTAAAGTAAAGGGAATTTAACTTGTAAATACAGTTGCTGTCCCTTCAGACTTATAAGGCACAAATCAATTTGTTTCATTCAGGTAAAGTGTTTGGGTCCTTGTGAATTGAAAGTGTTATTAATGCAGTCCTAGATAATGGGTATTAAGCTGAAATTTTTACTGAGCCTGTGTGGCACACAACTTTGTCACCCGCTTCTCAGCTGTCTGTGTGCCCTGGTAAAATTTGTGCAAAGCACTACAGCTGTTGGGGGGCACAATAGGGAGCAGAGCTGCTCAGATTATTCTTTTTAATTCTTAGCAGGGTAGATGTGACACCCTCACACCCTCATCCTTGTCACACCCTCAAGGGCTTTATTGCATATTCAAAATTACATGTGAAAATCTAGTATTTTGCTGAACCATTACACTTTGATAAATAGTGTTTCTGTAATGGCAAGTGCTTCTATTTGTGGAAAAGTGTAAATAAGGTCATAATTTGGGAACACAGAGCATCATACCAGTTGTCCCTTCTGATCTTTTTGATTTGACACTCTCAGAAGCTTGGTCTGTAGTGTCCTTCCATTTCTGTAGTCCTTTGGGTTTTGTTGGTGGTTAATTTTCGTGGCACAAGAGTGAATTACCTGGAGTAACAAGTTACTTGTGCAGCATCTCTGGATACTTTCACCTTGTGGCTCATTCAGTGTAACCTGACTTAGATTTTAAAGAAATTACCTGTTTACATACAGAGCTTTACCTTGGTATTTATTTGCCCTCTTGTTAGGAGGACTTGAAAGCATCTCTATTTTACTATAACAAAATCCTTTGTTGCATTTCAGTATTTAAAAAGCTGTTTAGGATCTGTCTTTTCTGTTTGGGAAAGCAGTTTCAATTCTTGGGCCTGTGTATCAATTTCTGTAATTTTAAGTTAAAGGTGCCATCTATCCCATATGCACATCTTCTGAGAAACAATTTCCCATTCAAAAAATTAATTACTCTCTCTTCCTGACTGAATGACCTGGCTATGTGTATGGATTCCACAGTAGGATATATCACCCTTAAATTTAGAAGTCTCTTCCTTAAAGAGGCAGGTTCCTGTTTTAAATTATTTTTTAGAGGCTCTGGGTATATTCAAAAAAGGCTTACCCTGCCATATGATCAGTCACTAAAACTGCTTTATGGGTTTTAAATGATGACAGCAAGTACAGTAGCACTATGTGCCAAAACCATAGATGAATGCTTTGAAGAGCATTATAGTTGACTTACAGGTGGGAGTAAGCTTGTTTCAAGTACAAGAGCAGTGGGGGGTTAATTGTTTTTTGAAAATATAACAGTTCACCTGTGTAAGAAGTGAAACTTCTTTGCCTTTTCTAATAAATAGTTTTGCTCTGAACAAAACTTCATGTGGTTAGCCATGTGCAAATTCCTCAACAACTCGCTACTTTCAAAAGCAACACTGATTCAACTGTGTCAGTCCACTGGACAATTTTTTCCCCTGCTTTTCCTTGTTGTTGTTCCATGGAACTTAATTTCAGCTAGATTCTGAACTGCTGGCATGTTCTTGAGGTAACCTTTCTATTGTTAAACTTGTACATTTTGTTAAGGGTGACTTTAGGGTGTTTTTTGTTCCTGTTCCAGTGATTGGTATGCTTGGTGAGTTTTTATTTGTTTAAAGAATCAATGGGGCTTTAATTCTTCTTTTTTTAGAAAGTGTGGTAGAAATAAGGTGGATTGTGGCAGGCCCAGTTACTAGACTAACTTTAAGGACCAAAAGGGTAATTTGTATTACATGTTGCATCTTAACAGCTTGTTGTCTGTAATTAAACAGTACGAAATAGGGCTATTAATAAAAAAGCATTTCAGTGACGTATTTTAGTACTTTCTTACTCTCTGAAGTCTCTTGGTTGTCTCAAATCTTAATTAAAATCAAGGGATTTAACATGGTAGTAGCTTGAGACTCTTAACTATATGAGGTTATAAGAAAGCCTGGAAGATAGAAGGTAGAAACAATCTAGATAAGACACTTGCAGTTCATTATCATTGCAAGAAGCCGTGTCACAGAATTTGTGACAGATGTTGTTAGATCAGTGTGGGCTTTTCAGATTTTCTGGACTGATTTGTTGAGGTCAACTGCTGGCCACGTGGAGCAGCAGATGAGACTCAATAACAAACAATATCTTACTGGGTGGGAGACAGCTTTCCAGGAGTACTTTTTACTAAATGACTTAAAAATTATCTGTAGCCTCTTGTAACTAACTCTCTAAATCACAGTGCTGTAGCTGAATAAAAGGAATTATTGATTGTTATTCTTGTCTAGTTTTACTTCTAATATGTGATTCTTTTTTTTTTTTTTTTTTTCCTTCCCTGGCATGTATCACAGAATTAATTTTAAATTCAGACTATTCCAATGAGCAAAATTCTGTTGTTTTTCTTACTCTTTTGAAAGAGACTGGAGATTTATCTTGTGGAGGGTGCCACTGTGTGCAAATCTTGACTGATGACCATCTGCAGAGTAGTTTACTTTAAAAGTGGAAGCACAGGAGAAGCTCAGCTTGTTATCTTGATTGCCCCTTTGCACTCCTGATTTCTGAAATGAAGAGGTTAAATGTTCGTGTGAGCACCTGGATCCTAGACAGGATTGACCAACTTCGTAATTCTGTGCCAAGTCCTTTTTGTGTTGGTTTGGTTTTTGTTTATCTCCTGTAGGTAGTATAAATTTCCTTTCAATAATTATTGAAAATGCATTTTTATTTCATTGTCTTCCAAATCTCCTTCTCTAGTGAACAAACTTACTATTGAATAAGGAGCTGGTTAACTTTTAGGATACATAATGTTGTTCTGACTCCCTTATCTGTCCTGGAAAGTCAGAATTCTGTTTACTGACAGCATGGAGAAAAATTCACTCAGTCCCTTCTGGAGTTCTAGCAACAGCTGTAGATTTTGGGGTAATAGGTAATTTGAAAATACATTATTTGAAATCTTGATTGGAGGGGGCAGAGGGGAAACCTACAGCTCTGGTCTACTAAAAAATAGTGCTTGCTCTTTAGGGTGACAAAGATTTTTTTAATGTGGAAAACCTGCAAATACTGACGAAAAGTTCCTTGGATGCCTGTGGTGCTGCACAGAGCTCATCTGAGTAGCCCCACCAGTTTCAGTGGGGCTGTTGAGCTGCCAAAATCTGGAATTGTGGGAGCTACTCTTATGGGTGTATGGAGTTACTGGGGAATGTTATACACTACTAGCCAAGTATACTTGGCTTGGGCAACCAAGTATACAGGGGCTGCATTTTTTCTTTGAGAAGGAGTTTAAAGTGATTTAAAACAAAACAAAATCCCCAAAATAACTAAATCTCACAACAAACACAAAATCCAAATTGTATTATTCTCAAAAGTCTCTAACTTAACTGAAAAATCTTACCTATACATTATCTCATGCCACAGTACTTGGGGTGATATGGTTCCAGAGGAGATGGTAAGCTAACTTAGCAGCTCGCTGCAGAGAGCTGCTGCTCCCGTCTCTAATCCTGTGCCAGAGCTGATGCACATCAGGCCCCTCCAGAAGCCATTTAACCTCACTAATATGACGATGTTATTGAGTTAAAGCAGCTTAGGAAGAGCCTGACAAGTTCCAGAGCCAGTGCTGATGGATGGATGTGACTGGAACAGAGAAGGGGAACGGAGGAGTAAATGGTAAAGGGGATAGCAGGGAGAGAGACTTCTCTCAATCTCTATCAGCCAATGACTTTGCTGCCTGTCACGCTGCTGATGGAGGTTTCTGAGAACCTGGAAACACTCTGTGCCCTGTTGCACCAAAACTGCAGTTGATGCAAAACCAAATCTCCTGACATTGTTTTGCCATGCCTGTAACGTCAGCACTGACACTCAGATGCTAGGAGAGATCACAACAATCATATACACAAGAGCTCTCTGGGACAAAACCAAATATTAAATTTATGTCAAATGGAACTCCCCATGCTTGGTTTATGTAAGTGGGGCAGAGTTTATCGCTCTACCTCCTTTTCAGACTAATGGTGTCTCTGAAAGGAGCAGGCTGTACAAAAACATTGATTCCTTTAAATTAAAAGCCCCAAAACCAAACCCAGAGATTTGATGTCTCATAGTCCACATGCTCCTCTCTCCATGTCAGTGTTAAGGCTTCATCCTGCTCCAGCAGATCCCTCCACCACTGAGCTGAATACAGTGGCAGTAAGTGTAACCAGGCAGCAGAGACTTAAATCCTAAACTTTGCACTATGGAATGCAGCATAATTGTGACATGATCCTCTTCATGCATTCAGTTAGTCAAGGAATTATGTAGAATTGTTACCAAGTTCTAAGGAGATAGATGTTACTTTATTGTGTAATATCATTATCCTCTAAGTGCCTGAAAGGGCTATGTAGTGAACTGCTCTAAGAGGCTGTCAGACAGAAGCTGCTTGGTTGTTTCTCTGGCTTTTGCATCTTCCTGGGGTAGCTGTTTCAGGAAAAAGCGGAAATATTTAGTTAGTGAGACTTTAAAATAAATGGAAAAAGTTTGCAAATGTTTGAGGGGGTTTATTTTGTATTGGCAGGAAAACTATGAATTTTGAACTTGCCATTTGTGTTGTTGAGAGAGTTGTTGTGGATTTGGAGTCTGGTTTCTGCTGATGAATCAAGGCTTATGTTAGGTTCTCTGGTTTTGTACTCAAGGTCTTGGATAAACAATTGTGTTGAGAAAGGAAAATTATCTTTCTTTTTCTTCCAGGAGGAATGCTTGTAAACATAAGAGATAAATACATTGTAGGAAGACATTGTTGTAGTGTATTTTTGTCTCCGTTTATGTACCATTGAGGTAGCTCTTGGGAATTCTTTTTCTTTCCAAATTTTGCTTGGGCCTGTCCTAGAAAGATTAGTCTCTTAACTCAATATTCCATGCTTAGATTTGCATCGATGACCTTATGAGTCTGAAAGCATTCGATTTAGAGACAAATCTGTACAGTCACGCAATTTCAATGTTTTAAAACTTCTGCTTAGGAAGAACTTCCAAGTCAAATTGCTTGTTACTTTTTGTCCTTTATTATCGTGCCTACTGTCTGTAATGAGTGGAGGTTTGTAAACAGTACAAATAGTCTGTGGAGAATTTAAGTATTATGAAGTGCAACAATCAAATTAAGTATTTTAATCAGGTACAAGCTGTCTACTATCTATGACGGAAATGACCAGAGGCAAGTCATGATTAAAGTGGATCATAATTTGCAATAATTCTTTTGGTGCTGGATGTTAAATTTTTGTCTTCAGGATTTCCCATCATTATGCTTGATTCAGGGTTGTTCATTGAGGCATCCACTGTCTATTTGGAACCTAACTGATCTTCTGTGGTCTTTATGGTATTTAGGGTATTTGAAGAATAACACTCCACATGTACGATGTAAATCTTCATAGGACATTAGATTGAAGCTTGTTTAAAAATCATGCTGTGGGTTGTTCAACTACTAAAGCGAAAATCTCCAGTATTTTTGCAGTTATGGTGGCACAGTTTGTTTCATTTCTAGAACTAGAATAAACTATTGTGATATGATTTTGTTGTGGCATAAAGTTGTCTAGCTTTCACTGTGCTGGCATAAAGGTAAGGCTTTGAAAAGTTAAGAGCCCTATATGACAAACAAATTTTCCTCAATCACTTGGTGGTTCCCATGGTACCTTTCATAACATTCCCGAGACAAATGTGCCATGTGTCAAGCAGGGATTGAGCATGTGAAGACAGATTGTGCTGATAGAATAGAACTGGCTTTCTTGTTGCTTTATTTTTGCCGTGGTTGCACATAATTTTCCTCTCTTGCAGATGACTAGAGATGATAAGTTGATAAAATAATTGTGTTTCCCCTTGCAAGTCCAAAAAAAGGATGTGTGCTTAGAGGAAGACACTTCTTTGGTTTTACTTTAAATGTTTTAATAGTAACAAAATAGGTTAATGGACAGGTTTTTCATTTGAGGAAACATGTCCAATTGCGAGAGATCAGGTTGCTAATGAAATGGACTGCTGATGCATGGCAGGGGAAAGATTCTCTTTTACTCTGATGTCTAACCAGAAGTGGCTAGTGCAGGAATTTATTTGGTATCCTAGGAAGGTAATAAGTGATTTAATTATTTTGTATGAATTCCAGTTACTGACTTTTAACCTGAGATCTTTAGTCTGTTTGAGCCGTGGTTAGAAGTATTCACATGCCGTCTGCTGGTTTTTGAAACTTCTAAGTAAATTTTGCTTAGTGATACTACATTTTTAATTTTTAAAAAAAAAATTTTATCATCAGCTAACTGTATTATATTATCTGGGCCTCACTTGTGGACCTTTGTAACTCGAGCTATAGTTGAGTTTGTAGTGAGGGAAAATAAGAGTAGGCTTGGTTCCTGTGTTAGTCTGGCTGTCAGCTTGGGGCTAGCAACAAAAAAAGCTGCCCTCCCTGTGTCGGTTCCTTAAATTCGGCTTTTTTGAATTTTATCCTCAGCATGTCACTGTTATTTCATTGTTGCTATGATACAATATTTACTCATGCCATCCACTGTAGAATATTAGAAGATCTGAGCTGAAATGTTACGTAACTTACAAATGTTTTCACAGCTGATGTTCATTATTTTGCAGAGTGTAACAATTGGTGTCTTTGTAGTTATCTGAGTGAAATAAGCATCTTGCAAGGTTTTTTCTTCATAAGAAAAACGGTTCAAATGGCAGAACTGACATGCAGAAGTGTGAATCGTTCTTCATGAGGGAGTAGCAATTGCTGGCTCGTTCAAAAGCTCCCTGAAGCTGTTCTGCTCAGCTAATAGGATGGTACCTGTCAGGTGGGGAAAGGGAACACAGTGCAGTGTTCTGGTGCCTGAGTTTCCAGGGCACCACGAGCAGCATGGGTTACAGTGGAGGCGTGCTGGTCCATTTCAGCAATTACTTTTTGCTCATGGAAATGAAGCAATTCTATCAGATATTAATATTAATATCTTATATTAAATATAATATTAAACTGAATATTAAACCTGCTGTTGACTGTTGTTGTTCCAGCCACTAAATGAAAGGTGCTTTGGTAGGAAACTTGAGAAACAGGCATTATCAGAGTGAACTGATAATTATATTTATACTTTATTTATACTATTAAAGGTATAAACTTAATGAAGTTTGTTGAATTAGAATAATTCTAAATCATTAAAGAGAAGCATGAGATTTTTCGTGATTTTTTCAGATTTTAAAGTGTGACTTAAGATTTTCAGTACTCAGTTGCATTTTCTTGTCTTGATAATTTTTTTTGGTGATGAAACAGCAGTGTTCATAGCAATACTGCAGTGAATGAATGGTGCTAAGGGATGTAGTCAGGCTGTAACCAGTCTTGATAATTCTTCAGGGGAGAGCATTCTTTATTTGGAGATAAAATTGGGAGTGCTATTTTTTTACCAAAGTGAGTGAAATACCAACTGGCTGATAGAGGAGGTGATGCTGTATTGGTCCAGTGGCTTTGAACCCCTATGAACAGTTGAAAACAAGAACAAAAGACACATTAAACCAAATTTTCAGTTAAAACCATGACTTTTTTATGATTGTTATGATCATGCAGCTTTGGAACAGTTACAACATATCAAGGTTGTGTTAAATTTTTGAAGAGTGTAGTTAGTACTTGATAATCTGTCTCTTTTAGAGTAAATGTGAAATGCTAATGGAGGAATTCTGCTTATCAGATTACAGAGGTACTGAATGCTAAAATGAAAATGCTAAGTCACAGCCAAACACATTGTCTTAATAGCCAAAAAAATCTGGAAAACCCTTATATGACTAAGATTGTCATAAATTATTTAGACCAAGGCATTAAAATTCAGGATTAATCCTTTTGAAATATTGGAATTCTTTCTTCAGGGAAACGTTGATCACATGATGTCAAAAGTATGTGAAGCATTTTGCATTGGGGTAAAAAGACAAGGTTCCTTCAAAGCAGATTTTACAGCTTTTAAGCAGGTTACATAATAAAGGATTAGGGAACAGAATGAGACAAATCGGATGAATGAAAGGTTAGTTTGATGCACTGCTTCTGGATATGACTTTTGGTGATGGAGAGCTGGGGCTTGTTAATATTTATGTATTTAAAATAAAGTTAATGCAGTAACCCATTGCTGGTAAATAAATTTACTGCCACGTCGTTGTCCGTTATTTCTTTCATGTACCAAAAGTTGGGGATGGTGGATGTTTCATTCTGACATACAGATATTTTCATTTTGGCAAAATTGCTTAATAATTTGCTGTTAGCTTGCTGACTATGAAGCACAACTCTTCCCCATTAAAAAAAAAAAGCAAGTCATAGCTATGCAAATACTTGTCAACAAAATAGATTTAGAAATCCTGTATTTGCTTCTACAGACTTAGGTGTTTGGTTTTTTTGTTTTCTTTTACAGATGCCACCTTCAATGAACAGCAGGATCTTTTTTGTCAGAAGTTGCAACAGTGTTGTGTGCTCTTTGACTTCATGGACTCTGTTTCAGACCTGAAAAGCAAAGAAATCAAGAGAGCAACACTGAATGAACTGGTTGAATATGTTTCAACAAATCGTGGAGTGATTGTTGAATCAGCTTATGCTGACATAGTGAAAATGGTAAGTAGAATGCTCTTCTTGTAGTTTGTATTTTAATAAAATATCTTAATCAGTTTATGACTCTTAATGCCATTTAACTCAGAATTGTGGTTGGTTATTCTGCTTATACAATGTAATATAATTTGTTAATGATAACTTGGCTCAGACAGGCTTGTAAAAACAAACAACTGGCAAGTTTTAATTATTGGCTGATTAATGATGCATTCAGATTAATTAAAGTTAAAGAACTAGTATACTGCAGCTACTTGCAGTCTGGGTAAGCTTTAAAGTTGTTCTCTTTCAGAAAATGGCAATATTTCAGTAATGCCTATCTTTATTTACCAGTGGCAATGGAGAGTTAGGCTAAAGTTTTCTGGTAGTTATTGCTGCAGGTGCTGGTGACAGCAGAAAGATTTATCAGTATATGAAAGCAACTCTACTTTGTAAATACTTTTTATGGCTGTTTGTTATTATTTTGGCCTTGAAGAGCTGTACTAGAGCAGCCTAAGTGGTTTGCTGAAGTTATAAACCATAGGATGACTTGTCCCATGCAATTGCTGCTAATGGCTTGTTGAATAAAGAACAAAATATTTGTGGTTACCTGCAGACTTTCCCAGGTGTTTATGTGCCGTTTCAAATGCTACTTAAGTAATCTTTTTGATCTGCCTATACTACATGTATAGGGAATGCAACTGAAAGACACTTGAGAATAATCTAATTTTTTTTTTCCCCTAGAAATGTGAAATGTAAAAACAATGGCTTTAGTGCCCATGTATTTACATTAGTGGTTCTCTAAACTTTGGTGAAGTTTACATAGATAAAATGCTGACTTTAAAAGAGCTCTCAGGAGCATAAGCAGAGCAGTTCAAATATACAGCCTGCAACTTGTGTAGTTCTCTATGCAGTGCAAGCTAGTTTTTTCTTAAAGTTCATTTTGTTGTTGGGCTGGGGTTTTTTTCCTGGGCAGTTCATAGGGAAGATCAGATCTTTAATATAAATAAGTGTGGAAGTTTTGCCATTATACTGAAGGGCTAGGATTATTGGAACCCTTTTAATCATTTCAGCTGTTTCAGCAGATGCTTACTAAGTTTTACAAAAAAATCTATGACACTTGGGGGTTTTGTATAGTCTCATTTGTTAAAGGACCTGGTTTTCTGTCCTAAATGTTTTCTACATAAGAAAATAAAAGATAAAGTATGTTCACATCTTCTTAGGCTTCTTTTTTTTTCTTGCTGCTGGTGGCAGCAAGCCTGAATCCTTGCAGTATTCGCATTCTGTGTGCCCTCTGTAGCCCCTTGGTAGAAGAAAGAATATACTAACTAGCCCATAGTACTTGTTGAAGGGAGGTTTTCTTTTATATTTGGGTTGTTTTCTTTTCTTGGAGATAAGGTGGTATTGAGCTGTTCTTTTGAGGTTTTTTTTGTTGTGCAAATGATTGGATTCTGTGGATGCTTGTTTTTCTTTCCATAACAAATTTCCATCTCCTTTTTCCCCTAAAATGACAGAAAGAGAAGAAGCTCCGTGAGAGCTTTAAATGCTCAGTGAGAGCTTTTTGAGAGCTTGAGACAAAAGATCCCTCCAAGCTTGAATAGTATTTCTAATCTCCCTGGCAACTGGCAGCAGAAAAGGCCTTTGCTGTGAATTAGGACGAAATACCAGCTTTCAGAAAAAAAATCTGCATGGGTCTGTCTCTCCCTCCACATAACTAACACCTGTGTCAGGCTCGAGGCCTTTCTTGGTAGCAAAACTTTTATGAGATTGAAGAGTTACTGTTTCATTTCTGTTTTGTTTGGGTTTTAAGTTTTTAGGCCGTTCAGTGTTCCTATGTTAAAAGAAAAAAAAAAAAGAGTTTTACTGCAGAGTTTGAAGTGTGTTTTGGGGATGAAAAAGTAGAAATGGCCTTAATGAAATCCAGCTATAATCTGGCTGGTAGTAAAGGACAGACTAAAAAATTCCCTGAAAAAAGCCAGAGTGGCAGCAGTGGCAGACCAGAAACACTTTCTTTCCAAAGCCCCTTGTCTTTCCCTAGGCCTGGGACAATTTCTCTGCAGCTCACAGGGGAAACAGCCTCAGGTTTCAAACAGGTTTCCTTGGAGTCGCCTGAGCTGTGGGGAGGCATAGTCAACAATGCCTTAAAGATAGCAGGAAGGGAAATAAAATGTTCTTTCTGACCAGTGCATGGGCAAGTTCTGTGCAGGTGAGGTGGTGTCTGGCATTCTTTCCTTCACTGGTCTCTGTTGCCAGGATAGCTCCTGAGCCAAGTATCACACAGGCTCCTGTGGTTGTCTCTGTAACCTTAAACAAAAATAGATAACTTTTTATTCATAACATCTGCTCTGCTTGGATCCTGAAATGACAGTGTAATTTCAAGCCACTGAGGATAAAACAATATCATAAAAAAAAGTCTTTGTTTAAATTGTTGTGCAGGACACACTGTAGGTTATCTTTTTTGGTGCCCTGGGCAACCTGATTTTCCTTCAGCTGAGGAGGAGTTTTGCTTACAAATAGCTTTGAAGTTGTAGCACAGCTCTGGGTCACCCAAAACTAGTGTCTTTTCTGTTTGGAAATTCTCAATTAAAAGCACTCTGAGGCTAAAAGGAAGTTAGGGTTTGGCATTGTGACTATTTAATCTTGGGAAATTAGAAAGTTCTACCTTGTATCAGTTTTGGGAACATGACAGAAATGTCTCTTCAGTGTACATAACTCTTCATCTCCTTGTGCCCATCAGCCTTGCCTTGTTCCCCAGCAGCATATAAAATCTTATGTAATGAGATTGTCCTAACAGGCTGTATGAGTTGTGAATTCAGAATTTAAAAGATACCAGCTATGCTCAATCTGCACTGAAAAAAAACCACTCGGAAATTGGAATCGAACCTAGTATCTTTCAAATGTTTAGATCAAATGTACAGACAATAAGGTACTTCTTTTATTTTTTGTTTTAATAAAATATAATTGCTCTATCTCAGTACTAACCAGCACATTTTCTGGTGTAATTTTTGGAAAACTTTGAGATTTAATTTAGAAAGCTGATGCTCGATTTCTCTGGAAATCTATCCAGCTTTAAAAACCTTTTATGATTTGTGTTTCTGAAATGACAATTTTGGGATAAGGCATCACTTAGGAAAGAAAAAGAATGTTTTAAATAATATGAGAGGATATAGAGAAGAATTTGCTAAAGTATTGCAAGCATAAGGTAAATTAACTGTTTTATGGGGGGGGAAGACATTTATTTGAAGTTTTATATATTCTTGAGAGATGAATAATGCTAGTGGAAGTACTGAATATTCTGAAAATCATACAATTGGTTTTCCAAAGGCCTGGCTGAGCGGCTTGCTAATGTTTCTGCTGCACAAGTGTATTTAGTAGCTGTGTTTTGGACATGAAACTTACTCACTACTCTGAGGTTCTGTGCTAAAGGCTGACTGGCTCAGTTCAGCAAGATGCATCTAGAAAGAAAAAGAAGTGTTTTTAGGAGAAGTTACCAGAAACCTGCAAGCAGTGATAGAACGTTCTCTGTAGGAGACTGATTCATGTGCTGGAGGGCTTTATTGAATACTTGGTAAGAGTAAACAAAGCAAATAAGAGAACCAGGACTGTAATGCTGGTTTTTGAGCTTGATTAAAATTAATGTTCTCCTATTTCCCCTATGTGACTCCTATTTCCCCTTCCTCTCCCCCCCCCGCCCCCCCCAGTCTTTTGTTCTTGAGCTTTGGAATCCCAAGTCCCTTGTGTTTACAGCATTAAAGGACAACTGTTTTTGTGGGGATGTTTGTTGGTTTGGGTGGTTTTATTTGGTTTGGGTTTTTGTTTTGTTGGTTTTTTTTTTTTTGTAGTTTTTCCTGTGCATTAAACTCAGAGACAGCTGAACCCATCCCCACAGAACTTAGTTGCCCTTCCAGTCCAGGACAACAGCTCTGTGTCCCAACAGGAGACACAGAGCAAAGGGCATAGGAGGAAATGGAAAGTCAGTTTATGCAATAGCTGTGTATCTTGTTTAATGAGGCAGCTGATCATTATGTGCACAGCCAGCTGGGTGACTTCAGGATCTTTCTAAAGTCCTTTTGCTAGATTCTCCAAACACCTCGGAGACTCCTTGGAATATGTGCAGGAGGATTTTCTGCAAACTGACAGTTTCTTTTGTGCTTAGTAGGCTTGGGTGATAAGCAGCTACTTGAAACAGATTTGATCAAAAAGTCTAAAAGAGTTAAAAAGGTGATGGGAAAAGTCAGGTTAAACTTGTTCCTGAAAGAACGGTAGAAAATGCAGAAATGAACTGAACTGCATGTTCTCTTTTGTTTGTGTTAGAGATTTAAATCCAGTACATGCTATCTGGTGCAAGAGATGACATTTTTCCTTTGACATCGGAATGGTCTTCTATCCATACTTCAATATACTTCAAAAATCCTTGAAGAAACCTTTTTAAACTTGTCCTTTTGAAATTGATTTGATGTGACTAAAAGTAACCTAGAGTAACTTTAAGAAAAAATAGCTACTATGTGAAATGGAAAAGCTAGAATGGTTATGTGTTTCTAACTTTCCAAACCCTTGAAACATCTTGAAATATTCAAAGGTGAAAAATGTAAACAGAAATATCTTGAAATCAAGTAAAGAACTGTAGAAATAAGGTACATTTTTGGGATTGTCTGCCTTACATGACAGACATGCTCTCTTATGTGGAGAGAGCTCTCTTTAAATCATAATTGGTTAGTTTTGTGGTATTTGTGGTCTTACATTAAAACAGCTCTTGGTGTCATGTAGTTAAAAATTATTTTTGATAGGGAGGCTGATTTTTTTAACTTCCATAGTTTCAGGGAGGATTCTGGAATAGGACCATGTCTTGCTCCAGGCTTGTAAAGCAGTTGAGACAAAAGTTACTTTCTTATTTTCACTGACATCTTACAGACTTCTGTCTGTTTGTGTTTTGCAGTTTTGAAAAAATGAGGTAGTGGCTCCTTATGTTACTTTTTTTACATGATTTTGTTTCATTTGATTTCAGGATAAATGCAGTACCTTAATGAGTGTGATCTGTGAAAGCATAGACAGTGATACAAGTTTTTTTTTTTTTTTTTGCTTGCAGATTAGTTCTAATATTTTCAGAACACTTCCACCTAGTGATAACCCAGATTTTGATCCAGAAGAAGATGAACCAACTCTTGAAGCCTCATGGCCCCACATACAGGTATGTGATTCCTTTACTTCTAAACCTTCTTGTAAGGCAAGAAATGTAGGTACTTCAGTTATTTTGTGCCTTTGTTAAGAACAAGAAAATTACTTTTATAATACAATTGAGTTTTTATACTTGAGAGGGGAAAAAAAAGTGGTGCTTTTTTTAGTATGTATGAATATGGCTGAATGTAACTCTTCTAAGTGGCTTAAATACTATTTTTTAAACTGAGGGATTGCACTGTTAAATTGTGGTGTATGTATGTCTTAAAACTGTGGATATTTTAGGTAATTATGTTCTTCACCTAAGAGGTTTGTTTTCTGCAATTGAGCAACTTCTTAGTGTTGCTTCAATAAAATATAAGTTAATATTAACAGTTCTGTTTTCTCATGGCAGTAACAAAAAAATGGAGTAATAGCCTTTATTTGTCCTTTGAGCAAATAGAAATCCCCTCCTTCTTCCCCACCCTCTTGCCTCCCTTCATGCCAAAACTTGACAATATCAGCGTTGTTTGGTAACAGTTGCATGGTTATTCCATTGTTGCACTTCTGTGGCTATCTCGTGATTTTTATAGTGCTGCTGTATCCATCGCGTGATTGACTTGAAATGCTGCTGAATTTTATTTTATTTTCAGTTAACTCTTAGAAGCTGTAAATGTCCAAGCACATAACTCAGGTAGTTCATTGCTGAATTTATGTAAGTAGTATCTGTTGAACAAAGTGGAGTAGCAGCTCCTAGCAGTGGGTAGATTAAGCTGCTGCACATCTGCATACCATTTGCTCTCTCCTCTCAAGAGCTAAGATGCTACTCTGCCCCTATAGTATTACAGTGCTAATGCATCCACAAATGCTCTTATTTAAAAACTCTTATTTAAAAACTGCACTTCTAATACTGACTCTAAAATGTACCTATTCAGCATAGTATTTCAAACTTAAATCAAACAAGAATTAAGTTACCACAAAAAATAACTCTGCAGGTTAAAGGCTGTGATAATTATTTTCTTATATATGACCAGTTCTAATTCATAGGAGAAATGGCTATAACTGAACTAGATAGGAGGCTTGTCTTTGTTGGGTGGGAGGGTGCAAGAGCTAAGCAAATGTCTCTTGTAAGCAGCACCATCTGACTTCTAAATACCTGTGTCTCAGAGGTAAAATTTGTAAATGTTACCTCAGTTCACTTTAGGTCATAATTAAACTCTAGTCCTGTTCATAGAAAAAGGCCTGTTGATTTTGTGATCAGTTCACTTGTGCTCTTAGGCTTGCCTAAGAGGAAGTGAAAGAGGTTGTAGCGTTTGGTATTATTTGACATTGTATTTTCGGGTTTCTTCCTTGCTATTTTCTAAGGGAGTTTTTGCCAGGCTGTCTGGTCACTGGTTGTGGATTTCCCTCTCCCATGTCTGTTGTTCATCCTGTCCTTGGAATAGATCACTCCTTGCAGCACAGTGGAAACAGTTTGTTTCCCACTCTGTCCTTTTACAGCTGATGTGCTACTGGACCATAGAAGACTAAGTTGGATAATTTGCTCATTGCCCTTCAGGAGCACAAAGCTGCTGGAAATGTCAGATTTTGTGTGTGGAATAAAATCTGTACACAGCCATTCTCCTCCCCAGCAAAATACACTATTATTTCTGGCATAGTCTAAAGGACTGCTTAAGGAGGGAAGGTGTGGATGTTTTGGTGGCTGTGATTTGTGACAGATCAATTACAAACAAATTCCAAATTCTATCCTGATCTGGCAGTCAGGTAGCCAGTTTTCTGAGAGAGGAAAGAAAAAAAAAATCTGAACCTCTACTCTTCTCTGCTTGAATCTGTTGACATGATTACTTAGTAAGTTACCAGTGTGTGTAGCCACAACAAAAGACTCCAGACCTTCAGTAAAATGAATGGCACTAGAGAGATGTTGCTTTAAAGCAGTGTTCAAGATTATTTGTAACAGCAAAAGTAGGTTGAACAGGCTGGTATTTAAAGCCACTGTGCATTTTGAAGCTTAGGGAGTTGCAGAGTTGGTGGAATTGGTACTTAAAAGCAACAATATTCTATATTCTATATATTCTATTATTCCAATATTCTGGTTCCTGCAAGACTGAATCACTAAAGCATTAGGAGTTGTATTTCATTGCTTTTTGACCCAAGCAGACCAGTATTGAGAACAAAAAATACTAAATGCAACATCTTTCCCCTGATTTAGTATTTCCAAAAGTAATGTTTCTGTTAAACTCAAGGAAGCTGAGCATGCCTGTCTCTTTAGGTAGGATCTGTTCTGGTGCCCCTAGCTTGGTTGTTGTTGTTCTGCTTTTCAGTTTGCAAACGTTAGCATACAGGAGAAGAGAGACATGGCCACTGCAACTTGATTCCTGAAATGCCCTGGATAAAGAGGCTTTCATGTGTCTCCCAAGGCTCACAAGGATTTCCAAAGTTATTTGATACCATACCCAGTTGATATCCTGAATGTAATCTCAGACAGCTTGTTACAAGATGTTGCAGCATTGTGCTTTTCACTTAGTTCATGTGTTTGATGTCTATTGCAGTCACTATATCTATTTATGGAAAAAAGCCATAATTATCCTTCCTTCCCTGTCCTTTTGGGAAAACAAAATATGCCAATTTAGTGTTCACTCTTAGAAAGTGTCCTGTGACAATTCTGGTGGCTTTCTCTGTATCCTTTCAGGTTTTAATAAATTTCCTCAAGCACATGTAGGTCTGTGCATCTCTGTCTGTACTGTCAGTATCTTCCTGAAATATCCTAGGATTTCATCTGTCACTTCCATAGCTTCATTGTGAGGATGGATCTGAATCATCCTATGGTTAACCCTTTCTCAGCTTAAGGGCTTGCAAATGCTTTGCAAAGCTTTTTCTTGGAACTCCAACTGTGACTTTGCAATCTTTGAGTTTAATCCTGTGTTTATTCTTCTAGAGCTTCAGAGTCAACTTATCCTTTCTTGTGGGTAACATGACATATATTTTATTTTCTATTTTCCCCGCTGGTGGTAGCTTCTAATATTGTGGCAGTTATCACACGTGGCTGTTCTTTGTTGTTGTCACTGACAGAAAAATTTAATCTAGGAATTTATTGCAGAAATCTTGAATTAAGTTTCAAATTAATCCCTATGAAGCTGTGCTATATAACCTCCCTCTGGCCATATGTTGCGCATTTCTATACAGATTTATCTAGTTGCTAATTTGAAAAAGATCAGGAGAATCTGAATGTTTTGGGTTGGGGTTGGAAGAGACCTTTGAAAATCACCTTAGTCCAAGCCCCCTGCCATGAGAAGAGACATCTTACACAAGATGAGGCTGCTGAAGGCACTTGCTCAGGTTGGTGTTATCTGCAAACATGCCGAGGGTGCTCTCAGTTCCACTGACTGTGTCACTGGTGGAGGTATTAAACAGCCATGGTTGTGCACTTTCTAAGGCAGAGGCTGGAGTATAGTAACATGAAAAATTCTGCTCTTGGGTTGTCTATTATGGTGCCAAGAGGATGGTGCCAGTGACAGGACAAGGAGAAATGGCCATATGCTGAAACACATGAGGAACTTGACCCTGAGGGTGGCAGAGCACTGGTTCAGGCTGCCCAGGAAGGTCACGGAGTCTTTCTCTGGAGACATTCAAACCCCACCTGTTCCTCTGTCACCTGCTCTAGGTGACCCTGCCTTGGCAGGGGGTTGGACTAGATGATTTCCAGAGATCCCTCCCTATCGCGGCGGTTTCCAGCTGGGCTATGCCCTGTGGGCTGCCGTGGCCAGGATAGCTCAGTGGGCTCAGCGCAGCGGCCGAATTCCCAAGCAGTTCCCAGCTGCAGGCAGCCAAGCAAGCTTAAGTGATTTCTGGCTCTTAGTGATTATCAGCTCTTTGTGATTTCAGCTCTTTAGCTTGCTGGTGCCGCTGCAGCAGACGCAGGGAGAGAGAGGAGAAGTGCTGTTTAAGGTTCCGCGGGATTCTTTATTGGTGTCCCTCACGAAGGTTCTCAGTGACAGCTCTTCTACCGAACCAGGCAGAATTAGGGGTTTTTATACCCTACAGGGGTTTTGGAAACTGTCCAATAGAAAGGGCCAGGGGAAAGTGACCTACAGGCTTACAGAGAGATAAGCAGGGTCCGAAAGGCGGCAGAGAGGGGCTTCTAAGGCCCGAGTCATCGTGACTTGGCATTTCCTAGCTCAGGCTTCTGACCTCCAAGGAGGCCTTGCAGGCCCTGGGCCTGCTAGCCCGCCCAGCCCTAACAATCCTGTTATTCTATGTGAACTGCTGATATGAAAAGCTGTTCTTACAGTCTGTTGCAGGGGGACAAAGTGAAGGGTAGCTTGAGTTTCTGAGCCTTTGCTATGCACATACAGAACACCCTCCTTGAGGCTATGGATAAGTAACTGTCAGCTCAAATGTTCTACATAAAAGTACTTACTGTCATGCATTTTTCTGAAGTGAGGTTCCTAATTATAATTATGAATTACTCAGGTGTTGGCTCTCAGTTGAGTTAAGTACTCAGAGTGGTAATAGTTGAAATTCATGCCTTTGAGTATGAGCACAGCTCTGCATGGGTTTTATTTAGAAGCCCAGTCAGTGATGGCATTATGTACCTAAATTGCATTGTAGTGTTATTACTAATCAGCTGTTTAATTATGTGGAGTTATGAAATAGGCATTGAGAACATGAACAACTCTTAATGTAATCTAAACATAAGGCATCCTTCCTCTCAGTTCTGTTCTAGTGAAGAAGTGCCTTCTGTGTTCTTTATTTATCTGCCATTGTTACGCAAGTGCAATGTTTTGTCTTGGACTTCTGATGAACCCCAAAATATGGGACTTGTGCTCTGGCCTCTTCATGCCACTCTCTGCTGGCCCAGGCCTTTCATAGCTCTACCTCTTGTCAGGATTTTTATCTCTGGGCATTGTGGGATTGTAGCAAATTGGAACTTGAACTAGGAAGAAATAATATGCTACAAGCCATAATGGATATTATAATTGAGTTTCCATGATATAGAAGCCTAATTTTAATCTGAACTCTTTCAGTTTCTGTGAATTCATTCAGCTGTTTTAATACAACTTTTCATTTTCGGAGTTTGTGGTCAAAACTTAATTTCAGATGAATTTGCTTCATCTCTTTCAGGAATTATGTAATGTTAGAGCACTTAATTTAACTCTCAGTGCTGCTCAATGTTTGGTAACCTATTTCTGCGTAATATGTTCTTAACGTGGCAGGAATGTAACATTTAGAACTTGTTTTTTGTCCACTAGTGGTATTTTCAGGAGATTATTTATTAAGCTTTGACTCTTCTGGGAATTAAAGTGTTCTCAGTACTTACTGTAATTATTTCAGTAAATTCCAGCTGGAACTGTGGTTAAGCAGTGATGTGTTAGGCTTTGGTTCCTTTTGTACTTTTTGAGCATGTAAATAGTCCCACTGCCTTTGGTGGTAGTGACAAGGCTGAGATCTGTGTTATGGTGTACTTACTAGCTTCAGAATTTTCATTTCCTTGTTTGTAGTTGGTGTATGAGTTTTTCCTGAGGTTTTTGGAGAGCCCGGATTTTCAGCCCAGCATTGCGAAGCGATACATTGACCAGAGATTTGTGCAGCAGGTAAGAGGAGAGTGTTAAAGTTGCAAGTGGGATTTAAAGATCACCTCTTGAGCTTAATTTATCAGATGGACTCTTAAAGCTTTCCTGCTGACACAGGGTAAATTTCAGTTGTTGCAGCAGTGGTTTAGTGCCAAACACTAAATAAACAGCACATCATACCACAGGGGCTATATGTACTTAGTAACTTCAGGAACACTTCGTTTTCAGATATCAACCTCAGTGCTTGGCAATGCAAGATATTTGGAATTTGTAAAGTTCTGTTTTTCATGATTTGTAATTTAATTCCAGCCAAATCAACAATGTGGTAATTATATTTTTGTAGTCCTATGTTTGTTTTAAATTTTTTTTTACGGTGGAAAAACTTACAGCAAACTTTTTTCTCTTAAAAAGTTCCTGTACTTATTTTACATTAAATGTGTTTCAACACCTCCTTCCTTGTGTCTAGATAGTGTAATTCTCTTTACTGTTGTGTATTAACCACAGAAGGAAAATCAAGAAATTACTTAGGAAAGTCATGCTTTACCATGCAAAGCAACTATGAGCAAGAAAATGAAGTGAGATTTCATATTAGATATGACTTCTCAGGGAATTACAGTGTAGAAATGCAATAACAATTTTTGGTTCAAGGTGAATTCAGTGGGGATTTTGTCACTGTGTTGAAATGTTTGTTTGCCAAATTTTGTCAAAATACTTGTTTGCTCAGTATCTGAAGAGTGAGTGCTGGCAGGCCATCACAATACAGCAAGGAAAAGTAAAACTACAAGGTGGATGCTTTCCCTCCCTACTGTCATTTAATTTCCACTTAATTGGTTCTGCTGTTCTTGTATATGTGTTTCCTTCTCAGTTTTATTCAAATTACACACAAAATTTAAGCCTGAGGCTGCTGGTGAGCTGTTGGCTATGGGTGTCCACTTTACAAATTGACCTGTGGTCCTTGAGAGCAGCATTGCAGAGTTTGTTCCTGACATTTCACTTGATCTTTGTCTAGAGTACAAGATAGAGACAATGCAACCAACAGCTAGCTATATATGGGAAAAAACGTGGAGTAGTGACCCTGAGAAATTCCTGCTAAATATAAAATTGAAATGAGCCTGAACGAAGTTCCTGAACAGCTGTTTCCAGTCCCTTGTGATGCTTGGTACAGACATACCTAAGCTCAGACCTGAGCAGGAGACTCTGGTGACTGCTTGAGCTGTTAATGACTTGCTCAAGGCAGCTGACATTTCTGAATATGCTGTTGCTTGGCCATGCAGAGTTAAAAAAACAACAAAAATTATGGTCTGTAATTTGACTGGAGTATTTTTTTTTATGTCTCTGAGTGAGCATGGTCTTTTCTGTATCCTTGGAAGTCTTTCTACAAGAAAAAAGTGTGTGGAAAGTTTTGTTAGCTTCTTGCAGCATTTAGTCTGTATTAATAGGGAATTGGTTAGTAATTGCATATCTTTTGCTTATTCTGTGACCGCCCTCCTTAACTGTAAAATTTCTTGTGTAGGAATGCTTTTGCTTGGCCATCAAGACACAAGTTTTGAGATAAGCAGTAAAGGATTTTAGTTGCAAAATTGTAAATACAGGATATGGATTTGATTCATTCTGATTTTTTAAGTAACAAGTGTAAACCACTTACCTACAGTTTGATAATCTCATGTTTGCAGCTGCATTTTTATTTTGATGGTATAATAGTTACTGAATGACTTTGGTGTCTGTTCTACACAGGAAAAGAATGAAGCTGATGACCTCATTAGAAAAAATCAACATTATTAAAAATGTAATTTTGAAAGTCTACTATTGACATCTAAACAAAATGTACAGTTAAACTGATTCTGTTTTTTTTCCTAATGTAAACTTGTAAATTAAAGGTAAAATTCAAATCAGGTAGTAACAAAACCTTAAGTCTTTCAAAAGTAATACATTTCAATTTAATTTTTAAAGTTGTTGGAGCTCTTTGACAGTGAAGACCCACGAGAACGTGATTTCCTAAAGACAGTTCTTCATAGAATTTATGGAAAGTTCCTCGGTTTAAGAGCATTCATCAGGAAACAGATAAACAACATTTTCCTCAGGTATGCTGTGTGTGTATGTGTGTGTGTGTGACTAGGTTGAGGAATATTTTATCTTGCTTTCACAGTCTGGGTCTGCAGTGGTTTGTTCTTGAAGTAAAAGACCTGTGTTTGGTCTGTGATCTTGCTTTCAAATATTTGAAGCTTAGTAAAAGTTATTTCTTTGGAATCTGTGAGCCTCTGTGGCAAATTTTGATGGTTGTCTTTTTTGGTAACAGGTTTATATATGAAACAGAGCACTTCAATGGTGTTGCTGAACTTCTTGAGATATTAGGAAGGTAAGTTTGATCTGACACAGGAAAAATATGAAACATTATTGTGAATGTTTGCTTCAGCTTTTCTGCTTTGGGAATGGAGGGGGGAAGAGAATCATTACAGTAACGAGTGATGAAGTGCAGTCACTGATAATCTAATACTGTCTGGATTACCACATGAATATCAAATTAGGACACTGAATAAATTATTCTTTTTTCAGTGCAAGTTTTAAAGATGACAGGCAAAAAATGTTTCTCAAGGGTTCTTGTTTGTCAGACCTGTCTGCTCTTGGTTGTCTTCTCCCTGATAGATGACTTGTTCTTTGATTCAGAAAATGAATGTTAACTTTTGTCCTTGTGCTGAATTGTTTTAATCTTCAGCAGGCTGGTTTTCCTTCAGTTTTATTCAGGAAAGCCTTGTAATTGCTAGGGGTTTTTAGTTACTTCTTTTTTTTTTTGGTTGTTATTTCACTAACTTCAATTTAACTTTGAAGTTTTTCTCTGGTATTTTTAAAGCCTTTCCAAAACTGTCACACATTTCACAGTAGGAAATTGTATTATTGGTCTAACTAAAAATACAAATATGGTGAAGTTATTGTGGAACAAATTTTCATGAAAAATCAAGTAATAGGGATCCCATTATTTTTTCAGACTTGCCTAAAATGTAAGGGGCAAAAGAAACTAACCTTTTCCTGAAGGACTTCTGTCTTGTCTATAGCTCATCAGCTCTTAAATATAAGAGGACTGAATCAATGAGACAACTTCTAAACTTTGTTTTTGAAAGGAAAGGTTGTTCAACAATCTCAAAACAGGTGTTTAAAGTGCACTGTTAAAATTGTATAAACTTTTTTCTCTGCAAGTTGCTAGTGATGGTGGGTGAAATGGATCAGCTTCCTGATATATCTGTCTAAGCTTTACAATTAGACAACAGGACTTACTGTAGATGATTTTATTTAATGGAAGTAATGATAAAAATACTTCAGCTCATCTAATGGGTATTATTTAGCTTCTAGGGTGGTTCTCTGGTATTCCTTACTAACACTCTAAACTCTAAAGGTTGTGCACCTTTGTAAATGTAGAGCTATTGTATGGCTTCAAAATAATCAGGTTTAAAAACTGAATCAGAAAGGGAATTTCAGTTGAACTTACAGAAATTCTTGACTTGCTAGGAAATTTTTTTTTTTTAATAAAAATAAATCCTGCTTATTCATGTTTTCAGTATTATCAATGGTTTTGCACTGCCACTGAAAGCAGAACACAAACAGTTCCTTATGAAAGTTCTGATTCCCATGCATACTGCAAAGGGATTAGCTTTGTTTCATGCACAGGTAAGCTTTTGCCTATTTTTAAGAGTGGTGGGGTTTTTGTATTTACATTTGAAACTAATGAAATTTAAAGCACTATGTTATAATATCAATATTCCAAAATATTTGCAAATTCAGTCACTTTTAGAAAAAGTCTTCCAGATCGTATACCTAAATGTTAATTTTGAGATAATATTTGGCATATATTACAAGTGAAAGAATGTACCAGTGAATCAAAGACATATCAACTGAAGTTGGAAGCTTTTTTGCTTGTAGTCTTGTCACACTTTAAACTTCATTTAATCCCAGGGCCTTGTGCTGTTGTCATTTCCTTTATGTGACTTAAATGCTGTGTGTAAAGGAACCTTGGGTATGGCCAGGTTTTTATTTCAGAAGTGGTTTTTTTCTTCCTAAAGCTGCACCAGTGATGGGGTGGGAGGGAGAATGTTGTTGCCATTTATAAATAGCAGAAATGCACAGTAGCTCTCTGGATCAGCCAGACATGTAGATCCATGACATGCTGTCAGAATGCTGCAGTTCTTCAGCTGACTTTGATTCTTATACTTGCCACAGACATTCAGCATTTTGTTTGAGGAATAATCTGTGTCCTTTCCAGACATATGGCACTACAAGTATTGAATATGGTTGATGCAAACTTGGAAGTAATTCTGCTGTGGCTAATTAAAACTTGCTTTGTAACTTAGCTCACTAATACAGCTCCATACAGACTGAAGATACAAGAAAATAGATTTCTTGTAAATGAAAGTGAAATCGTTGTGACTGTATAGTCTATAGGATCAAGTGAAGAGCTCACTTAATTCCTAATTCTCATGAAGTTTTAAATTAAGCAAATCACTTGTCGTTGGCGTTTATTGCCTTGCTGCTCCATGAAATGAGTCAGTGAAATGAAAGGGCCCAGTCACCTCCCAAAGGTGTTCTCACTGACAGGTGTGTACAGCAAGCTGCCCTTTTTTTCTGGGATACATTTAATCCAGTTCATGGCTACTGAAAGGACCCTATTAATTCAGCTGTACCTGAAAGTCGCATTTTTCTTGCTGACCAGGCCACTCTTCTGTCCCTTCATAAAACCTTCATAAAACACTGGTGCCAGGTGCACACACAGCACTGTGTGCTTCATTTTATCCCAAAGGCCTAAGCCAGTGCTAAATCTGCTTTGCAATCCCAAGTGGCCTGGCTGCTTTGTTGCTGAGTAAAATATAGCCTACCCTTCAAAGTTAAAGCCTTAAAGATGAACTAAGCTTGAGTCTTTGTCTTTGAACAGTAAAGCATTACTGTACTGAATATATGCAAATGATGGGATTTGTGAGATTAATGTGTGACATTTGTTATTTTTTGCATCTATACAAATGCATCAGTAGCCTAAGAGCAAAATAAATAAATTAGACCTGTTGCAATTACAGCATTGTAATTATCTGCTTTGGCATAAAATAGTAAAAAAAAAAAAAAAAAAAAAAAAAAAAAAAAGCAAAAACCAAAAAAGATGGTGCTTAAATTCAAGCATCCTGAGTATTGAAATGTAATACATATTATGTAATTTTTGTCTTTGCTTTATATTGTGATATTCTGTGACTTTTTAAAATGAGTCTTAATGGAATCTAAAAAAGAGTATAACTAGTTCAGTAACAGCATTATTGTATGGTTTCTGCATGGGATGGTTGTTTACTTAATCAGTGATGTGCTCAGTAACTAAACTCTAAGTAATTATATAACATTAAATATCCTTGGCCTGAGCAGGCACTACACAAAAACCAGGAGAGGCTGGGAGAGCAGGGCTGGTGACTTAGTTCCATTCTGCTTCCCCACTCCTTCCACCTTTCCACAGGCACTTGTTGGCCATGGCTGCACTGGAACAGGATACTCAGCTGGACAGCACCACACCAGGTGCCAATTTAAAATCTGGCCACTGATTGGTTTGACCATAACTTTCCCAAAACCTCACTTCCTGGTCAAACCACGACAAGCTGCCTCATCTCTTGTGACCTTGGAATATGTTCAAATTCTTTCACTTGTAATCTTACCACTGAATGTTGTGTGCTGTAGATGTCACCTGAGCAATGTGCAATGTGTGCTCAGTCAAACCTGTGTTACAACTTGGTTTTTACTGGAAGTATGGCCTTTTTTACCCCAGTATAGATGTTTGAAAGTGATAGCTTTGTATTGTTAATACAGGAGTTGATGTTCAGAAAAATCTGTCTGGATATGGGATCTGAGTTAGGGAGATGTCTGCCAAGCTTGAAAATAATTTTCTAGGTTGAAAAGATGATTTTTTGTATGCAGGAAGGTTTTTTTAAGATAGAGCAGGCCTGTATACCTTGCTGCTTTAATTGCTGTTTTGTTTAGTTTGGACTAATACGAAATGGCTGTGTAGGGGTGTCTTGGGTTGGGTCCACCCCCCCATGATCTGAAGTGCTTCCATTAGAAGTTGTGATATTTAGTAGTGCTGCAATGTCCAAACACAGTCTGCTTAAACTAAATAACCATATGACTTACATTCCAGCTTGCCTATTGTGTCGTACAGTTCCTGGAAAAAGATACAACTTTAACAGAGCCTGTAAGTGTTTTTCAGTTGGATGTCTTTCTATTTTTTAAATTCAATTAAATATTGCAGTGTAACCTGTTAAACTGTGCAGCAGTTAAAGATGGAGAGGTAGGATTTTTTCGGGGGGTAGAAATGAAATTAGAATAGCTAAGAAAATTCTGAGTTTGCAAGGGCACTTATCTCTTAACTTGTGGCCAAGATAGAGCACAGATTTAACTATAAGTTTGAACTTCTGGTATCAACCAAACTATCCCAAATAAGAAAGCATGTCATGACTGTGTTCTCTCCTCATAAAAACTAAAATTTCAGTGGTTTTGGTACAGATTGCTTGTGCTTAGCCATTGCATGAAGTTGAAATATTTTAGGAAATAAACAATCCTGAAATAAAAGTTGGAAAGAATAACAACACTTCATTTAGACAGAAAGAACTCTGAAATTCCAAATGTGGTGTTTCTGTCTGTCCTCTTCAGTTTCTGGGCTGCCTCTTGGCAGTCAAAACTCAGGTGATTCAGGCATGTGTGGCTTTTGCCAGACTTAAGTTTCCCATGATACATATTGACAGCTCAGCTAGAAAGGGTTTATGTACAGGCTTTGGCAGGGCCCATGAAGAACAGAGGCTCAGCAGCAGCTCACGAGGAACAGAGTGATGTCAGGCCAGCTATAAAAGACACTGGTTTTAGTTGGACAATCAGGAATATCTCGATTAGGGCTATGCTGGTATTTAAATACTTTACCCCTTTTGTGACTGAAAAATGAAGAGCTTATGCAAGACCTAAATTTTCTTCTATAAAAAAAAGACAAACAGCTTTGGGAAAATAACATTGATCTTCACTGAGTGCCCTTTCAGGAAGCTTGTTTTCTGCACAGCCATTTCAGCTGACTAGTTATTTTGTAGCTGGTGGAGGGTGTCTATGGATTTGCCCTGTGTGCTTGAAGCATCTTTCCCCCTGTGCTGCAGTGTTCCTGGCCACACTGGTCAATTAGCTTATTTTGTGAGATAGGGTGAGGAGAAAGGAATTGTGTAACCCATATTCCTTAAGCCAAGTGAAGAAACAGCCCAGGCATTTTGACAGTTAAAGCTGAGATGTGAGCAGAACATGTGTAGTGTGTAGTGTTGCATAAAAACCTGCAAGATTGAATGAAGTCACAAGGTCACAACTTTGACACAAATTTACAGGAGTGTGGTGCAGGATCCAAGCCCAAACTGCTGAGAACAAGGCAGGGCTTTAGAGCAGTGCCACAGTGCAGTTCTGAGGCTCATTTGGATTGTGGTCTGTACAGTTGGGGTTGCTTCTTAATCAGTTAAAGGTGAGTTCAGGCTGGAGAAGACACAGGAACTCACTACAGAGTCACTACCTGTGTTTGCTTTGGTTGTTACTCTAGTGTGTAGTAAAAGTTGTTTTATAAAGAAATAAAGTTTAATAAGATAAGAAGTGAAGCTTTAAGAAACTTCCTGAAATGCTTGAAAAGTAAGTGTTAAAATTTGGGTCAACTGATGAGATCGCATTGGAAATTTTTCTTGGCTTTAGGTCAAGTAATATTTTAAGAACTCCATCAGAAGGCTGTCTTCACACATACCTTACTGTTATTTTTCTGGCAGGGATTGTCACTCAGGGTCAGTTTGGAGGACATTCAATCCGAGCTCTTGTAGCTATGGTAGTCTGCCTCAGGTCAGTCCTGATGTTTGCAGAGCTGACAAGAGGAGTTTGTTACCTAACCCTGTTGAGTGCAATGGCCTTTACATGGAAGAAATCAGGCTAAATTTGCAGTCCTTGTACGTGAGTTAAGTTTTCCAGCAGGTGCCTACAGTTGTAACCCACTTCATGGGAATCCTGTAGCTCAGGGAAGAATCTTAATCTGTGTAGTAAAAGCAGCAATCCATGAACATAAATGTGCAGGTGTCAGCTTTTTAATATAAAGGCACAATTAGGCTGGAAACTGATACTCCATCAAGGAGGAACAGGGAATACGTATCTTGTTGAGGTGTGCACTGTTATACTCAGAACATGTTATTTCTTTATCAAGTTGAGAATATGGGTCTCTTCTCTAGCAATGTATATTTAAAAATTCTTGCAGTAATTTGTGCTAGGAAGTGCACTTTAGTCTTACTAACTTTTTTCCTCTGGAAAGATGCTTTTGATAGTACATGTAGTTGTTAATAAAGCTGCCAGCTGGAAAGCTGAAGGAAAGCTCAACATGACAAAAAGCAAATGTGGAAGGTATTAAAATAATTGAGTAAGTTTTTCCTTTGGATATGATCAGTTAGGTGCTGTTGTATCATGAAAAGTAGAGGTCCTTTCTTCAGAATGGAAGTTTATAACACTCTGAGAATGTTTCTGCTTCTGGAGCATAGTTGCAGGGGTTTTTTTTGTCCTTTTTTTAAAGCCAGAATTCATTTTGTAATTTAGATGCCATGTGAGATGTTTATTTCTAGGAAAAATGCCTCCAGCCTTTCTTTGCTGTATTCCCTCCATTCCTCTTGGGGGCTGTACTTTCCAATTAATTTTCCCAAAGATTTTGTTTTTCCAGTCTTGTGTAAGCTAGTTTCAAATGTAGATATTAGAACACATTTTCTCTGTAAGTTCACATCTTTCTTACTTGAGTTTCCAGTCTAATATGTCAAATTGTAGCAGAGAAAAGAAGAGTGGGAGGCCATGGCTCCTCTGTAGAGCCCTGTCAGCATTTATTGTTTCCTCTCAGGCTTCAAACCTTTGATGCCAAGGCAGGTGCTCCTTGAAGTATGGATGAGTAGAAGACAAAAAATATTCTGTGAAATTTAGCTACAGGGGGGTTAACTTCACTTTGTGACGCTTTGATGTGATCAGCATCCTGTCAAATCATGTGAGTACTGGAATGGGGGCAGAGTGTGAATGGATAATCACAGGCACACAAAGCAATAGGGGTCTGAGTTATTCTGATAACGTAAACGAGACAAACATTTAAATGAATGTTTATTCAATTTTCATTGAACCTCTGGATAAGGAAAAGCAACCCAGTACTACCTTTTTTTTATATCAAGTATTTAGTAGAAACTTGTCCTGTTTTAACTTGTTTGTATTTTTCACACAGGTAATCAGAGGACTGCTCAAATTTTGGCCAAAAACATGCAGTCAGAAAGAGGTTGGTTTTGTGTCTCATTTCTGGTGTCTGCTGTGATGTAAAATCTCGTGGGGCAGATTCACAAACCTTCTCTCTGCTGTGCTCTTAAAGAGATCTTGCAGAAAACTTGCAGTTCTTGAAGCTTCTTGAGGCACTCACTTTTGTCATGTGATGCAGTCTGGTTTCTTCTATGTAGTTAAAAATGAGTTTGAAAACCAGGAGTTTGATTTATCCCACCAGATTCCATCCCCAATAGCTCTTTAAAAGTGGGATCCTTAACACCGTTGTCTCTTTTTCTGCAAGTGGTGATAAATTTTTCGCTGCACAGAGTTCTGCTTGTTGCAATTTTATATGGGAATTAACTACTTATCACTTCAAAAGCTACTTCGGTGATCTCTGATAATCTCTGCAACCATTCTTGAAATAAGATGCCCTTACTTTTTTTTTAACTGTAAAACCCCATTTTCTGGAGAAACAGTTTGATGAAGTATTCAGTATTCACACAAAAGAAGTCCAAGAGGAGAGCTGTAACCTGTTAGCTGAGGGTGATGATTGACTTCTTTTAGGCTGCAAAAGCCCTGTGTATGTCTAAATGCTTTGTAATGACAAACAGTGTTCTTTGCAGGATTCATGACTAATATATTAGCTGTATTTTGTTTGCTTCTGTTTACAGTGGTGATACGAAACACTCATTCATTTTTTCCTTTCTAAACAAACAGGTCATGTTTTTAGGTGAAATTGAAGAAATCTTAGATGTTATAGAACCAACACAGTTCAAAAAAATAGAAGAGCCTTTATTTAAGCAAATATCCAAGAGTGTGTCAAGTTCACATTTTCAGGTAAATAAAATAAGTATCAAAAAACCCCAAGCAATCCTCGTGGTAACTTATTTTATGGATGTTATAAACCCTTAACTTTGTGTTTCAGGTTGCAGAAAGAGCTTTGTACTTCTGGAATAACGAATACATTCTTAGCCTGATTGAGGAGAACATTGATAAAATTCTGCCAATTATGTTTGGCAGTTTGTACAAGATCTCCAAAGAACACTGGAATCCGTATGTAATGCTTCACTTTATCTGTAGCACCATAAATAAACTGTCCACTGTTTCAGGCTTGGATTAGGAGCTTATAAATGTGACTTCATTTTTTACTTAAATCAGATGAAATCCATGACATTCTGGGTGTTAAATCAAGTGTTGCTTTCAGCTGTGTTGTCCTTTCACTGTTTTGCACTGTTATGATGGAGACCTGAAATTTATTGAAAAAGTGCGAGGAAATTGGATGATGATCTTTGTATTGTAATCAATCTGATCCTTCATGTTAGTTCAAAATGGAAATTAATGCTACTTAGGCCAAAACCATTTCCAAGGGTTGCTTTGCTGTCCTTTAATACTTGAGATGAATACAGCTGTCTGTGCCTTCATAAGTGTTTATTGCTGATCAGTGAGATAAGAAGAGGAAAAGATCCTGTCAGAGAATAGCAACCCTTATAAAGGATGGTAGGACTGAGAAATGAGTGACTACTTCACTTTCTATTTAGTGCCACAAGTGAAGTACTGGTATTCCTGTGTTTGAAAAAGCAGTAATGGTATTTAAGTACTGAAAAGCAAAGCTTGCTGGTGCCAGCACCCTGAATTAAATTGCAAGTTAGTATGCAGAATATAAAGCTTGTACAGGCAAAAGCCAGGGTGAGCAGGAGCCTCTCACAGCCCTGCAGTAAAACAGATGTCCTGTTTTAAGCCTTTGGAGGCTTTGCAATTATTCTGGGTTTATCTAGATGGTGTTTCTAGTTGCAAATGTAGCAGCCAAGACTGGATATAAACTTAGGGGAATAGTCCTTGGACCATCACTATATTTGAGACCTCAGCAAATTTGGAGGATGTCCCTCTTTCCTCTGTGCAGGCAGAAGTTGCTCTTTATGAAGGAAGTAAAAGACACACGATAATTGCCTACTTGAGGACAAGGAAGTTTGGGGAAGAAAGTCTAATCCTTTGATTCTAATCTGTTTTGGAGGGCAGTAAAACATGCTTTTATCCATGTGGTTGTCTGATACGGACTCAACTTCTTGCTCATAATCCAACTTTTCCTCTCTGAAAACCAAAACCTTAAATAAGCTTTTGACCTCAAACCACATGAAAGCCAGGGTGTAAAAAAATCACATTAAAAAAAAATAAGTGTATAAACAGGCAAAGGATGCTGTGCATTTTGAATGGAATGAGCACAAGGTTCTCATGAACAGCTGGGAGATTTTAGTGCCATGATGGACAGAGTGCACTCAAAAGGCAAACCTGGTTCTTTGGTTATTTCCTTAGGGGTTTTTTTGATTCCTTTTTCAAGGTCACAGCTTTGCAGTCAGTGGGGAACTGCTAGTGAGGGAGAAGACAGAGAAGACAGTTTACCTGCTTTTTGCTTAGTGATTAAGCTTAATGATAGGCATTTTATTGTTTGATTTAATGGGTTTTTTATTTATTTTATTTATAAAGATGAGTAGGTTTAAAGGAGATAACACAATGTTTAAGATTGTTTGTTGAAATATGAATACTTTCACATAAAGAAGGGTAGTGCAGGAATACAGGCAGCCATGTAACACACAGGCAGCATTGCTCAAACTGGTGAGTTTCTTAAGGAAACTGAGGTACCCAAATCCATTATCTGATGTTCTTGATTCTAGTTCTTTAGCAAGACTCCTGCTGCCCAGAAACACTGCTAGTAGGGCTTTGCTGTGCTAAACCACACTAAACCTGTGGTTTGTCTGCTGCCTTCTTGAAGCTACAAGCCAGAAGTTTTATTTTTCTAGACTCTCATGTTTCATTGCTCAAATATTAGAGTTGTTGTTAAAGCGTGGTTTATTAAAGGTTCACATAATTGAATGGCTTTAAAGTACAGCCACAGCATGAATAATTATATCCTGTGCAATTACAGAAGTCAGGAATTTAAGATTAAATAGCCATTTCAAAAAATGTTTAACTATACTGTAATTTCCTCTGTAAATTAATAAAATGGAGAGGATTTTTTTTCAGAAAACTCCCTGACCTTACAGTAGTAACCTGAATAAGAAGCTTGGAATCCAAAAAAGAAATAAAATGCTTGTTTTCTGAAGTTAATTTTGTCACTTAGTAAATCTTATGGCTGTGCTCCTTCCGTTTCAGAACCATTGTGGCACTGGTGTACAATGTGCTGAAAACCCTGATGGAAATGAATGGCAAGCTCTTTGATGAACTCACAAGCTCGTACAAAGCAGAAAGGCAAAGGTACTGAGCCTTTTTCCAAGTTCCCACCAAGGAATATGTCCAAGCTGTAATTTTGGCCAGTGCTTTGCTGTTGTGGGGCTCTGTAGTGGAGCTGTTTGGTGCTGGGTGTCCCGTGAGTGAGGCAGTGCCTGGCAGTGCCATGGGAGAGCTGAGCCCAGGGAGGGGACAGGAGGGCCCCAGCTCCCCTCCTGCCTGGGCAGGGGATATGCTCCCTCCTGGGTGGGTCTCAGCTGCTGCTGGCTGTGCTGCCTCAGGTGTCTGAAGAGAATGGAGCTGGAGAACTCTTCATAGCTCAGCAGAACCAGCGCTTACCCTAATAACCTACTAATCAGCACTGCTGGAGTCAGGGAGGCAGGGCACAGGGGACCCTTGGACAGCTGAGACCACTGCCAAGCCTCCTTGTGGCAGCTGTGTTCTTCCCTCTAAGATTCTCAGTCCCTTAATTTGCGTACATGTGATAAGAAGCCTCCTTAAAACAGCAGCCAGCTGTGCAAAGCCACTCTACAGCAACTGTCTGCATTTGCTGGAGCAAAGGTACAGTTTCAGCACTCACCATTACTTGTTATGCTCTCTTTTTAATTGAGGAAACTGTAATTGCCTCTAAAAATAGCTTTGGAAAAACTTTGAAGTGGAATTAGTAGATGCTAGTCACAGTTAAGTTACTGTGTCTCCAGACCGTGCTTAAAACACATCTGAAATTGATCTTTCACTCTTTCCTTCAGAGAGAAAAAGAAAGAATTGGAACGTGAAGAGTTGTGGAGAAGGTTGGAGGAGTTAAAGCTTAAGAAGGCGATGGCAGAAAAGCAGAACACCACTCACAACGTGCTCAATGCACACAATACAAGTGCCAAATAAAAGAAATGACCACCTCTACTCGGCAGACATTCTTTTTTTGTACCCTTTTGAAATATATAAGGATTTGCAAAAGAAACCTCAGTATAATAGAAACAGCCAAATTTTTTCTCTGGCAAGTGTAAAGATTTGAATTTAAATACAGCAGTTAAGTGATGTCATTACCACAACATATTGTAAATTTGTCTAATTATTGATATACTGTCACTTCCAGTGTTTCATAGAACTGAGTTATCATCCTTAATGAGTGAAATAATTACGGGAGTGGTGAGAATTATGACTTGAATTTTTGATTGTGTTGCACATAGGTGGTATAGTTTGCTACGTACACATTTTTCCTTGTTTTATATGTGCTTTTCACATTGCTGCATACTTTGGTTAAGATGATAGAAAAGGCTTCTAGTTGTGCTGTATTTTCTCAAATAAAACCAAGGTACGTTACCAGTAACTTGAGATATTCAGTATATGCCCCTTACAGCATTGAAATGAACTTGGATACAGAGCTTTCCTTGAATTCCTGATTGGATTCAGATTTAGATTTATACAATGCTCACATTAGAAAGGAGGCAGGGTAGGGAAAGAATCACCTGCAACAGGTTGGGGTGGCCAGGGCCTCTACCCCATTTCTGCTGCCTCTTGGGTCCTGGGCTAGGGAGGGGTTTCCTCCTGCTACAGCTGAGGATGGAGCTTCCTCGGGAGAGCCCATCAATGATGCTCCTCATCAGCCCAAGGACCCTCCAGAGTGGTGCAGTCTCCAAGAGAGACCCATCTTGGATGTTTCTGCATTAGTTTTAGCATTTCATGGACTGAAGAATGAGACCAAAATTGGCATTACTATTTTTTTTTTTTTTTAGTAAGGTGGGAAGAATGTCAAGAAATTATTCCTTGTTTTCTTTAAAGAAAATGCAGTCTGTTTTCTAAAGGTGGAAAGTTGACAATAGAAGTCTTGTCTGTTTACTTGATCAAGTATTTTTTTTTCACATCTTTTATCAGAGTACCATTCCAATCTCTTAAATTGCAGTTGTGTGGAAAAATTTTGTAATGAAAGATCTTTGGGGAATTGAGCAGCATTCAATAAAGTCTTTATGTTTGTATTTAGTGCTGTACCTCACATCTTTGTGTTTCTGAAGACCAGTAGAATTAGAAGGGCTGTTACAAACAACTTTTTAGCTGTCCAGTGTGGCTTTCCACTGAGTGGCAAAAGTGGGGAAGTCCCTGCCACACTGTTTGAGTCAACTGTATTATACTTAATTTGTTGCTTCATTTTTGTGTCTAAGTAGTTGTTTCACAGAGGGTATGGGACTAGCACTGCCTGAAGGGAAAGGACAATCACACAAGCACAGCTCACCTTGGTATAGTGCTTTAGTGCCTTGTTGCCCTTAGAAAAATAAAGTTCCCAGTGTGCGACAAAATTTGTTCATCTGTCCTAGAGCCTAAATGAAAATAACTTACACAAATAGGGAATCAAACACCTTGCAGGGGTTCAAGGAATAAATCACTGCCATTTGTAATTGTTTACGAGTTTCTCCCAAGGTTACACATAGGGACATCAGGCTTAAGTAATAGAAAAAAAACAACACAGGAGCCGTAAGATAGCCTTCCAAATTGTGCAACACTTGCTGTCAGGATCACTCCTATAAATAGGTATGCAAAAGAAAGGTTTCTTGGCTGGGATCGCTGGTCTGCTCTTGTAACATTTCCTTATAAAACAAAACATCTTGACAGCTGAGATGTAGTGACTGAAGTGGACTGCTGTGGGAGTTTATTGAGGGGAAAAAATAGTACATACTGCAAAAAGGAGTTTTATCCTTTATTTAACTATGCTTTCTACTCACCCCACAGCTGCAGCTACGTTGTCTTCCAGCTTACCTTCTCTGACCTTATTAGCAAATAAAAAAGAAAAAATGCAGTAGGATCCATCAGAACCTATTACAATTGTTTCTTCCTCCACCCCCTGCCTAGTTTCTGTCCTGTTCCCCACCACCCAGAGATGGAGTAGCCTTCTTTGCTTCAACCATGCAGTGTTTGCCCTTTGCTGGTTTTGTTCAGTTTAATCTGAATCCCTTGCTGTGCACTAGGCTGAGCTGCTCAGGAGCCATCCTTGTGAGATACTGAAGACAAGGTGGGGACTGGACACCACCTTTCTCCCATACAAACATCTTTGTCCCCTGAGTAAACATTTTCCCCCAAACAGCCAGTGCTGCTATTTTATTTATCTTAAGGCAATGAGTTGTTGCTCCCTTGTTTGAGGCTGTCTGGTCAATGCAGTGCCTTAATTTGCTCTGGAAGCCAGGTGACAGTGGAAATTTTGTCCCAAAAGGCTTCCTCAGATGCCAAAACCAAGGAAGGACGGTGAGGGGGTATTTTTGATACACTTACTCCTCTGAGTACCCTGCTGGAAGAGGAAGGAAGAAGCAAACTCTGAGTTGGCGTCCTTGCAGCAAAGCCTTCAGAGCAAACACACAGTGGTGCCCTGCTCCCTGTAGACTCCACACATCCAAGTCAGGCATCTCAACTAACAAGGGACTTACAAGGAAGAAAAAGACACCAGCACCCCAGCACAGCTGGTGAGCAGGCATTCCCCACAGAACAGAATCACAGTTCCATGCCCTGCTGATGAAAGACTATTTTTCACTTCCTTAGGAAAGACCGCCAGAAAGAGGGATAAACAATAGCCTGAGACAGACTTTGAGATCAGCCACCAGCTCAGCCCCCCACGCTGTCCTGTTGCTTGAGTTTCCTTTGAGCTGGACCGATCTGTGATTTACACCTTATCCTCATGCCACAGCACTCCTGACTCCGGTAAAGCTCCTTCCCAACCTGAGAGCAGGTAGTTTCAATGAAGGCACACCATAGATTATTTAAAGTATTTTTTAATATTAAAGTCATTGTACTTTGATTTAAAGATGACATGAAATAGAATTCCAGTGTATTTTGTTTTAAAATATACTTTGGAGAAGAGAGGCCAGGGTGTTTTCAGAGCACTTTACCTTCCACTAAGCACCATCAAGGCAGTGACTGTGCTATGGGAGCAGCTCACAGCTGATGCAGAAACTAAAGAATCTGTTGGAGAAACATTCAAATACCGTCCACTTTTTCACAATTTACTACAGTTATGACTTTCTGAACATCAGTGAGTTCCCACCTTTCCCCCTGGTTCCCCCATACACAGAGGTAAACTTGTTAAACTTGGACTAGAAAAGTGTGAGTTTGTTAGACCTGTCCTAGAGTTAGCTCCTTCTGCACTTCCAAGGCTAGTTCACTAGCCTGTTCCTCCAGTCAGCATCTCTGGAAGAAAACATACCTGGTTTTCAGCTTTAATTGCTGATTGCAGTTTATTCCAGTTATTTTCTATCTCTCCTGCTATGAACAGTTAAAAGGCAGTCTTAGTCTCAGCTTATGTGGTTTGTTACTTGACGAGTCCTCTTCAGATGCCTTCTTCGGATTTTGATCATCCACTTAACACTTAACTTGGCAAAGTCTGCTGCCTTAAACAGGGCCAGAAAGATACCACAAAGAAGAGCAATCATGTTCCAGGGATTTGCTGTGATAATCTGAAAGAGATGACAAATATTAGTTGCCTCATCTGATTCCACATACGTAGAGAGGAGTGAGAGCTGTGGGAATAGGACTGGGCTCTAAAGGCCAAGGAGGTGCCTGGGCTAGGATACCAGGAGTGCAAAGGACTAACTCCTGTCCCACGCAGTCTGCATTCACTCTCTGGTTTTGGGCAAGAAAACACCAACACTCTAGATTTTGCTGCTGATTTTATTCTAATGAATTTATTATAATAATGGATTTAAAAAATATACTAGGCTATTTTTATCATTCTTATTTCAGCCTAGGTTTCTTGTCAATTAAAAAAAAGAAGTCATTAAATCAAATTATCCAGCAGACTTACTAAAGCACAAATTTTAGCCCTGCCCTGAAGCTACCCTTTGCTAGAACAGAGGGACAGGCGCTTTTCTTAGCTTCATGGTACCTCTAGCTGCAAGCAGAATGCTGAGTGTCACCAGCCCAAAGAACTTCCACACAGAATGCATTACTGGACATAAGGAAGAGCCTACACTGAAATTTCAGAAGTATCCTCACTCTTCTCCGCATTTCTTCTTGGGGTGAGGTGATAGAGGCACGTGTACGCACACACCCAGCACGAGCACGCACAGTCAGACAGTGATTCAAGAGGGGACAAGCGGGTTACTCACGTCCTGAACAGTCTGTATGAAAGGATCTTTCCATTCAAACACCACAAAGAACAGCTGGTCACTCCTTGGTTTAGTTCTCTGGTCAATGTAGTTAACCACACTGGTCTGGGGAGAGGGAGAGAAAAGTGCAGGTTACTTTCTTCAGCGGTACAATGAGTCTTTTGTGCAACAGAAAAGGCCTGTAAGAAGGTGAAAATACCAGACTATTTAGGGACTTCCACTGCAGCCTTTCTCTACCTAGAGCAATGGGCTGCCAAAATATGTCCTCCCTCTGTCTCATTATTTCCCTATTTCTCACTCAGTATCACACTACAATACCATTTCTACATTGCCTCTCAAGAGGGGACAATTTATTTCCAAAATTCATTTACTTACAGCAATAAAACATTTGGAAAGTTCTCATGAATGAATGTTAAATTTATTTGCCAGAGAACCACATAATGGTGGCAGGAAGATTCCTTCTTTTCCAAAAATGGATTGTAGAATAAACTAGAACATTCCAGCAAGTGCAGAATTAACATGGAAGGAAAGAAGCCCAGGTATTAACAACCAAACCCATACTTCCCAGTACTGCCCATTAACTAGGTCACCACTCGGAACTAATGCTGCCCAGCAGAGAGCTGTAACACAATTCCAACAGGGAACTGGGTTAGGATACCACACTGTGTTACAGCCACATGAAGCCAGAGTCTCAAGAACCACAACCAGGAAAATATGAAGACATCAGGCCCAGGAAAACACTTGTACTGTACCACCTGCCCCCAGCCTAGGGGGGAACTACACAGGGTTTGTACACAGGCAGTAACCAACACAGTTGGAACTGCCCCCTGCTCCGAGGACACAACACAAACTGCCAAGAGCCACACAGGGACCTCAGGGAAGCACAGTGGTAGAAGGACATCTCCCTTCTCCAAGCCTCAAAGGAGTGTTTACATCTTGGTGCGTGCAGAGGGGAGTACTGCGGCTCGTCCTGTTTAATGCTGTACTGGGAGCAATGAATCCAGCAGCACTGTGACTTTGCATCAGAGTTGTGACACGAAGATGGAAGAGATGATGGAAGAGCATGCCTTTTCTATGTTTTGTGAGCCCAGTTTTCCAGGCAGAGTTGGAAGTCTCTAAGCAGACCACTCTCTTCATCTCCTTACAACCCTTCCCATGGCATGAGGGATGACCTGCCACAAAAGCCTGCAATCTGCCCTGGTGCAGTCTCTCTACAAATACCTCAGGGTTTCTTTCAGTCTTCTCCATAGCCCCAGCCCTGAAGAGATTTTAAGATGCAGGCAAGACGAAGCAGGAGACAGAACACTGTTCATGGCTACTCAGAGCATATGGAGCTTCCCCAGCTTGTGGTTTCTGGTCAAACACCTTTGCTGCAGACTTGCCTGTGAGGATTTGTGAGGAGTTTTGAATGAACCAGAGATAGGACCTGTGAGCTGCTTTAGATGATGCAATTTATTTTCCTTATCTTCTACAGGCAGGAAGGGTGAGTTCAGCTCACATCTTTACCCCATGGTTCAGAAGGTCACAAGACCTCTTGTTGCAAGACCTTTATTAACCAATAAAACACTGCCAACAAGGATTGTTTTACACCCAATCCTTAAATATTTCGTCTTATGGACTCATACTACAGTGTAAGCTTTCTTAGCCAATCATGTTATGACATACAAACCTACAGTACTGTACCCTAAAACTCTAAACCTTCCTCTACTTCGCTTAACATGTCTCTGCTCTAAACTATAAATCTACATTCTTGCTTCTAACATTTAAGTTTGGAAGCCTTTTCAAAGGTCTCTGATCAAATCCAGTGTTTAATTTAAGCTTTGGCTTACCGGCCCAAAGTTTTGAGAATTCCCTGTATTTTGGATTCCAACACTTGCCCCACACTTCCACAGCTGATTTCCTTATTGCAGAGTACCAGTGCCCCAACCACACTCATCCAAGAAAACTGCACACCAGGAAACAAACAAGGCAAACAAGGCAAAACAAAGGCAATGGGAAAGGAAGAAAATACAAATTAATGACTGCTGGGCTAGTTAGCAGAGTGAGTGACTGTTCTGTTTGACCTAGTATTTGTATTCATCTTTCCAGTATGACAGCTCCCAGGTTTGGATTTGAAAGCCTAATGGACTTCCTGGTGCAATTTGAGCAGATGTTGTACTGTCAAACAAAGCAAGTACAAATTATGTCTGAGCTGTTTCAATTTCTGCTGTATTATTAATAGGGATCTGATTCCTGGTTCCTAGGTTTTATTAAAAACAAACAAACAAACAAACCCACAAAACAAACAGAAAACCCAAACCAGCAACAGTGCTCACTTACTCAGATGATCAGTCCATAACTGCTGAACTAAATAGACGTTTATGGTCACAAAAAGCTCTTTTTTCCCTGAATTTGAGCCAGCCTTTTGTTTCCACTTTGAGACACATTAGACTTGGGCACACAAAGGAAGACTTTCAAAAATGGTAAGCACCAAATGGCAAATGATACAGAGCTGTAGGTGCTGAAGGACAGACAGGCAGCTCCTGTCAGTGCTTACATGGCAGCAGCAGACTGATGCATTCTTTCCTCTCCTCCAGACCAAGGTATTAACGTGGGACTTGCATGACTCCGGGATTTGCCTCTTCTCTAGTGGAGTAGGAGTGTACCCCCCTCACAGTCTGGACTTCCCTTAAGGCTGTGCCATGTAACACCTAAGAGTTAGAACTAAGGATAGAACTGAAGATTCTGCTTCATTTTGCTCTCCCCAGAACACTCCTTCCAAGAGTACCAAGGACCAAGAGAAAGTATCATCTCTGAAAGAGACACCCTCTGGAAAGGACAGCTCTTAAAATTTTAATAAACAAACACTGGTGAGACACTTCTGGTGAGACACTTCCTTTCCAACCAACACTGGAAGCAAAACAAACTCAAAACATAATTATTTTCCCATGCATTAATGTGAACAGAACAGGAATGCAAGTCAGGCTCATTTCCTCTCTAGATAAGCTTGCATCTTCCACCTGCATATTTTCTAGTTTTAAATGATGCAATAAGTTACTTCATGTTTCTAAGGACACTCAACAGCTAAAATTCCAAACCCAAACAAAAAAACAGACATAAGAATGCTACAAAGGATACAAGGCTTACATTTACCTCTTCATCCTAACATCAGTGGCAACCTAAACAACACCTTTCCAACAGTAGCTGTTACTTAGACAATTCCTTTGGCAACTGCTCTCCACCTTGAACTGTAGGTAGCTGTGCTAATATTTCTGTGTCAGTCTCTTGGGACCCTTACCTCAGACTACAGCTGTCATAACCCAAGTGAGGCCTGGATTTCTGGCCTCCCTGTTAGGAGATGCTTTCCTGAGCTCTGTCACGAGGCCACACCAACAGCTGAGCACATCAAGACATTTACACTTCTACAGAATCCCTCCTTCTTGAGAAACAGTGTGAGCAGCCAGAGCCAAAATTGCTCAGTGCAGAGTGGCATCATGGATGCAATGAAATAAAAACCAAACTCCCAAAACGTGAGTACTACTTTTCTTTTTTTTTTTTTTTACCTCTTGTTTGAATTCAACAGTCTCACTACCATCTTCTTCTTTTGTTTTGACCAAGGACATCTTGACCCAAGTTCGGAAGCCTCCAGAAAACTTCCAGCTGGAGTATGAGCTTTCACAGTCCTTCATGAATTTTGCTTTTTCTGAACTAAAGGAAAAAAAAAAGCATTACTTTATTGACCAAATCAAGCACTGTAGTCAGGAGAAGGTCAGACCAAGGCTCTTCATCTTCAAGCTATGTTCACAATTCCTTTTATTCTCCATCTACTGAACTCAACATATTTAAAACATTGTGTGTAGTGATGCTTTCATTAATGGTAGCACTTCACTGGTGCATCCTTAACTGCAGAGGACTTACCTGGTGCCCCACAACCCTGGAGCTCTGCCTGCCTGTAGGGATTGTTCTGCCCCACAGGGAGTTTAGCTCTGCTCACCAGCCACCTCTGGGACAGAAAGGAGCAGAGCCAGGACCTCAGGAAACAACTCATCACCATGTTAGGAAGCAAGAGACAGCAGGAAGAGCCAAGAGGAAGGACAGGATACTTCACCTCATTTCTGGTTGCCAAATAAACCAGTTACAATGCATACATGCTTAAAATGCCTCGAAATTGACATTCAGTATAATCCTATTATTTTAGAAGAACTGTAGCTTTGGCGTGAGGCTCCCACCTGCAAAAACTGTTATCCCAATGGGCAATAACTGTTATCCCAATGGGCAATCACAGCTATCTGCAGCCCCCAGAACGCAGGATTGCTTTGTGTGTTTTGGTTGGAGTTTTGCTTTTTAATACTGCAACTGTAAATCTTTAAGGCTTCCAACACTCCTCATGCTGCAAGTAGTAAAGGGGTAGCTTGAAGGCATTTCTGGTCTCCATTTCTTCTCTACCAGCTGCACAGGACATAGCGAATTAACCATGCTATTTACTTGGAGCTTTTCAGTACTGTGATTTTAGCCACTTTCATGTCATCCCTGTGAAATAAGCCCAGCCCTGCAGCTGCTTCTCCAATAAGGTTTCATTTGAGAAGAAGGGGTAAACCACTCTGAGAAGTCAGGAATCATTAAAGGCTATTTTTACTAAGACAGATTTCAGGTTGTAGAGCTATGCCAGGGTATGTTGGTCCTTAAAAGAAGGGAGAGGGTTTTGATCCAGACTAAATCCATCTACATAGGAGAAGGGAGAGAGTGTTCTTTGCTTTTGTGGCAGAGGGTGTGCATAACCAGGTCTTTTAGGAGATGAAGGTGTTTTCCTTCATCTTTCCTTTTGTCTTCCAGAGAAAAATGCGAAGAAGTAAAGGAGGAAAGCAGAGGTGAAGAAGCAAGCTCTTGTTCCAGAACAGGCCAGTCAGGAAGATTTGTCCAGCACTGACCGGATTTGCACTTTTCCTGTATTTTTTTCTTAGTTTTCAAACTCAGGGCTTCTTTTCTTTCTACAAACCAAGTTGCCTTGTCTACAAGGACCACAGGGACTGCACTGATTAAATATCAAATTGATGGCTACTCTGTACCACAGCACCTGCTCAGGCTTAATAGATGAATACACACATGTCCATGGGAGGGCAAAACCCAGCAAAGCCATTCTCTCAAGTCAGGGCTTCAGGCAATGGACTCAGAATTCCACTGTGCACATGCATAGAAAAGAGAAGGGGTTTCTGGAAAGAAAAACTAACACGCTTTGCTACCTATCCAGGCACATGCTGTTCCCAGGATGTCCTAGGAAGTTAGGAATATCTTTACTTTGACATAAGGTGCTTGTTTAGTGACCCCAATAGGATGGCACCTCTCTGCCTCCCACAGGAAAGATGTGGGCAGAGCCTAAGGACAAAGCCCATGGCCTGCCTGCCCCTCACCAGAGCAAACCAGCGACACAGGAATCCAACAACTGCTTCCCCTCCTGGGATGTGGGCAGAGCAGCAGCTGAGGGGACAGCACAGGGGAGCCCTGGAGTGCTTTGCCACTGAAGAGGAACATACATAATTAGCATCTGCCAGCCAGTCATATGCCTAATGGCTGGCTAAATACAGCAACATAGAAAAGCTTTCCAAGCCAACATGGAAAAATGAGGCAGGAAGTTATGAGACAGAGCTGAACGTTACAGCCACAACTTCTATGGTAGGCAGACAGCAGCAGTATGCTTTGCCTTTGACAGTAATTGCAGGCTGGAAAAAGAAGGATTAATAATATCTTAGGAGAAACTGTGGAGAAGTGATCTGAGAGGTATCTCCATAATCCAGACCACTGCCACAGAGTGAGGGGAAAAAAAGGGGGGTGGACAGGAGGAGCACAGCAGAGAGGCACAAGCTTTGCACAAATTATAGCAGAGGGCAAATAACACAGCTTTAAAACCACACACAACAAAGTGAACACAAGACAGGAAAGGAATTTTAAGCCGAAAAACAGTTCTCCAGAGAGTTTCTTTTAATTCCCTCTTCCCACCAAAGACAGACAACCCACACAGGCTACACCTCTTTTTTTTTTTTTTTTTTTTTTTTGTTGCTGCTTGGGGTTTTTTTTCTCTTTTATCTGTGGGAGTCACTAACCTATTTCTGGATTGGGCTGTAGTGCTGCAGTGGATCCCTTACCACCAGTGTCTATGGACCACCCCACGAGAGCCAGAGAACTTCAGGACATCCCACCAGCAGATTCCAATGCAACAGCAAGAGCCAAACCCACTGATGGTTCAAGTCCAATGTGTTTACTGCTTTTGTGTTTCCCCAGAGCAGGAAACTCTCAAACAGCCATGGCATCTAATAAAGGCTGGTGTTGGTACCAAAAGCCTCAATCCTTCTATGTTGTATTTCTCTGCATGCAGCAATCCAGACTAGAGACATGAACATGGGGCTCTGTTTAGACCCTGAAATCATCTCTGATCTGTTCAAACTGGTATCCATCATTGCACAGGACCGTAAGTTATTTGACATGCTACACTAACAACAGTTTTGTCAGGAATACATTCAGGATTTTCTTCTAAATCCCATGTATTATCCTAATGAGAGTTCAGGAGAGGAACTTGCATTTTTAGCCACACATATGGGGTAATTTGCAAGGGTTTCATGATTTCCCTCCCTCCAATTAATACAGTACAGACAGCAGCTGCCACTACCTTAAAAAAAAGAAAAAGAAAAAGAAGCCAGCAGCATCTCCCTCCAGCTCAGAGGCCAACAACAGCACACAGTGCAGCAGTGTTCTGTGGAGACCAGAACAAAACCAGTGAGCAGTGCCAGTTTCATGGAGTCTGATCCAATTTTAACAGAAGGGCTGCAGAGAATAAAGCCCTTGACAGAAACAACTGGAACTTGCCTGAGTCCTCAGCACTTACTACACCACAAAAAATCTCTTAAAGCTACAAGTCTTTAGATGCCATTTTTTTCTTGCTTGTGCACCTCTGATAACACTGTACATGAACTGCTGGGCACAGTGTTATTCTGGGCTCTCATAACCAGTGAGACACTTTGTCAGGAAAAGTAGTTAACAGAGGCCAGTAATGGAAGTTTTCAGAGGCTGTATGGAAGGACACAGTTTCTACAGATATCTTAAGCCAGACTTCCCATCAGCTAAATTTAGCATCTGCTGATGAACAAGAAATCTATTTTCTCTTCTGCTGGAAGCTGGACAGAATGAGTGCTCTCCACATACACAGTGCAGGTTCACATTCACTTTTCATAGTCAGGAGAAATGTAAACTTCCAACCTGCCCTCAGCCCAGCCAGTTCAGGCCAGGACAGCAAACACAGCACTGAGCAAGACAAGCCACACCATTTGCATCAAGTTTGGGAGGATGCTGCAGAAAAGACACCACTGGTCTCTTGCCCACAGCTGGTTCTTTTCCTGTATTCCATCTAGACATGCAGATCATTTACCACTGAGGCCTTCTTTCCCTTGCCAATGTTACCATTCACCTGGGTTAGTTCAAAACCAGTTTTAACTCCTATTCCTACTACCTGCCTCAAGCAAGCACAAAGGATGCATCCCCAAACAAACACCCCCCTTTCCCATGTGGCTTCCAAGGCCTGAGGATGCACAGACTGAGCCGTTCATGCTGTCCCCAGCCAGCTGCACCAGGGCACTGCAGTGGTCTCAGGCAGTGCTGGTGCCTGGCAGTGCAGAAAGAGATGAGCACTTTGCTGCAAGGGGTCCCACTGTAAGCATTTCTTACCAGAGCACAAGCCATAAAACCAGAAAAAAAAATCATAAGGAACAAGCAGCATCTTCTACACCACTGCTCTTAACTGGTGTTCTCCCATCCTAAAATATCAATGCCTAAAACACCCAGAACATTAGCATTTTATGAGGTGTTTCAGTACAGTTACAGAAAACAGTTAAAGACTTAGGATGTCTTAACTGAAGCAGAAATGCTTTATAAAAGGAAAATCCAACTAACTGGTCTTTGGCCACCCAGAGATATCATGTCTGAACAGTTCCAGACTTTGATCCACCTGAAAAGCTTCAGTATGACCATGTCAAAGCCTCTGAGAAGGCCTTGCTACAATAAAATCTGTTCTCTTCCCTCCCTCACCTAATTTTGTTCTGCACAGGTCCTCTATCCCCTGTCCCTTTTTCACTGAGCATCCATTATCAAATTAAGGATTTCTATCAGGTGTAACTATGACTAATATTTCTTTATTAACTTTTAATCTGGATCTCAGAGAGAAGAACGGAACTTGAATTTAAATTAAAGAAAAATTAAACCATTAAGCATGAAATTTACTTTCAAAAGGTGGAAAAAAGAGCAGGTCTTTCAAGAAAGTTCAAAACAGGATTAATTCCATTCTTGTTAAAATTAGAAGGTTGATTAGCTACTCCAATGATACCAATGCCAAACCAATACAAAAATACAATTTTGAAAACCCCATATATGAATTTACATAATTCTGTAGAATCTTAAATAAAGCCAGCAATACAAAGAAACAGAGTTAATCTTTCAATGAAATCACAACAAAGCAATCTAGGGATCTGACCTTTACAGCAATTGCTTTTAAAACCCCCAAATGGTACAGAAATGTTTGTGTTCTTGGTGCACTTCCTGACACACTACCCAGGACAGCACACTTCCTGATCACCCACAGCAGCAGACAGCAGGAAGCCAGCACAAACCCCAGGCTTTTAGAAAGTGCAGCAACAAATGGTTTAAGAACAGTTTTTGTCACTGAAAAAGCCCTCAAGATATTCTTTAAAGGTGAGATTAGTAAACAAAGACATGAAAGAGCACCAACATACTCCAAACATTTTAAAAAATCATAAAAGCCTGCCTGATTTTCACTGAAAAAGCCCTGCTTCCACAAGTATTGTGACAGCAAGTTCAACGCAGCCACAGGCTCATCCCCCCTTTACATACCTGCTGATGAACTCTTGGAAAGAAGAAAACAGCAGGTAGTCAATGGCACTAAAATCTTGGTCTGTCTCATTTAAATGGAACTGCAAAAACACCAGCTCCCTTTTCTTCACATCACGAGGGCCTTGAACAACCAAAGCATACTTCTGTAAGCAAACAGAGATGGTGAGAGGAGCAAAGGAATCCTCATTTCCTGTTCATTAATTTGTCATCTGGCACTAATACTCTAGAAATCTAACACACACAGAGTTTCTTGGCTGCTACTAAGTGCACATCTATTAAAACAGCTAACAAGAATGCCACTTCAGTCCCTCCTTTTAGTTTAAAAAGGAGGTCTTTACATCAAGATTCAGTGTTTAAATATTAATATTTAAGTACTAAATACGGTAATTTGTGGGTTTTGGACATTTGTTTATCAAGAAGCAAGATTCCCTGCACTTCTAAGGGCAATTTAAGACAGACTATCACTCCTCAATGTACCCATCTTGCTGGCTCAAAGCATTTCAGTGTAATGAAGCACTTGGTGCCCATTTAAGATTCTTCCAAGTGTGACAAACATGGTATATAATTCCCAGCAGGAATTCATGTATGAATTCCCAGCAAACATAAAAAAAGAGATTAGCTATCCTCCTTTAATGGATACTGATACTGCCTTCAATCAAAGCTAGGTTTACCATATCAAGGAAAATGCTTCCCAATTCATTTAGGAGAAGAATGAAGTGAGAGGTTCACTGTGAAAAATGACTTATTTTATGCCGTTAAGGGTTTTGTGCTGCACACACCCACAGGAGAGCTGATCTTCCATAACACATATATACACTGACTGGGGTCTTTTACATTTCTGAAAACAAAACGACAGATGGCTTACAAAAAATCCAAACCATCCAAAAGCAAGGATTTTTTTACAGCATGTAGTACATACATTTACTTTCCAGCGCGATTATGACCAGAAACCCCACACTGAACAAGCTGTGTTCTATGATATTGTTATTACCATAGTTTGATTAGTAAAAGGATCTGTGTAGTTGATCCTCTGAGTGGTGCATTCAATGTCTCCTGGCTGACCTGGATTTATCAGAGGTGGAATGTGATCGTAGTAATGATGTTTGCAGCTAAGCAGCCGAGCCTTGCCTGGGTAAAAGGCAATACCTGTTTGGGGAGAAAAAACATGGAGAGCACTGATTTCCTTCCTGAGGACATAGATTTTCATTCTGGAATGTAATCCCACAGGATACTGAGCTATCTTTAAGATGCCACAAAACAATCAAATTAAACCGCGCACTTCCACATTTTTCTGGAGCAGGACAAAAACACCAACTGCATCAGGACAGAACCCCCACAATGCACTGAAAAAAATCAGGGCTCATATTCTGTTACAACAGTTCAAGGTTCATAGAAGCTACTGAGTTTCCCAGAAGCCAGCAGCTAATCCATCAGTCCCTCTCAATCCCAGATAACCTGTAAAATATGTTAGGGAGCATCAAATGGGACATGTAGTGCTTTAGTTTTCAGATATTAGCATTTAACACACCAAGTGTTAATTGGAAATAATGCACATACCATACATGACAGATCAAAGATCACTGGCTGAGCAAATAGAAGTGAAAAGATGCTCTTCGGAATACAGCATCTTCTGTTAACTGAATGTGACATCATCATAAAAATCAAAGCCATCAAACATGCACTAACTCCTACCATCTCTTATTATTTACAGCACTGGGTAGGGCAGGCAACTACTCCACCTGGATGGAAACCCACATATGCCATAAACCTCCTGTTTCAGCCCAACAGCACGTTCAAGCAAACTCAGCCACCTCAGCTTTGGAAAGCTAGCAAAATACAAGAGCCAAACCTCAAAATTTATTTATTTATTACTGCCATAATTATTACTGGAAACAAGTTTGTTGGAAGATAACCTAGTCCAACTTTAAAAAAAAAAAAAAAAAGAAAAAAAAAAAAAGGTGTATGATTGATTAGATATAATTAACTCACAACTGAGATGACCTGCCCACCAAAATGTGAGATGTCAAAGTACTCAGCATATATTAAACACTTTATTCCTTTCTTCAGAGCTCCATGCTTGCAACTTGCCATCTCATCATTTTAATAGGGCAATAAAATAAAAGACTACATTGATTTAGGTTCTCTGATCTGCAGGGATTTCCAATAATACTTTTGGATTTATATGTATCCTGCTCTGCTTATTTAAAATCTGCTTATTTTCTTCCTGTTGCTGGATGAAAAGCTCACATGGGAAAAAAAAAGGAAAAAAAAAAAGGAAAAATAAAAAAGGGGGGAAAAGCTTGGTTTGCTTACTCTTAAAAGTCAGATTCATATGGTCCAAACATAAAGCACTACTTCCAGAGCTAGGCTAACTGGCCATAGAGAAAAACAACTACAGTAATATGGCAACAACTCAAAACACCTTTCAGCCACAACTACTGAAGTGGGTATTTGGAAAATGTGGTGACACTTCTAACAGAAGTATTATTGTTAAACTGGAAACTCACTGATGACTGACTGGGCTGCATTTGCTACCATGGCTCTACTTATGAATGGCTACTGGACAATTAAAAAAAATAATAACAACAGAACTCACTATTCAAAAATGCCCCTGTGGAGCAACTCCTCCTGCAAACTGCAAGAGTTTCTGCTGCCATGCTGCATTTTTGTGCCAACATTGTTCCCTGCAGTCACATCATATTTTCATTGCCTTGCCTACTGACGTAATGCCATGCTGTAAACAAGGCAGGGTGGAAGTAGAAAGTGGCATTGTGGTTATTTTGTGGTTGGTTTGAGAAATTCACCTTCTTTACTGTGAATGGCATCTCATTGCCCAGCGCACCACTGAGCTCCTGATACACATCCTATGTGTTACTCTGTTTGAATGATACAGTTTGGGGAATGTTTCCAAAAGGATTTAACTTTCTCCCCTAAAAGAGGACTTATTTTAGAGTCTGAAAACTCTTCTTATCTATGAAATGTTGCATAACTCTCCACAGCTTCTGACATTCATTTTATTGGCATGAAAGCTCCCAAAAATCTCCCATACAACGTTAACATTTCTGTGCAAAGCCAATACAACTTTTTAATCTAAAGTGAGGAAATTAAAGACCAGGGTTAAGTATTATATGCACTCTGGGCTCTGAAGAATGAACACCAAAAATTTAAAACAATCCATGAAAAACATGAACAAGAATTTAACCCATTTTACTTGTTACCACTCTTACCAGGTGCATCATATAAGGACACTTCCTTGTAAGTGACAGACATCACTGGGTGCTTGAGCTTCTCCCTGAAGTCACTGATGGTTTGGTAGACAAGGAATACAGCTACAGCCATGAGCAGCAGATAAATAAACAGGAGTATTACTGAAAAAACATTCTTTAAGCAGGTCTTGCTGAAATGCAAAGAAGGGGTAGTGGTACCCAGCTCACCATCTAGAAACAAACAGAACATGGATTGGGACTTCAACATACAGATATTTTTGCTAAATTTTCATTTAAAGATCAATCATGTGAGAGAAAAGTAAGCCTCAAACTCAGCTTGATTAAAAAAACCACAGCTAATTCTAGTTTTGATGATCAGCTACGCAGATACTTCTCAAGTACGAGGTGTAATCGACCTAAGATTGTGCCTCCTTTTTGCATGCCAGAATTTGGCTGTAAACTTCTGCTTAAGGCCACTACAGGCAGGAAACAAGGTTTGTATTCAAGGACAACTGAGAAACAAAGTTTGAAGTTCACAAGAAAGTCTGTTGATGGTTACTCTTTGCTTCTGGAAAAAAAACCCAACTCATTTCCGCCCTTTTCCAGTCTGAAGTGATTCTTACACACGCAGCATAGACATCAGTGGAGTTATTTAATATTCCAATGCTCATGGCCAACTGTATGCATTGCATCTCTACCATGGTAGAAGTCACTCGATATTTGTTACCCTCTAGTTCATAATTCCTTGTGCATGTTAAAAACTTTCATAGAAGGATTCTTTCAATTACAGATAGAAAGAGACTGACCCAACTCTCCCAGAGTCTCCTTTCCTTCAAATCTTGTTCTCTTTAGGTCTTCACAGTAGTCTCACCCACACACAGACACTGCTTTACCCATACCCCTTGCATTTGCCCTTTCTTTTGGCAATACTTCGAAGGAAATGGTTCCTGTACTCTTGAGTTACACATCATGTTTTGCCATGATATACAGCTGAACACACAAAATTTTGTATCAAAACTCAACATAAGAAAGAAGATAAGCAGCCATACTTCCTGCTGACTGTTCTGTGTGGTGTCATTTAATGAGTCAGGCCCTCTCAGGCCACGCCACACGCTGCTCTCCAACTCTACAGTTTGGTGTTTGTGCCTTCCCACGGCAAACAGGAGCCTTTTAGCGAACCCTACTGCACACATAACCACCCACAAATGTCTGTGGGCAAGTTACATGCCAGGAAATGGCAGCCAAGGCAATTAGGACATAATATTGTGCACAATTATGCATTAATATGCATAAAATTGCACTGCTGAAACAAATATGTCTTGAACAGCTGCAAGGCCATGCTCCTTTCAGGCTGGCTAACCTCAGAGCCCACACCTGAGCTGCAAAAAGCCCATTCAACACTGCTCCATGCCCTCCAAAAGCAGCCTGAACAAGGATCTATTCTAACTAAGAATCTGTTTCAAAGCATCTATTCAATATTGCATCTTGCTTATGTAAATCTGGCACAGACTCTGCCTGCAACCCACTGCCACTCAGGTGAGACACAACATCAAGGAAGATGACATCCTAAGCTATCTCAGAGTCAGATGTGCTGAACCTGTTTTGATTGTTTCTTTGTCAGGAGCTGTGCTCATTCTCCTATTTGTCCTTGGAAAACCCACTTGGCTTTCCATCAGTACTGATTCACAAAAAATAAGTAAATGAAATTAGTAGTGAAATTAGTGTTTTGTTTACTTTCAGAAGTGTAATAAAATAGCAAAACCAAAACAACCAAAGCCACGCACTGCAGTAGCTAACAGGCCCTAAAAATCAGTACATTTGGGGTCAATAGTTCTCACCTGGTAAAATAACAGAGCTGGAATCTTCATGAACTTCCATATCTCCTTCTCTTTCCTCTGCTGGATTTTCAGATACGCGCTCCACATCTTCACTCAGCTGTGTAGTTAAAACAGTGGTTCAATTTCCAAACATGTTCTCAACTTGCAACTGTTGGAATTTCTATGGTACAAATAAAAGAGGCTCCAACTAACCTAACGCACAAAAACACAACCCCTGTCCAAGAGCACCCAACATCTGTTCCATTTGTTCACAAGACAAAAGCCACAGCCCTGTAGACTTAGAGCCACATATTAAGTGACTTGCATGCTACAAATTTAACCTACTTCTACCCTGCTGCTTCAACAATAATATCACCTTTCCATTCAAGTTCAAAGTAATTATTTCCCTAACAGCTCCAACACACTTTAACCCCGCAATTAGGACAGCATTCTCTGACAAGCAGGAACTTCATTCTGTCACTGAAGAATATATTTTTAGGCATAAAGAAACCACAGCACATAGCAGCAAACAGAGCATTAGCACTTCTTAATAAAGAGGTACAAAAAGCACGAGACGCATTTTGACAGGTGTTAATGCAAGGCACTGAAATACAGTCTCAGCCAGAGGTGGCTGGGTCATTATGAGACAACAGTCAAGCATCTCTGCATTTCTGGTCCTTATTTGATCTCACTTGCAGATTATTATATATTAGTGGTTACGCAATTAATTAGTCTTCCAGTGTTTCTGAAACACCAACAGCGACCAGATGTTTTCTTGTTTTGCTGTTCAGAGCTCTGGGTTTAAACTGCCAGGCCACTTCTGTCAGAGTCAGAAGCTCGTCACAGCAGATATGCATCACACGACATTGTGAAGCACTACAGATTTAATACATTATAACTAGAAAGTATCTCTTGTATGTTTGGCAAGCTTTCTTTCATGGGGGAACTGACACAGAGATTATTACAACACTATCCAAGGCACGAGCTTGCAGCACATCACATTAGCCTTGTTCCTGTTTCAAGGAAAACAGGGGCACAGTTAATGCTGCAGCAGCACTGAATGCTATTAAACACTACACCCCTAACTTACACAACAGAAATGTGAATGTATCCATCAGGGAGTGCTTTCATTTCACCAATTCAGTACTGAAATCATCATTATGCCATTACCAGATCATCATTAGCACCTAGTAGGAAAGAGTCCACTCATTTTATGTGTTCAAAGTCTGACGTAAAGTCTCCTTCACCTCCTGCTGTATTTCTGTATTCATTGTGCAAAGAAAGATGAAAGCAGTTACCCAGCTGTTTTTAAATGCTTAGTACATAAATAAAGCATGATTTCCCACAGCATGAGGCAAGAAGTGAAGAGGTAACTTGTAGTCTAAAAACTCAGCTCACATGCAAGACTCTTACTGGGGTCCAACTGAAGATACCTTTTTCAATTACCACCATAAAAGAAGGAAAAATTAAAACTCTGCTCCTTTTTGTAGAAACATGCTGGTTCTGTTTATCTGACCCACTGAACCTCTTGTACTAGTTACACTAAATCAGCTAAGAAAACAGTTCAAATCATACTCGTGCAAATTGCTGATACCAGAGCTGGTCCAACAAAGGTAATGTAAGTTACAAAGTCACTGCAGTTCCTCAGCTGACTCCCACACCTCTCTGATTCCCCAGCTACAGGCACCTCATTGACTGAGGTTACTGGGAAGGTAAGTGAATTCTATTCCTGATGGCAAGGAGATCTCAACATAAGTTTAAAAAAGAACAAAATAAGCAATATTTCCTATCCTCTCAAGAGGAACTAGAGCAATTTTTTTCAACAAGTGGAAGAAAAATCATCTTAGAGGTAATTCACAATCTAAATGATTCTGCGGTAAACTCAAAAAACAAAACCTTTCAGCACTCCTCAGAAACAAACCAAAAAATCCCAAACAATATGCAACTATGTTTTCTTATCTCTGTTCACAATGCTTTACAAGCTTTTCACAGACAAAGCCAGAGAAGGACAGCCAGGCAAGAGCGGGACTACTGACAGTGCTTCAGATGCAGTAAGCACGTTGAGCTGATGTGTAAGACCCACTCCCTAAAAACAGCTATTTTACTGCAGATCCTGAGCATCTGAACTGAGGTCACCAAGATCCCAGCGCTGTACATGGCTCAGCCACTGTGTTCTGAGCAGCACACAGACCTACAAACCCAACACCTCACACGCACACACCCTCCTACAGCCTCCCAGGAACTGGGAAGCCAGCACAGCATTACGGCAGGACAGCTTTGTAGTGGACAGTTCACACTTGCCACTCCCCTTGGATTCAGGGATTCTGCCAACAGCAAACCTGGAGCACGCCAGCCAGGTTCACCCTCACAGGCCAGCCCTTCCCATGTGGTGTTTTTGATAAAGGGATGAAGTGTGGTGCCAATCAGAAGGAACACAGATTGCAGGGTGGTTGAGTTTGCAGTAGGATGCAGAGACAGCACAGGATGTCAAGGGTAGGAAGGGCATGAAGCAGAACTTCACTCAGCGTTCCTCTGGGTTCAGCACATACAGCTGAGGGAGAAACAACCGCAGGAACCTGCCCGTGTCCCAGCAGCTCTTTTTCAGTCCTGTACACAGAAAAGCACTAGACAAAAAGAAGCTCAGAAAAGGCAGACATTTGAGCATTCCTGCCAGGGGCAGAAGCAACAAAGACTGCTGCAGGTGCTGGAGAAGGAATGGACACACAGGTGCTACACTTACACACACACCCTATCTTGACTCCTGCCACAGTTTGGGATGAACCCAAAGACATGGGGAGCAGTGTCAGTGGTGGATGATACTTAAGGTGAAAACATGACATGCATCACCTATGTCCATACTTCAGGCATCAGTGTAGGTTCATTAACTCTCACAAGTACCTCCCCTAGGTACAAGCACACAAGTCAACTCCATATTGATAGTCACAGGCTAAAACCTTCCTACTGGATAAAACTCCCTTAAATAAAAGGAGAACTTGTTCATACAGGCCTTTTGCTGATCCGCTGATTCATCACCTTCCAATGCCTTCTAGCCTGGCAAGAAAACCAGAAGCTGAAACTAAACAGACTGTACCACACTAAATTAGAATGTATTAAGACTGAACCTCAAACTACCCGTCACATGTAGAGGAAGGAAGATACCTACATTCCTTCTGCCCGTAAGATACAAACAAAAGTGCTCTGCTGTAACTCTCCACCGCTGCTGAACTTGGCACAAATTGCTTGTGCGTCTACTAGGAGAGATAGGAACGAGCAAGGAAGCCGGGCTGCTGAGCCTGTACATTGATATGCAAACCAGGCGCTGCCTCGGGCTTTTGGCAGCGTGATAAAGCGTCCTTCAGTTTCGGATGCGGGAGCTCTGCTACCCAAGGCGCTGCTCACACCCGACAGACTATCCCCTTGCCACCAAACCCCTGCCACAGAGTCCAGCCGTACGCACCTCACACACCTGAAACCGCCGCTGCCCACTATTTTAACCCCGATCAAAGATAAAGCGCGGAGCCGAGCGCACCCGAGCCAGCCGGCGCTGTCCGCAGGGCGCAGCTGCCGCCGCACGCCCCGGCAGCCAGCGCCGAGCCGAGCTCACGGCGACACGCCGCTGTCCCTGCTCGCCGAGCGCCGGACCGGGCACCAGCGCCCGCCGAGCGCCCGCAGCCCTGCCGGCGCCCCGTACCTCCTGGTAGGATGCGGACACCTCTGGCTTTGGCATAGCATCGGCGGGAACGGCGCCGCGGGGCCGGGCAGAGCCCGCCGGCACCGCACGGGGCGGAGCAGCCACGG